>NC_138301.1:19455000-20055000 GCF_965601325.2 Salmo salar
TTCCAATGGTGGCTCCTTACAGGGAGACAGCATTGTGGAGCTGGTCTGAGTCTGCTGGGTCTGTCATAGCCAGTTCGTACTATCACGTTACAGGTAAGACCCAGATGCAGACAGTGTCGAAGTAACAAAAGTTTATTACTAGTACAAAGGCAGGCAAACGACAGGTCAAGGGCAGGCAGAGGACAGAAATCAAGATAGGGTGCAAAAGGTCCAGAACGGCAAGCAGTCTCAGGGTCAGAGCATCCAGGGGTCAATAATCCAGTGTGGTTTGGCAAGGTACAGAACGGCAGGCAGGCTCAGGGTCAGTGTAGGCAGAATGGTCAAAACTGGGGAAAACTGGAACAGACAGGGAGCAAGGGGGAAACCGCTGGTAGGTTTCACAAAACAAAATGAACTGACAACAGACAGAGAACACAGGTATACAGTTGAAGTCTGAAGTTTACCTACACTTAGGTTTTTCAACCACTCAACAAATGTCTTGTTAACAAACTATAGTTTTGGCAAGTCGGTTAGGACGTCTACTTTGTGCATGACACAAGTAATTGTTCCAACAATTGTTTACAGACAGATTATTTCACTTACAATTCACTATCACAATTCCAGTGGGTCAGAAGTTTACATACACTAAGTTGACTGTGCCTTTAAACAGCTTGGAAAATTCCAGAAAATGCTGTCATGGCTTTAGAAGCTTCTGATAGGCTAATTGACATAATTTGAGTTTATTGGAGGTGTACCTGTGGATGTATTTCAAGGCCTACCTTCAAACACAGTGCCTCTTTGCTTGATATCATGGGAAAATCAAAAGAAATCAGCCAAGACCTCAGATTTGTATTTTTTTAGACCTCCACAAGTCTGGGTCATCCTTGGGATCAATTTCTAAATGCCTGAAGGTACCACGTTCATCTGTACAAACAATAGTACACAAGTATAAACACCATGGGACCATGCAGCCTTCATACCGCTCAGGAAGGAGACACGTTCTGTCTCCTAGAGATGAACGTACTTTGGTGCTAAAAGTGCAAATCAATCCCAGAACAACAGCAAAGGACCCTGTGAAGATGCTGGAGGAAACGGGTACAAAAGTATCTATATCCACAGTAAAACGAGTCCTACAGTGGGGGAAAAAAGTATTTGATCCCCTGCTGATTTTGTATGTTTGCCCAGTGACAAAGAAATGATCAGTCTATAATTTTAATGGTAGGTTTATTTGAACAGTGAGAGACAGAATAACAACAAAAATATCCAGAAAAACGCATGTAAAAAATGTTATAAATTGATTTGCATTTTAATGAGGGAAATAATTATTTGACCCCCTCTCAATCAGAAAGATTTCTGGCTCCCAGGTGTCTTTTATACAGGTAACGAGCTGAGATTAGGAGCACACTCTTAAAGGGATGTCAGAGACAAGATTGTAGACTTACACAAGGCTGGAATGGGCTACAAGACCATCGCCAAGCAGCTTGGTGAGAAGGTGACAACATTTGGTGCGATTATTCGCAAATGGAAGAAACACAAAAGAACTGTCAATATCCCTCGGCCTGGGGCTCCATGCAAGATCTCACCTCGTGGAGTGCAATGATCATGAGAACGGTGAGGAATCAGCCCAGAACTACACGGGAGGATCTTGTCAATGATCTCAAGGCAGCTGGGACCATAGTCACCAAGAAAACAATTAGTAACACACTACGCCGTGAAGGACTGAAATCCTGCAGCGCCCGCAAGGTCTCCCTGCTCAAGAAAGCACATATACATGCCCGTCTGAAGTTTGCCAATGAACATCTGAATGATTCAGAGGGCAACTGGGTGAAAGTGTTGTGGTCAGATGAGATCAAAATGGAGCTCTTTGACATCAACTCAACTCGCCGTGTTTGGAGGAGGAGGAATGCTGCCTATGACCCCAAGAACACCATCTCCACCGTCAAACATGGAGGTGGAAACATGTTTTGGGGGTGTTTTTCTGCTAAGGGGACAGGACAACTTCACCGCATCAAAGGGACGATAGACGTGGCCATGTATCGTTAAATCTTGGGTGAGAACCTCCTTCCCTCAGCCAGGGCATTGAAAATGGGTCGTGGATGGGTATTCCAGCATGACAATGACCCAAAATACACAAAGGAGTGGCTCAAGAAGAAGCACATTAAGGTCCTGGAGTGGCCTAGCCAGTCTCCAGACCTTAATCCCATAGAAAATCTGTGGAGGGAGCTGAAGGTTCGAGTTGCCAAACGACAGCCTCGAAACCTTAATGACTTTGAGAAGATCTGCAAAGAGGAGTGGGACAAAATCCCTCCTGAGATGTGTGCAAACCTGGTGGCCAACTACAAGAAACGTCTGACCTCTGTGATTGCCACCAAGGGTTTTGCCACCAAGTACTAAGTCATGTTTTGCAGAGGGGTCAAATACTTATTTCCCTCATTAAAATGCAAATCATTTTATAACATTTTTGACGTGTTTTTCTGGATTCTTTTGTTGTTATTCTGTCTCTCACTGTTCAAATAAACCTACCATTAAAATTATAGACTGATCATTTCTTTGTAAGTGGGCAAACGTACAAAATCAGCATTGGATCAAATCCTTTTTCCCCCACTGTATATTGACAAAACCTGAAAGGCCGCTCGGCAAGGAAGAAGCCACTGCTCCAAAACCGCCATAAAAAAGCCAAACTACTTTTTTCAACTGCACATGGGGACAAAGATTGTACTTTTTGGAGAAATGTCCTCTGGTCTGATGAAACAAAAATAGAACTGTTTGGCCATAATGACCATTGTTAAGTTTGGAGGAAAAAGGGAGAGGCTTGCAAGCCGAGAACACCATCCCAACCGTGAAGCACGGGGGTGACAGCATCATGCTGTGGGGGTGCTTTGCTGCAAGAGTGACTGGTGCACTTCACAAAATAGATGGCATCATGGGGCAGGAAAATTATGTGGATATATCAAAGCAACATCTCAAGACATCAGTCAGGAAGTTGAAGCTTGGTCGCAAATGTGTCTTCCAAATAGACAATGACCCCAAGCATACTTCCAAAGTTGTGGCAAAATGGCTTAAGGACAACAAAGTCAAGGTATTGGAGTGGCCATCACAAAGGCCTGACCTCAATCCTACTGAAAATTCGTGGGCAGACCTGAAAAAGTGTGTGTGAGCAAGGAGGCCTAGAAACCTGACTCAGTTAGACCAGCTCTGTCAGGAGGAATGGGCCAAAATTCACCCAACTTATTATGGGAAGCTTGTGGAAGGGTACCCAAAACGTTTGACCCAAGTTAAACAATTTAAAGGCAATTCTAGCAAATACTAATTGAGTGTATGTAAACTTCTGACCCACTGGGAATGTGATGAAAGAAATAAAAGCTGAAATAAATAATTCTCTCTACTATTATTCTGACATTTCACGTTCTTAAAATAAAGTGGTGATCCTAACTGACCTGAACAGGGAGTTTTTACTGGGATTGCATGTCAGGAATTGTGAAAAACTGAGTGTTAATGTATTTGGCTAAGGTGTATGTAAACTTCCGACTTCAATGGTAGTCTCCTGCTATGTGCTGTTCCAGCTCGCACAAGCCAAGGCTACTGCCTTACTCAGGGACCTGTGATGCCGCCTCTGAAATCACCACACAATGTTAAAAATGAAAGAAAAAATATATCCTTTTTGTATGATCTACTATCGACATTATACATTTATTTTGGTGGTGGGGATGGGCCTCCATAATTTGAAGTGGCTCAGTGCAGGTAAAAACTCAATAAAATTTGTCTCAAATTTTTGGAAAATGTCTATACATTTCAGCTGTATCAAAATTATTGCACTAGAAGTGTTAGTCTGAACAAAGCAATTCTGTTCATACTGCCTTGTTTCAAAAGGGGGAAACTGTCAGGCGAGCGTTGTGCGCTACTTCCGAAGGTTGCGGTAGAAAGTTAGCAAGTTCACATTATAAAAAAAAGTATAGCCAAGGGTGTTCTCCCAAAACCTCTAGAGAATCTGTCGTAGTGTGAAAAGGGTCAAAGTTGCCTCCACCACTCCCGCTAATTGAGCAACTTGCAACTTTTTTATTTGATTGATGGAAATGGTGTGTGTATATGACGAGGACGCAATGTATTTTGAAAGATGAGATGTTGAGGATTATAATAAATACTGCTTTGATGTCATACAAGCAAGCCATGTGCACTTCACATTTCCATATCATAAAACTCATGTAATATACAGTGGTTTATGATCAGTTGCAAGATGCTATGGCATTATACCCTGGGGTGTCCTAAATAGAATGAGCCTATGTTGTATTGGGAATACATTTTTTCCACAGACCACACATATACTCAGCAAAAAAAAGAAACGTCCTCTCACTGTCAACTGCGTTTATTTTCAACAAAATGAACATGTGTAAATATTTGGGGGTCAAAATCAAAAGTAACAGTCAGTATCTGGTGTGGCCACCAGCTGCATTAAGTACTGCGGTGCATCTCCTCATGTGCTGCTCAGTCCGATGATGCTGTGACACACCGCCCCAGACCATGACGGACCCTCCACTTCCAAATCGATCCCGCTCCAGAGTACAGGCCTCGGTGTAACGCTCATTCCTTCAACGATAAACGCAAACCCGACCATCACCCCTGGTGAGACAGAACTCTGACTTGTCAGAGAAGAGCACTTTTTGCCAGTCCTGTCTGGTCAAGCGACAGTGGGTTTGTGCCCATAGGCGACGTTGTTGCCGGTGATGTCTGGTGAGGACCTGCCTTACAACAGGCTTACAAGCCCTCAGTCCAGCCTCTCTCAGCCTATTGCGGAAAGTCTGAGCAATGATGGAGGGATTGTGCGTTCCTGGTGTAACTCGGGCAGTTGTTGTTGCCATGCTGTACTTGTCCCGCAGGTGTGATGTTCGAATGTACCGATCCTGTGCAGGTGTTGTTACACATGGTCTGCCATTGCGAGGACGATCAGCTGCCCTGGCCAAATCTGCAGTCCTCATGCCTCCATTCAGCATGCCTAAGGCACGTTCACGCAGATGAGCAGGGACCGTGAGCATCTTTCTTTTTATGTTTTTCAGAGTCAGTAGAAAGGCCTCTTTAGTGTCCTAAGTTTTCATAACTGTGATCTTAATTGCCTACCGTCTGTAAGCTGTTAGTGTCTTAACGACCGTTCATTGAACAAGCATGGGAAACAGTGTTTAAACCCTTTACAATGAAGATCTGTGAAGTTTTTTGGATTTTTACGAATTATCTTTGAAAGACAGGGTTTAGAATGGAGTCATGCACTTATGATTCCATTCTATGCCCACACAAATGACGATCTGCTTCTCTGAATTGCCTTGTGAAAACCTAACACTGTAAGATCATTTTTTTGAATTTAGCTAGTTATGCTGGCAATAGATCAAGCTTTCAAATTATGCCCACCCTAACCCAGAATGTGATTTGTAATGGAACATTTTTGAATTGTGTAAACAACAGTAGTATTTGTGTGAAGGCAGGGATGCAGGTCTGTGTTCCAAGCAAAACAACTTCAAGTGTGCTTGCTCTAGTTCCTCAACCTCACAGCTAGGAGAGCAAAAAAAAGGCACCTTATAATTGAGGACTCTTTTTTTGAGTCATAAAAGTGCATTGAAATAACTTAGGAACTGTGCACACTTTGGGGAGGTGTGTGGCCAATTTGAGACACCAGATAGACCTCTTACTCAAACCCGTGTAATTATGTTGAATCTACCACAAATTTCCTGTGAATATTCTTATCATATTATTGAATGTATCCAGAGTATTTTCAGATTTCCTATTAACAAACGTGGCAGAAAGTACAGTAAATGTAAAATGTAAATAAAATCAAAAGTGTAATGTTTGGATTGAGTCTTGTGTCAGTTGAACTGTTTAGTCTAATAATTTTCCCATAATCTCCAATCTGTTCCCTTTTAATTGCTACCATGGTTATGCATACACATTTTAATTTAGCCTTATAGGCCAATACCCATGAGTGTAAGGGGTTAAGAGAAACACAGTCTTTGGTTGACCCCTATAGCAACACTTTACAAGCCTGTGGCACTATGCCACCATCTTTATTTAGGCCTATTCATTTCCATAAACCTACAGTTTGTGTGACTCAGAAGTATAATATTGAACTGATTATGAGGTGACTTGTTGGTTTGTCAAAAAGTTAAATACTGTATTGAGGCCAAAAGCACCCCAACTGTGCCCAATTCCTGCTTTTACTTTCACGCTTTTGATAGAATTGCGGCCTGATTCTTCAGGATTGCAATATCCCCTCATGTACAGCAAGACCTATGGAGCCCTACAACTGGAGGCAAGTTCTTTGGTCTAGTGATCAAACCAGTGGAGCATGAGTGCTTTTGGCAGCCTCCCCCTACACTTAAATACCCTGAGGTGGATAAGATGGAGTCTATTGGGTGGGGTGTCGTCTATGTATCATCAGTAGTATCTCTTACTTACCTCATAAAAAGATTATGAGGAAACTCTAGGTTTAACACATTATTGTGTGCATATGTGTGTGTGCATGTGTGTGTGTGCGTAATCATGTGTGTTTCTCCTTTAGACGAGCTGAAGGAGAAGCTACAGGACTTTGTGTCTGCGACCAACAGCCAGCGGCCCGGCTTCATCAAGGTGGTGCGCCATGATAAGCAGGAGGGTCTGATCCGCTCCAGGGTGAGTGGGTGGAGGGCGGCCACCGCTCCGGTTGTGGCCCTGTTCGACGCCCACGTGGAGTTCAACATAGGCTGGTGAGTCACATGACATATACACAAAGTGCATTAACACACTTCAATACACTGATTTGTGAAGCATATAGGTTCTCAGGTACAGCACTCTATGGCCATGCTCAAAGCCACATTTGATCGAAGACTATTGCCTTCTGAGGTATAGCTAAGAGTTGCCAGTGTGTTGGCATGGCATGTTGTCTATGATGACAGTATGGCAGGAAGTGTGTGAGGCCTTCTGTAGGCCCTTCCCATACTTCCCTGGGGCACAACGATCATTGCTCTGACAGAGTTCTCATACCGTCGAATTGTGGTCTCAACAGCCTGACCCAAATCTGTCAGGGCGGTTTGAACAGCATCCCAAGTATTTCTGTTTTTAATCTGTGCTGATTCGGTATTAAACCTACATAGCACAAATAGCATCCCTCAGGAATGCTTTTACCTAGATGTGCACTTGCTACAGGCTGATTCATTGTTTCAGTCTGAATACTTGGCAGGAGCGCCTACGCACATGGTTTGTTCAGAATACAATAGATTAATTTTCCAACTCAGCTTCTACAACCTAATCTGTTTTTATTGTCACACACTAGATAGGTGCAGAGAAATGTGTTGTTTTACAGGGCCAGCCATAGTAGTACAGCATCCCTGGAGCAAACTATGGTTAAGTGCCTTGCTCAAGGGCACATCAAAAGATTGAATACCTGAGCCAAGAAAGTGAACAAACTAGCGACCTTTCGTTTACTAGCCCAACGCTCTAACCGCTAGGCTACCTGCCACCCTGTAACTATCGGTATGTGGCTAATCCAAGCCATTACTGAGCATGATTGCACAATTATTGTATACTGTTTGCATTGTTTTTGTGTATGAATGAATCATTAACACATCTATGCTCTATTCTCACGTTTCTGTTTTCCCAGTGGCTTATATTTTACATATACATTTTAGTCATTTAGCAGACACTCTTATCCTAGAGCGACTTATAATTAGTGCATTCATCTTAAGATAGCTGGGTGAGACAACCACATATCACAGTCGTAGTAATACATGTTCCCTCAAAGTAGTTATCAGCAAAGTCAGTGCTAGTAGGAAAATACAAATTTTTATATATATATTTTTTTGGGACCCTTAGTTACAATGGACCCAACAGAAAGCTAGTTGCAGAGTTTTTATACACTGCTCAAAAAAATAAAGGGAACACTTAAACAACACAATGTAACTCCAAGTCAATCACACTTCTGTGAAATCAAACTGTCCACTTAGGAAGCAACACTGATTGACAATACATTTCACATGCTGTTGTGCAAATGGAATAGACAACAGGTGGAAATTATAGGCAATTAGCAAGACACCCCCAATAAAGGAGTGGTTCTGCAGGTGGTGACCACAGACCACTTCTCAGTTCCTATGCTTCCTGGCTGATGTTTTGGTCACTTTTGAATGCTGGCGGTGCTTTCACTCTAGTGGTAGCATGAGACGGAGTCTACAACCCACACAAGTGGCTCAGGTAGTGCAGCTCATCCAGGATGGCACATCAATGCGAGCTGTGGCAAGAAGGTTTGCTGTGTCTGTCAGCGTAGTGTCCAGAGCATGGAGGCGCTACCAGGAGACAGGTCAGTACATCAGGAGACGTGGAGGAGGCCGTAGGAGGGCAACAACCCAGCAGCAGGACCGCTACCTCCGCCTTTGTGCAAGGAGGAGCACTGCCAGAGCCCTGCAAAATGACCTCCAGTAGGCCACAAATGTGCATGTGTCTGCTCAAACGGTCAGAAACAGACTCCATGAGGGTGGTATGAGGGCCCGACGTCCACAGGTGGGGGTTGTGCTTACAGCCCAACACCGTGCAGGACGTTTGGCATTTGCCAGAGAACACCAAGATTGGCAAATTCGCCACTGGCGCCCTGTGCTCTTCACAGATGAAAGCAGGTTCACACTGAGCACATGTGACAGACGTGACAGAGTCTGGAGACGCCGTGGAGAACGTTCTGCTGCCTGCAGCATCCTCCAGCATGACCGGTTTGGCGGTGGGTCAGTCATGGTGTGGGGTGGCATTTCTTTGGGGGGCCGCACAGCCCTCCATGTGCTCGCCAGAGGTAGCCTGACTGCCATTAGGTACCGAGATGAGATCCTCAGACCCCTTGTGAGACCATATGCTGGTGCGGTTGGCCCTGGTCCTCCTAATGCAAGACAATGCTAGACCTCATGTGGCTGGAGTGTATCAGCAGTTCCTGCAAGAGGAAGGCATTGATGCTATGGACTGGCCCGCCCTTTCCCCAGACCTGAATCCAATTGAGCACATCTGGGACATCATGTCTCGCTCCATCCACCAACGCCACATTGCACCACAGACTGTCCAGGAGTTGGCGGATGCTTTAGCCCAGGTCTGGGAGGAGATCCCTCAGGAGACCATCCGCCACCTCATCAGGAGCATGCCCAGGCATTGTAGGGAGGTCATACAGGCACGTGGAGGCCACACACACTACTGAGCCTCATTTTGACTTGTTTTAAGGACATTACATCAAAGTTGGATCAGCCTGTAGTGTGGTTTTCCACTTTAATTTTGAGTGTGACTCCAAATCCAGACCTCCATGGGTTGATAAATTGGATTTCCATTGATTATTTTTGTGTGATTTTGTTGTCAGCACATTCAACTATGTAAAGAAAAAAGTATTTAATAAGATTATTTCATTCATTCAGATCTAGGATGTGTTATTTTAGTGTTCCCTTTATTTTTTTGAGCAGTGTATATTGCACATGGTCCTCGTTTACATGTGTAGGATAGGTAATTGAGATACCTTCTCACATACTCAAACTTAATTGCGTTCTACTATGTGTTTGAAGGGCTGAGCCTATTCTCATGAGAATTCAGGAGGACAGAACACGCATAATCTCTCCGTCGTTTGATAACATCAAATACGACACGTTTGAGATTGAAGAGTACCCACTGTCTGCTCAGGGCTTCGACTGGGAGCTGTGGTGCCGCTACCTCAACCCACCCAAGTCCTGGTTTCACCAGGCCAACAACAGTGCTCCAATTAGGTAGGTAGAAATATGGGTACTTATGAATATAGATTCTTTCAGCGCTTTTGTATGCAGGCAGAATGTGATGGTTGCATTGTTTCATAACACCTGTTAAAACATGCAGTGTGTTTTCTGATTTACAAGGAAAATGCATACATACAGTATACATGCCAATTAAGCATCCAGGTGTATTAGAATATACTGTAAGTCATGTGAACACAATATTATTTCGATATATTTTATTTGGGGTAAAACAGTTTGTACAAATATAAAAAATACAGTATTTAAGTACAACATACCGAGAAGATGACACATGAAAGCGTAAAAACACTTATTTCCTTGTGTAGGACAAAAACAGGACATGACACATAGGTAAACACATTGAAATACACATTGATTGATTAATGTGTTCATGACTCCCACGTTCTTATTTTTTAGTTCAGCAAAGTATCCAGTAGTTCGACTAACACATGTAAATACATTTTGTATCTACTCCATGTGTGATGGTGTAGGAGCCCTTCTCTGATTGGCTGCTTCGTGGTGGACAGGCTGTACTTTGAGGAAATTGGCCTGCTTGACGAGGGGATGGAGGTGTACGGGGGCGAGAACGTGGAGCTGGGGGTCAGGGTGAGTAATGACGCCATCTCCAGCAGGCACAGGGCATCGTTCATTTAGGCAGTGGCTCTGATCCTGGAGAATTAACAGCGATAATGACCCACACTGTTTTTGGCAGCCCTACCTTTAGAGTTTGGCCTCCCTCTACTTTTTATGTAAAGTGTCCTCTGGCTCAAAGCGTTGTGCGGTCTGTAATTAGAACACATTAACAATGTGTAGTAAGAGGACTAGGAGGAGTTATACCACCCCAAAGTCATAATTTTTTTTCTACTTCAGTCTTTAAAGGACCCCTTATTTCCTAGCAAAGAAAAATGTCAGATTTTAAACCAACACCTTTTATAGACTTCAAAGAGTGCTTTGGGTTGTGCCAGTTATATTTATCTGTGTTAATCTTACGTCATATTTTCAAACTATCGAGAATACCTCCAGTCAAGTATATCCCCTGTATGTGTGAGTGACAGGCCATTCCCCTGCCTCAGCTCTGTCTCCGAGGCAGAGTCAGTGGATCTCAGCAGTACAATGAGCAGATGGGCCAGAGGAGGCACGACTTCCCCAGGGAGGTCTAATAATAACCCTGCTACACTCACTGTACATATACCGCCACTAAAACAGCAATCAACTCCAACAATAACACCCAGAGACAGGGGACAAACACAGTCTTCCTCCAGCTGTATTCTGTAGATTACAGCGCAGCCTCAGACAGACAGAGAGAGAGAGAGAGAGAAGGCTTACCATGTGATGCCAACGTGGGGAAATATCCATCCTCGGTAATGACAGAGATGTAATCAACAGTCACTCTTTAGGAAAGAGGAGGAGATTAGTCCCATAAGGAATTTTCCTTCATAAAATTACATGCTTTTAGGATTTGGGGCTTGATAATGGCCCTGCTGATTGCTTTCTGCTGAAAACATTGGTGATTTTATCACCTACATAATACATCAGTGTCCTGCATACCGCTATGTACAAACAGTTGATGAATTATTTCAGTTAACTCTACCTCTAAAAATAGAGACAAAGGAAATCTGTGCCTCCGGATGTGCTGCTTGAGCCCTGTGGAGCCCCTCTGGACGGAGTCATATAGGAAGTGATCCCTGGATGGAGGGTTAATGTGATGTAGCCTGCAGCCCTTGTCTGTGTCCTGGATGTGTGGACTGATAGGTGGCGTTGGTCTGACAGAAGGTGATGCAGTGAACTGAGAGCTGCAGGACTGGAGCCCATAGAGGCCCTGGAACTGGTCCCAGATCAGCAACCCCATTGAGCTCCAGCAGGGCCGGCCTGTTGCAGCATATTGGTCCTGCCTGCAGACCACCTACCTGCACACACTCTGGCTGACACCAGAACAGCGCTAAGGGACATTCACAGATACACTCACACACAAGGCCAACACTGCTGCACAGCGCAGGGGACCTTTCTGGTCCAGGCTTGGGCTTAATCTGTAGGGGGATGTCCTGGGTGTATCAGGATGACAGCTGCACCATGTTCACATTCTGTCACTGGAAGAAAATATACAAGGATCATGAAATGTCATGTGAATGGCATTTACAATGAATGGTGTTCATTTATTTATTGTATGTGTCAGAGATTAACATAACCGTCCCCTGTGTGCTGCTTTAGCTTGCAGAATGTGTGGCTAGGGAATGGAAATGGACAGTAGTGCTGACTGGCTGTTGTTGGAGCTAGAGGGCACAACATGTTTCTGTCTTTTCTGATGAAAAACCCAGCTGTAGACGACGGCCAAATCTAAATTATATTTCTGAAAGATAATCCCTCAAATCTAATTCGGTAATAAAACACAAAGCAGAAATGTACTTTGTTTTGCTAGAGGGTGAGAATTAGGGTTGAATATTTTCCTGGTATTTTACAAATGTTCCATCCTGAGTATTTCCCGCCAAAACCGGGAGTGTCATTATAAAGTATATAAATAGGCCTATGTCTGGATTTGATTAGAGCTTTAATCGAAAAATTCAAGCCTGAGCTATTAAATACATTTTATGGGCCCTACATTCGACATTTAATGAGCCCAAGCTCAAAAAAGACCAAATGATTGTGCCGTTATTCAAAACATATTATATAAGCTACTGCACATTACCCACGACAGAAAACATAAAAGCCCATAGATGTAGCTAGCTATATGCTCTCTTAGGTAAATAAATGAAACTAGCTCCAGTAGGCTAAACCTTTTGATTGTGAACTGTATTACTGTACTGTATTGTATTACACTGTAGCCTATTATATTGTAGCCTATTTTACACACATCGTTCAAACCATGATAAAGGATGGACAGAACATCCAATTCTGGTGCAGCACATGCGGCCTACAAAGTTACAAGTATAGGCTAAAGAATTGGATTTTAAATGTTTAAATATAATAGGGCCTATTTTTCAAATGTCTAGGCTGGCACATATATACACCTTTCATAATATTTCAACTAATGTTATTAGCCTGCCTCCTCTTTCGCTCTATTGTTGCTTCATTCCTTCCTCGCTTTTAACCTCTCTGGGCTAGGTGGGACGCTTGCGTCCCACCTACTCAACAGCCAGTGTAATCCCGTGGCGCGATATTCAAATACCTCAAAAATGCAAAAACTTCAATTTTTCAAACATATGACTATTTTACACCATTTTAAAGACAAGACTCTCGTTAATCTAACCACACTGTCCGATTTCAAAAAGGCTTTACAACGAAAGCAAAACATTAGATTATGTCAGCAGAGTACCCAGCCAGAAATAATCAGACACCCATTTTTCAAGCTAGCATATAATGTCACATAAACCCAAACCACAGCTAAATGCAGCACTAACCTTTGATGATCTTCATCAGATGACAACCCTAGGACATTATGTTATACAATACATGCATGTTTTGTTCAATCAAGTTCATATTTATATCAAAAACCAGCTTTTTACATTAGCATGTGACTAGCATGTGACTAGCATTCCCACCGAACACTGCCGGTGAATTTACTAAATTACTCACGATAAACGTTCACAAAAAGCATAACAATTATTTTAAGAATTATAGATACAGAACTCCTCTATGCACTCGATATGTCCGATTTTAAAATAGCTTTTCAGTGAAAGCACATTTTGCAATATTCTCAGTAGATAGCCCGGCATCACAGGGCTAGCTATTTAGACACCCAGCAAATTTAGCACTCACCAAAGTCAGATTTACTATAAGAAAAATGTTATTACCTTTGCTGTCTTCGTCAGAATGCACTCCCAGGACTTCTACTTCAATAACAAATGTTGGTTTGGTTCAAAATAATCCATAGTTATATCCAAACAGCGGCGTTTTGTTCGTGCGTTCAAGACACTATCCGAAAGGGTAAATAAGGGTGACGAGCATGGCACAATTCGTGACAAAAAATGTCTAAATATTCCATTACCGTACTTCGAAGCATGTCAACCGCTGTTTAAAATCAATTTTTATGCCATTTTTCTCATAAAAAAGTGATAATATTCCGACCGGGAATCTGCGTTTAGGTAAACAGACGAAAGAAAATAAAGCATTCGGTCGACTCGGGCACGCGCCTAAGCCCATAGTACTCTGATCGGCCACTTGCCAAAAGCGATAATGTGTTTCAGCCAGAGGCTGCCTCGATATCGTTCAGCTTTTTCCCGGGCTCTGAGAGCCTATGGGAGCCGTAGGAAGTGTCACGTTAGAGCAAAGATCCTCAGTCTTCAATAAAAATAGCCAAGATGAAACACAACTTGTCAGACAGGCCACTTCCTGCATGGAATCTTCTCAGGTTTTGGCCTGCCATTTGAGTTCTGTTATACTCACAGACACCATTCAAACAGTTTTAGAAACTTTAGGGTGTTTTCTATCCAAAGCCAATAATTATATGCATATTCTAGTTACTGGGCAGGAGTAGTAACCAGATTAAATCGGGTACGTTTTTTTATCCGGCCGTGTCAATACTGCCCCCTAGCCCTAACAGGTTAAATAGTACCAGCAAAACACCAGTCTCAACGTCAACAGTGAAGAGGCGACTCCGGGATGCTGGCCTTTTAGGATGCAAACAATGTTCTTCCCCAAAAACATAGCAAAATGGCAATCTGTTTCAGTAGCTATAGTTAGGTAGCTAACTATATAGCTAGGTGTCATCTAAAATAACCCTAATTTATAAGACAGTTCTTATTTGATTAACGGTTGTCGGACCCATCTATGTGAAGCTGGCCACAATAAGGATTAGCCACAATAGTGGACTTTGCGGTTAGCCTTCAAAATAAAAGTATGACATTAGCAGTGATGCAAATTAATACATATATAGTAGAATTATGCCATAATTTAATAGATAATGCTAAATGAGGTTGGAATGTTATATAAAATCAACAAAAGACAATCATTTGTTAATTTGACAATCTGTTGAAATCACACTGGATATATTATACTTTAGAATTGCATTGGGAGCATACTTATTTCACTGTACAGCCTTACCTATGGATTGTGGATCAATGACATGGGGCATCAGTCTACTCAGTGACACCCAGAGAACATTAGCATCGTAGCTCTTATTGCGAGACTCTGAAACAACTGTGAATTGACCCACATTTATTGTCAACCTATGTGTATTGAACACTATTCCAGAGGAAAAACAATACTGCGTGGATGTTTTGGAGTCAGATAACTCTGAGGAGGACATTGTGAAAAAATATATTGAGTAGACCGATACCCCATATCATTGATCCCCAATCCTTAAGTAAAGCTGTACAGTGCAATGTGAATGTCAATACACTCAATAGGCTGACTTGGGAGGGGATTTCACACAGTCACAGTCCCGTGATATCAAATCAAAGTTTATTTGTCACATGCGCCGAATACAACAGGTGTAGACCTTACAGTGAAATGCTTACTTACAGGCTCTAACCAATAGTGCAAAAAAGGTGTTAGGTGAACAATAAGTAAAGAAATAAAACAACAGTAAAAAGACAGGCTATATACAGTAGCAAGGCTGATTTGACAGACACCGGTTAGTCAGGCTGATTTGAGGTAGTATGTACATGTAGATATGGTTAAAGTGACTATGCATATATGATGAACAGAGAGTAGCAGTAGCGTAAAAGAAGGGTTGGCGGGTGGTGGGTGGCGGGACACAATGCAGATAGCCCGGTTAGCCAATGTGCGGAAGCACTGGTTGGTCGGCCCAATTGAGGTAGTATGCACATGAATGTATAGCTAAAGTGACTATGCATATATGATAAACAGAGAGTAGCAGCAGCGTAAAAAGAGGGGTTGGGGGGGCACACAATGCAAATAGTCCAGGTAGTCATTTGATTACCTGTTCAGGAGGTTTATGGCTTGTGGGTAAAAACTGTTGAGAAGCCTTTTTGATAAGCGCTACAACGCTAATATTTGCGTAAACTCTTCACAGTTGTATTCTTTGGGTGTCACCGAGTAGACTGATATCCCATTTCATTGCTTCACATTCCAACCTTGTTTAACATTACCAAGTGTAAATATGGCATGATTCCACCAATTGTAAACTTCTGCATCACTTTCAAAGAGGTACTTTTATTTTGAAGGCAAATTCCGCTATTGTGCCTAATCCTTATTGTGGCTAGCTTCACAACACAGCCCGTTCAGGTCAAGCCTCGCTAGCCAGATGAAACTAGCAGGCTGCTTAAAACGTTAGCTTTGGGCAACAGGATTGAGTAGCTGGCTAGCCATTTATTTTCATGAACTGAAGTTCAATTTAAATAGGTGAACAACAAGTGGCTACCTAGCTAATACTTACAAGGATTCCTAAAACATTGCTAAGAATAATGAAAATAACTGCAGTTTCTACTGGTCATTGTTTTCAGGCTGGTTGTATTGGTGCTAGCTAGGTACCAAGCTAAAGCTAGCTAGCTACCCCAGAAGTAGCGGTCGAGCAAATAATGCCTTATTACTAAAGCGGTATTGTAAACACATCGTTTGTGGCCGGCGTGCTTGTTTGCATACTTTTTTTGTACAGCTTTGACAGTGCTACTTATAGTCGTGGTGGCGCTTGGCTTGCACGTGCAAATTCAGAACACACAACATTCTATAATAGAACTGTTATTTGACGTGTCAAATTAAAAGCTTATTTAACCGTCAAATAATGTTATTGTCAAATAGTGTTATTTGACCTGTATCTTTTTTGACACGCAAAGTCCCAAACGGCATACCATAGTATGTCGGGAAGCTAATAGCAGTGACACTATGACTGTGTAACTCTGGTAGGGCAACATCTGAACAATATCGCACTTGGTAACGTGTACCTGTGCTCAACCAGTCGCGAAAGTCAACATCACCACGACAGAGAATGGTTGATTGTCAAGGGCAATGAATTTCATTATCTTGCCGCTAATGGATTTCGCCTTTGAGTTGTCTCACTGAAATGTTCTTACTCTTTCAAATGACTGCTTGACTTGTTGACTGCTCGATCCACACAGCAGACATTGTGGGCTAGGTTAGGAATGCAACATTTAACATAGCTTCTTTACGTCATGTACCTACGTTATATAGGTATGCACATCAGCTTCTGACATCGGATTTTCACATCCGCGTTAAACTAGACATCGGGCCGATACCGATGTTGGCATTTTTAGCTAATATCGTCCGATTGCCGATATGTTCACCGATATATCGCACATCCCTAGAAATGATAGGTCTGTCCCCGCCCTGAGCGTTGATTCATCATGCTGAGGCCGTAGAGAAACCAGTTTTAGACATTGCATATAATTTAACAGTTCCATTTCACGTCATGCCGTTCATATAAATAATTTATTATAATTTACCGGTAATCAGGTTCCTGCCATTCAACCCTATTGAGAATGTTTGGCTTTGCATACATATTCTTTCATAACACCTGCACAGTTTGGAGATGCAGCCATTGTGACTTCTTTTGGATGGAGAAATTGGGATCGTTGAACACTGTGAAGAAGCTTATAGATCAGTTATGCAAATGTTATACGCTCTCTAAGACTGTTTATGAATAACCCTGTTAAATTAAAGGTTTTTGAATGAGTATGGATATGTATGGAAAGCATGAACATTTTCATATTAAAACATAACTAGCTTTAGACTAATTTATATCCTAGCCCTATCTTATCCCTATAAACAGTATACAATACAGTCATGTTGTGTATAAACAGGAGACATAGGATGCACCTACAGTTTGCTCTGCAACAGGTATCTCTGGTTGATAAGTACGTTCTGGAACTGCAAATGTAGTTGCAGACTGCATGGAAATTAACACATACTGCATAGAATGACTATTAATGTAGCCTATGTGTCACACAGAAGTAATTTACTTAAAATGTCAGGTAAAACAATTGACTTTTTATTAATGTTAAGGTCCATAGGCTTTGAGACTGTTTTGCTATATTAGTTATTGTAGGCAGGACATATTCCATAGATTCCAAAGCCAGTTGTACGCTGAATGTTGTGAACTGCTCCGTTCAACACCCTATTCACAATGTTGATGCAATAAGCCAATGGCTGGAAAACTATGTCATAACACATTCTCTGTGATGCTTGGTATACACAGCTCCTGTAACATGAAGTACAGTCTTGACATGTGAGAGAGAGAATGAGTGGGTTGTGAAATGGTTTTCCTGAAGAAGGTTCACCGAGGTCATGTGTCTGTAATCTGTCTGTCTGAGGTCATCATCTGTCTGGATCTGGCGTGTCCATACTCTGCCCCATGCCATAAGGGCTGAGAAGATTGGAGGATGATGATGAGGATGATGATAAGAGCAGTTTGATGTTCTTGAGGACCTATTCTGCACCTCCAATCAAAGACTGATGAAGATTTCTGTCTGTTCTCTGTCTGTAGTGTATTAACACCAGTTCACTTGGTTCACTCAGGTCAGGGGAAAATATTGACATACATGTATGTTACTTTTTCACAGATGCCTGTTTTGCCCCTTCAGTTTGTTTAGTAGAATCTCTGGATGGGGAAATAGGACTGTGGGTGTTGACATTGCCAGTTGGTTAGTTTGCCATGGATAAATGAGCACAGCAAACAGAGGAGAGGAGGTGACTCTGGAAAGCAAGACTGAACGCCTCTGTGAGAGAATATGACAGAGTGCCTTATCCTTGGAAGTACATCACAGCACAGCAGTCACAGACATCATCAATTACAGGACTTGCGTCATTGAGCTGTATCACTCCTGTAACGCTGTAGTCTGACTGTTGTGGTCTGTAATTGTGTGTTGTTCTGTGTGCTCTTGTTTCTCTTTCTGGGTCTGTCTGTGTGTGTGTGTGTGTGTGTGTGTGTGTGTGTGTGTGTGTGTGTGTGTGTGTGTGTGTGTGTGTGTGTGTGTGTGTGTGTGTGTGTGTGTGTGTGTGTGTGTGTGTGTCCTGCTTCGTATCCCCTGATAGACGACTTAGAGCTTTCTGTGGCTGTCCCTGAGTGCTATAGGTAGACAGAGGAAGGAAAACTCCTCCGCTGGGGCGGATCTACTCTCCATGCCAGTTCAGGTAGTGCTGTGGGCAGCAATGTAGGAAATGATAACATCGTGGAATGAGCATTTCCTCTCCAGAAACTCTGGAAGAACTCTGGAAGAACATCAGAGCTTTGTAGTGAATTTTTGTGTGTTGGACCTGACAAGAGGAGATGTGGAATGAATGTCGGTGTGCAGGAATTCTCAGGATGGAATGTTAGCCCGTTGGAGCCCGGTTGGATGTCAGTTAGTGCTGTGCTGTGGAGGGAGTCGAGAGGAGAGAGGCTCCTGACTGGAGGCTATGAGCTCTTCAGGGCCGGAGCAGAGAGATAAAAGCAGGCAGAGCACAGATATACAGAGCCACAGGGGACAAAGAGCAGACAGTTTTATCACAACAGTGATTCACAGCATTACCCTACATCTAAGAAAGAGCAGGCGATATGGCCATACTGTAGGAATGGTGTTACTGACATACTTCTCCCTTTTTCTCATTCTCTCACACACTCTCTTTCTCTCTTCCTCTCTCGCTCTTGCTGTGTGTGTCTATCTCTCTCTCTCCCTCTCGCTCTCCTAGCAGCCATTAATCATGACATTAAGCATAAGGCACTGGGACTCCAAATGTCATCTCACATCAGGAATTAAAACTGTTACCCCACTAAGTCAGACACAGCATGTCAGATGTCAGTGAAGACATGGTGCTCCTTTTTGATGAGGCTTCTGGCACCCTCAACACCTCACAGTACTATCTGGACCAAGGAGAGGTATTTCCGGGTTTTCTTCTTCCTGGTTGGATCTGACAGGCTTTTTGGATCAAGTAGAGAGGTGGAACTTATGTAGCCTTGTCAGCCTCAGAGTAAGAGGCTTCAGATCTGAGTCTTTCTCCTGGAGCATCCTCTGGAGCTCTAGATCTGCTCTGGGTCTTTTCCTGCCCGGCAACATGATTTTAGCACAACTGATGATTAACCATGTTTTTCCCTCTGTCTTTTTATGTGTGATACCAGGTGTGGCAGTGTGGGGGCAGTGTGGAAGTCCTGCCCTGTGCCCGTATCGCCCATATAGAGCGTGCCCACAAGCCCTACACTGAGGACCTGACGTCTCACGTGAGACGGAACGCCCTGAGGGTGGCGGAGGTCTGGATGGACGAGTTTAAGAGCCATGTCTACATGGCCTGGAACATCCCCCAGGAGGTGAGAGTCTGTCAGCTGCTAACTGGATGGAGTCTACTGAACCATGTCTAATGGAGGGTGGGCAAGTGGTCAGGGTGGGGAATATTGTCTTACTAGTGGTAATTTGTAAATAAGGAGTGATGTATAGTGTAGTACGTTAGTGTACAGGTTTAGGATCTTAATTTGATCACCCTGTTGCAGGAGAATTTTCCTACAATGCAGGACATTTTAAACTTGTAGAGTATTTGAGGTTTAAAAAGGCTTCCGAAGTTTGTAAATTCCACTTTGAAATGTCAGACTTAATTTTCCCTTATCAAAAATATACTGCTCAAAAAAATAAAGGGAACACTTAAACAACACATCCTAGATCTGAATGAAAGAAATAAACGTATTAAATACTTTTTTCTTTACATAGTTGAATGTGCTGACAACAAAATCACACAAAAATAATCAATGGAAATCCAATTTATCAACCCATGGAGGTCTGGATTTGGAGTCACACTCAAAATTAAAGTGGAAAATCACACTCCAGGCTGATCCAACTTTGATGTAATGTCCTTAAAACAAGTCAAAATGAGGCTCAGTAGTGTGAGTGGCCTCCACGTGCCTGTATGACCTCCCTACAACACCTGGGCATGCTCCTGATGAGGTGGCGGATGGTCTCCTGAGGGGTCTCCTCCCAGACCTGGACTAAAGCATCCGCCAACTCCTGGACAGTCTGTGGTGCAACGTGGCATTGGTGGATGGAGCGAGACATGATGTCCCAGATGTGCTCAATTGGATTCAGGTCTGGGGAACGGGCGGGCCAGTCCATAGCATCAATGCCTTCCTCTTGCAGGAACTGCTGACACACTCCAGCCACATGAGGTCTAGCATTGTCTTGCATTAGGAGGAACCCAGGGCCAACCACACCAGCATATGGTCTCACAAGGGGTCTGAGGATCTCATCTCGGTACCTAATGGCAGTCAGGCTACCTCTGGCGAGCACATGGAGGGCTGTGCGGCCCCCAAAGAAATGCCACCCCACACCATGACTGACCCACCGCCAAACCGGTCATGCTGGAGGATGTTGCAGGCAGCAGAACGTTCTCCACGGCGTCTCCAGACTCTGTCACGTCTGTCACGTGCTCAGTGTGAACCTGCTTTCATCTGTGAAGAGCACAGGGCGCCAGTGGCGAATTTGCCAATCTTGGTGTTCTCTGGCAAATGCCAAACGTCCTGCACGGTGTTGGGCTGTAAGCACAACCCCCACCTGTGGATGTCGGGCCCTCATTACCACCCTCATGGAGTCTGTTTCTGACCGTTTGAGCAGACACATGCACATTTGTGGCCTGCTGGAGGTAATTTTGCAGGGCTCTGGCAGTGCTCCTCCTTGCACAAAGGCAGAGGTAGCGGTCCTGCTGCTGGGTTGTTGCCCTCCTACGGCCTCCTCCACGTCTCCTGATGTACTGGCCTGTCTCCTGGTAGCGCCTCCATGCTCTAGACACTACGCTGACAGACACAGCAAACCTTCTTGCCACAGCTCGCATTGATGTGCCATCCTGGATGAGCTGCACTACCTGAGCCACTTGTGTGAGTTGTAGACTCCGTCTCATGCTTCCACTAGAGTGAAAGCAACGCCAGCATTCAAAAGTGACCAAAACATCAGCCAGGAAGCATAGGAACTGAGAAGTGGTCTGTGGTCCCCACCTGCAGAACCACTCCTTTATTGGGGGTGTCTTGCTAATTGCCTATAATTTCCACCTGTTGTCTATTCCATTTGCACAACAGCATGTGAAATTTATTGTCAATCAGTGTTGCTTCCTAAGTGGACAGTTTGATTTCACAGAAGTGGGATTGACTTGGAGTTACATTGTGTTGTTTAAGTGTTCCCTTTATTTTTTTGAGCAGTGTATATCAACCCCTAAACAAATGTCCATTAATTATAAACCACATAAATTGGCCGGTAGCCTAGTGGTTAAAGTTGTTGGACAGTAACCGAAAGTTTGCTAGATCGAATCCACGAGCTGACTAGGTAAAAATCTGTTAGGTAGTTAACCCACTGTTCCTAGGCTGTCATTGTAAATAAGAATGTGTTATTAACTGACTTGCCTAGTTAAATAAAATAATAAATAATTATAATTAACTGTTGCAGCAGGATTATTTTCCTACTGTAGTAAACTGGCTCAAATTAAGATCCTACACCTGTATTGTGAAGAAAACGGAAGTCGGAAGTTTACATACACAGGTTGGAGTCATTAAAACTCGTTTTTCAACCACTCCACAAATTTCTTGTTAACAAACTATAGTTTTGGCAAGTCGGTTAGGACATCTACTCTGACCCACAATTCCAGTGGGTCAGAAGTTTACATACACTAAGTTGACTGTGCCTTAAACAGCTTGGGAAATTCCAGAAAATGATGTCATGGCTTTAGAAGCTTCTGATAGGCTAATTGACATAATTTGAGTCAATTGGAGGTGTACCTGTGGATGTATTTCAAGGCCTACCTTCAAACTCAGTGCCTCTTTGCTTGACATCATGGAAAATCTAAAGAAATCAGCCAAGAAAATTGTAGACCTCCACAAGTCTGGTTCATCCTTGGGAGAAATCTCCAAACGCCTGAAGGTACCACGTTCATCTGTACAAACAATAGTACCGAAATATAAACACCATGGGACCACACAGCCATCATACCACTCAGGAAGGAGACGCGGTCTGTCTCCTAGAGAGGAATGTACTTTGGTGCAAAAAGTGCAACTCATCCTCTAACAACAGCAAAGGACCTTGTGAAGATGCTGGAGGAAACGGGTACAAAAGTATCTATATCCACAGTAAAACAAGTCCTATATTGACAACCTGAAAGGCTGCTCTGCAAGGAAGAAGCCACTGCTCCAAAACTGCCATAAAAAAGCCAGACTACGGTTTGCAATTGCACATGGGGACAAAGATCATACTTTTTGGAGAAATGTCCTCTGGTCTGATGAAACAACAATAGAACTGTTTGGCCATAATGACCATTGTTATGTTTGGAGGAAAAAGGGGGAGGCTTGCAAGCCGAAGATCATCATCCCAATCATGAAGCACGGGGGTAGCAGTATCATGTTGTGGGGGTGCTTTGCTGCAGGAGGGACTGGTGCACGTCACAAAATAGATGGCATCATGAGAAGGAAAATGATGTGGATATATTGAAGCAACATCTCAAGACATCAGTCAGGAAGTTAAAGCTTGGTCCCAAATGGGTCTTCCAAATGGACAATGACCCTAAGCATAATTCTGAAGTTGTGGTAAAATGGCTTAAGGACAACGAAGTCAAGGTATTGGAGTGGCCATCCCAAAGCTCTGACCTCAATCCTATAGAAAATCTGTTGGCAGAACTGAAAAAGCGTGTGTGAGCAAGGAGGCCTACAAACCTGACTTGGTTACACCAGCTCTGTCAGGAGGAATGGGCCAAAATTCACCCAACTTATTGTGGGAAGCTTGTGGAAGGCTACCCGAAACGTTTGACCCAAGTTAAACAATTTAAAAGCAATGCTACTAAATACTAATTGAGTGTATGTAAACTTCTGACCCACTGGGAATGTTATGAAAGAAATAAAAGCTGAAATAAATAATTCTCTCCTATTATTCAGACATTTCACATTCTTAAAATAAAGTGGTGATCCTAACTGACCTAAGACAGGGCATTTTTACCAGGATTAAATGTCAGGAATTGTGAAAAACTGAGTTTAAAGGTATTTGGTTAAGGTGTATGTAAACTTCTGACTTCAACTGTATAACATATAGATGTTCTAATACATTTGCAGAGATGCCTGGTGTTTCTTTGAACAAAGTCTGAGTTGATTAGATGCTTAATAGTTTTCCTGTTTGCACTCAATACTCACAATGATGTAAAAACGCCTTTCAAATAGATGAGCAATTAGATGAGCATCAGCAGGCAAATCACTAAATTGATATCGATACACTGAGTTCTGCAATTCTACCCAACAAGCTTGGAGGGAAATTTGGTCTCAGGATTAGTCTCGTGAATTTATTTTGTCCAAACGTATTAGAAACCTACTTCATTTCAAGTCACAGCTGTTGCTGTTTTGTCTATTAGACTCTCGTCAGTCCATTTATCGTATCTCAGTACGCTGCAAGTTGCCTCCATTGCAGTTGATGTTGGATCTATCAGGTCTGCTTCAGCTTTTAAGTTTGTCAGCAAGGCAGCAATTAAGATAATTAGGGTATAGTGGGCAGGAGCGGCAGCTTGCTGCAGAAGGAAGTCTGGGCCAGAGTGTGACTGTGGCAGCGTGAGGACTCACAGGAAATGGCAGATTATGTTAAAGTCAGTCACTTAGTCCTGCGGTTCTTTATACAGGGAACATGGAGGGCTCGCAGGAGTTATGTCACATTGAAACGGACTAAAACTATTCCTCAGTGAGTCTTGCCTCTCTGAAATCAGGGAAACTGGGAATCTGATTCCTCTTTCCACCTAAGAGCTTGGCACATATGCCCTTTCCTATGCATGATATCTTTATGCATTTGTATCTTTACAGCAATCACGGCCGAACTGTTTCTCTGTGTTTGCATGCATGTGTGTGTGCAGGACTCAGGAATAGACATTGGAGATATCTCTGAGAGGAAGGCCCTGAGGAAGAGGCTCCAGTGTAAGACGTTTCGGTGGTACCTGGTCAACATCTACCCAGAGATGAGGATGTACACAGACACCATTGCATATGGAGTGGTAAGCAACATGCCCTCTGCAAAAATGGAAATGCTATGTCAAGTAAAGCCTCCACAGAATAAACCATGCGGTCCATGCCTGAACAAATAATCAGTTACGATTTGGATGACTGCAGTTAGGAATACATTAATTTCACAGAGATGCATTTCTGTGGCAGTTTGGCTCTGAAACACGTGGACATGGCTACCATAGCCTCAGTCTTTGTGTGCACTGCCAGTGTTGGCACACTAAAGCTTGGACATGATGTGGGCATGATGTGGAAAAGGTGCAGGAACTCAGACTCTGGGAGAAAACAGAAGCCTCTTTCCATGACATAGACTGACCAGGTTAATCCAGGCGAAAGCTATGATCCCTTATTGATATCACTTGTTAAATCCACTTCAATCAGTGCAGATGAACAGAATGAGACGGGTTAAAGAAGGATTTTTAAGCCTTGAGACAATTGAGATGGATTGTGTATGCGTGTCATTCATAGGATGAATGGGCATGACAAAAGATTTAAGTGCCTTTGAACGGGTTATGCTAGTAGGTGCCAGGCGCACTGGTTTGTGTCAAGAACTGCAACGCTGCTGGGTTATTCACACTCAATAGTTTCCCGTGTGTATCAAGAGTGGTCAACCACCCAAAGGACATCCAGCCAACTTGACACAACTGTGTGAAGCATTGGAGTCAACATGGGTCAGCATCCCTGTGGAACGCTTTCGACACCTTGTAGAGTCCCGACAAATTGAGGCTGCTCTGAGGGCAAGGGGGGGGGGGGGGGGGGTCTACAACTCAATATTGTTTGGTATACATAGTGTATAAAAGGTTGTCTATTGGGTAGTCTATGCACACACGAACAGAGCATTGTGCACTGTCATGTAAGAAAGAGTGAAATGTGTATTCATGAGGGTATACCATTGAGTATGCACAATTGTTGTGCAGTGGTGGGGCTGGTGAGCAGAGCTTGTTTTATGTCACCTCCTCTCACAGAGATCTGCCTGTGTGGCCAAATAGAATTCTCAGCAATGCTAGACAAATGTTTCTGAATTTGTATTCTGGCCATGAGGGCACGCTGGCAGTATTTATATTAGCAATTCATGTTCAACACAAACAGCTTTAGTTCTGTGTGGCCACAGTGCATCAGTGCAATATGCCTGAATCTACAGTGACACACCCAAAAAGTGGTCTCATTGGAGTACAGTCTTCATTTTATGGTTGGTTTCCTTCTCTGTATTTCCATGTTATTATGAAAGGTAGAAATATGGAGAGGAAAATAGGTCAGCCTTATTAAAATTAATTCAAGGAGTAAGTGGGTTCGAAAATAGCATATCCTCATTACACTGCATTTGCTAGGTGCATTTCATGAACTTGTCAATAATTTTTGTCATAGAATTCGTTATCCAGAATGCAGACTGTGTTCAGCACAGCATTTGAGGTCAAAGGTTATGCTACACACCACACTGACAAGCAGCCCCAGGTTTTATTCACTCATACATGAACCTTGCACGTTATAATTTTTTTCATTTCATGGAACCTCAGTGAAATTGTTATACGTTGTCTGTTAGACTTTATTCCATCGTGTTCAGTCGCTGCCTGGCTTTTTAATGATCAGCAGACAGAATGAGACACTTCCTGTGCCAGTGGGGAGTTGACAGGCACAGTCTCTGGTTGTGTCCTTGTAATGTCATATCCGTACCTAATCCTGTCCTCACGGACAGCAAGGCAAACAAATCTTAATCCTCCCAGCCACCAATCCTAGTCTCCAGAGTACCTCCCCTCTCCTCACACAAACCTGTTGATTAGATCTTTAAAATAAATGCTGCTACAGATTGAAATAACTGTGCAAACACAAGGCTTTGTGTTTGAATTACAAATCCCATTTATGTTCTTTGTCATGTTGTTCTGCAAAGAACAGAAATTGTTCCCTCCATGTGTTGTTTTGAAGTTATACCGGAAACCTGCTCTCTGGTTTGATTGAATAGGGCGTTGTGATAGCAAGAATATTTGAATCAATTTAAGGTCTCATTGATTCTCTGTCACACAGCTAACCTCTCCCTGAACTATCCGATTGAGTGACATATCAAATTATGACTCCCTTTGTGTGCATCTCCTCCCTCAGCTGAAGAACTTTCTGAAGAGTGACCTGTGTCTGGACCAGGGGCCGGACACCGACAATGTCCCCATCCTGTACCTCTGTCATGGGATGACACCTCAGGTTAGAACCCCCTCGAGCCTTCTTCAGCCCATATCGCTGCTATATCATTTCTGTCTCTGTGTCAAATCTCCCACGTGTCTATAGTCTGCCTTTTCTTATCCCTCCTTTTGACCCTTTCTTATCTTGCATGAGGCTTATCAGTGAAGTTCAGTCCACGACTCTGCTACAGTACGACTGGTCCCTTTTTATAGAGCTATTGTTGTATGAAACATGTGTCTGGCCTCTCTTATGGCTTAGTAATGGCAGCAGCTGTCAGGATCTACCAGCTGACCAGCAGGACTCTACTTATCATTCACCTCACTGCCAAGGGCTCCCATCCACCATGGGCTTTGTTTCTGAACTTCAGCCTAAGCTGCATTTGAGTTGTATTGACAGAATGCAAAGTGGAATCCATTTGTAGATAGTTTCTACTTCAAAAGTGACAAGTCTGCAGGTAGGAGTAAACTTACAGGAAGCTTCCTCAGAGATTAGACAAAACTTGTCTCTTTCTTCACTTTGTGTTTGTATTTGTTGTCATCAGAGAGAGAGAGAGGGAGAGAGAGAGAGAGAGAGAGAGAAAAAAAACTGAATCCAGTAGTGTTTATAAAAGGTATACTTTCCCGGTCTCCAGACAGGCATTAGCAGATAATTCCAGGAAGCCACTACAGCGCTGTTGAGATGGAGAGCATCCCCTGACACTGTTTCTATCTGGGTCAGGCTGGCAGCCTGATACAGCCCTATCTCAGCACAACTGCTGCCTCTGCACTATCAGCCTCACCTTCTCTAACAATTTCCATAATGTTTTGAAAACTGAAATACCTTGGTGCTAGTACATGTTAAGCCAAAACCAAAATGGAAACTCAAATAACTTTCTACAACGGCTACCTAGTTGTATATTTTTCTGCCATAAATATGCACAGCAGTCATTTCTTATTAGAGCTTTGGTTCTATTGTTTCTGAATAGACTTCTCTCAAGTTTGCAGAAGGTGAGATTTTAGCCCTGGGCTTGGGGAGATTTTAGCCCTGGGTTTAGGGAGATTTTATCCCTGGGCTTAGGGAGATTTTAGCCCGGGCTTAAGCAAGTGTTTACACTTGCACATCCTAAAGTGGGCTAGCACCAACCTTAGCCCAGGCCTAGCTGGCCCTGCTCAGTCATTTAGGGTTAGCATCGACTTTTCGGGCTAGCCCCAGAAAACACAGTGCCAAAATAACCAGTGTGAAACAGGGTCAAGAACAACGCCTAGAATGCTCACTGTCCAATTACAAAATCTGTAATGTCACTTAATTGACATATTCTTGTGACGATGCCTCTAATACATTCTGCACATCATTTAGTAAATTCATACTATTTAAACCCTCCATCTGAGGACAAAAACCAAAATACTTGGTTGCTATGCCTAGAAAAAATGGTTGCTATGCAGTCTGGCTAACGTCTTCTCACTTAGCCAACTAAAGCTACAAACTCTACAGCTGGAAGGGCAGCAAACGCTCAATTTTTCTCCGTTTTTTATTGGTTTTGTATTGACATTTAATTGGATATATTCATGATAATAATATTGTTGCATAATTTGGCCTGGATCAGAAAAGTATTTTATATTTTTTCGTGCACAGCATTCTCTGTAGACCTACAGGGACAAGATCGAATTTCAAAAGTAAAACATTGTTTCTGAGGTTAGAAAGGCAGACAGCAAGGTTTATTCAAACCATCACTGTTGGAAATCAAATGCTTGACTAGGAGCAAGAGGAAATCATGTGCTAATAAATGTCTTATTGCTTATAACATTGGTCACGTGTCATAGATATATTGTTGGGCGCATGTTGTGTTTGTCCGTTAGCCCAGGGCTTTGGAATACAAGCGTGAATCCTTAGCCCGGGGCTCAAGCTTAGCCCAGGGTTAACAAATGCTTGCGTGAACACAGGCTAAGCTAGCCCAGGGCCAGTCTAGCATGTGGCTTAGCTAGCCCTGGGCTAAGAACAATGCCTAGAGAGTTTTATGTGATCCTTAACCTGACTAGTATTTGTATTTTGTAAGGATCCCTATAGTCCCAGTCGGTATTCACATAATAATAAGGAATTCCCCTCGACCACATTATTTCTATTGACCCCCATTGTAAGAGGCAACCTCATCGATTATTTTTTATACAGAAATAACAAAACATGCAGAAAAGCTGCTGCATTGCTCATTGGGGCGGCAAGGTAGCCTAGTGGTTAGAGCATTGGACTAGTAACCGAAAAGTAGCAAGTTCAAATCCCTGAGCTGACAAGGTACAAATCTGTCATTCTGCCCCTGAACAAGGCAGTTAACCCACTGTTCCTAGGCCGTCATTGAAAATAAGAATTTGTTCTGAACTAGTTAAATAAAGGTAAAAAAAATAATAATAATATGCACGTGTAGCCAGGTCAAAAATCACAACCTACGGTTCGCAATGCTCCCACTTAGGGAAATGGAGCCTGCGAGAAGAGCCCTGTGGATTCAGGCTATTCGGGTTGGGAGAGTGGGAAATGTAGGGACGTGGTGTCCAATTAGGCTACATGTGTGTAAAAAAAACATTTAATCACAGGTAAGACATTTAATTTGTTAAGTACAGTCTGTTTGAAACTCCACTCACTACTTGTAGCTGTATAGTCTTTTTGTTTGTGTTGTTGGTCTTGGCTAGCTTAATGTTTCGGTAACTAGCTAGCTAGCTAGCACTAGTGGCTGCTAGCACCGTCATAAAAAGGGGCTTGAGGCAAGCCCTATAATATGTTTTTCTAAGTAGTGAGAACACTAGAGAGCAGGCAGTATTGAAAAGTAATCTTTAGACATGTTGTACTTTTCTTAAATGTAGTTTTGTAATTGACTAAAACAGACAACAAAACATTTGTTTGAATAAGGTAAAGTTTTTGCTGTGAGCCAATGGGATTCAAACATGATTAAGGCAATTACATCACAAAAAAAACAGTACATCATACAGCACATTATTACACCACTACTCTACCACTACATATCTACAATAGAAAATGTATAATACAACAAAATTACAGTGTACGTGTGTAGAGTGTATGTGTTAGTTTTATCCGTTTTTTTAAATCTGATTTTACTACTCGCTTGAGTTACTTGATGTGGAATAGAGTTCCATGTAGTTATGGCTCTATGGAGTACTGTGCGTTTCCCAGAGTCTGTTCTGGACTTGGGGACTGTGAAGAGACCCTTGGTTGCATCTCTTGTGGGGTATCTATGGGGGTCTGAGCTATGTGCTAGTCGTTTAAACAGATAGCTCGGTGCTTTCAACATGTCAATACCTCTCACAAAGACAAGTAGTGATGCAGTCAATCTCTCCACTACATTGAGCCAGGAGAGATTGGCATGCATGTTATTGATGTTAGCTCTCCGTGAACATTTAAGGGCCAGCCGTGCTCCTCTGTTCCCGGGCCAACTGTAATTTGCCTATTTCCCTCTGTGGAACTTGACTATATGACTGGGCAGTAGTCCAGGTGTGATAAAACTAGGGCCTGTAGGACTTGTTTTGTTGATAGCAATGTCAAGAAAGCAGAGTAGCGCTTTATTACAGACAGACCTCTCCCCATCTTAGCTACCATTGCATCAATATGTTTTGACCATGACAGTTTACAATCCAGAGTTACACCAAGCAGTTTAGTCTCCTTAACTTGCTCAATTTCCACATTATTCATTACAAGATATAGTTGAGGTTTAGGGTTTAGTCAATGATTTGTCCCAAATACAATGCTTTTAGTTTTTGAAATATTTATATCTAGCATATTACTTGCCACCCATTCTAAAACTGGCTGCATCTCTTTGTTAAGTGTTGCAATGATTTAACTTGCTGTGGTATCTGACATGTATAATGTTCAGTCATCAGCATAAACAGACACACAGGTTTTACTCAGTGCCAGTGGCAGGTCATTAGTGAAAATAGAAAAAGGTAAGTGGCCTAGACAGCTGCCCTGGGGTATTCGCGACTCTACCTGGACTATGTGGGAGAGCCTTTAATGAAAGATGATGTAAAGCCATAACAGTCCGTAATAGTTTGCAAGCCCTGCCACATCCGACGAGCATCAGAGCCAGTTTTAGTAGGATTCAATCTTAGTCCTGTATTGACGCTTTGCCTGTTTGACGGTTCATTTGAGGGCATAGCGTAATTTCTTATAAGTGTCCGGATTAGTGTCCCACTCCTTGGAAGCGGCAGCTCTAGCCTTTAGCTCGGTGTGGATATTGCCTGTAATCCATGGCTTCTGGTTGGGATATGTATGTACGGTCACTGTCGGGATGATGTTGTCAATGCACTTATTGATGAAGCTGGTGACTGAGGTGGTATACTCCTCAATGCCATTGGATGAATTCCGGGACTTATTCCAGTCTGTGCTAGCAAAACAGTCCTGTAGTGTAGCATCCACGTCATCTGACCACTTCCGTATTGAACGAGTCACTGGTACTTCCTGCTTTAGTTTTTGCTTGTAAGCAGGAATCAGGAGGATATAATTATGGTCAGATTTGCCAAATGGAGGGTGAGGGAGAGTTTTGTATGGGTCTCTGTGTGTGGAGTAAAGGTGGTCTAGAGTTTTTTTTCTTCCTCTAGTTGCACATGTGGCATGCTGGTAGAAATGAGGTAAAACGGATTTAAGTTTGCCTGCATTAAAGTCCCCGGACACTAGGAGCATTTTCTTGTTTGCTGTTGGCCTTATACAGCTCTTTGAGTGCGGTCTTAGTGCCAGTATCGGTTTGTGGTGGTAAATAGACGGCTACGAAAAATATAGATGCAAACTCTCTTGTTAAATAGTGTGGTCTACAGCTTATCATGAGGTACCCTACCTCAGGTGAGCAATACCTCGAGACTTCCTTAATATTAAACATTGTGCACCAGCTGTTATTGACAAATAGACACACATCACCCCATTCATCTTACCGGACGTAGCTGTTCTGTCCTGCCAATGCACGGAAAACCCAGCCAACTGTATATTATCCGTGTTGTCGTTCAGCAACGACTCGGTGAAGCATAAGATATTACAGTTTAATGTCCCGTTGGTAGGATAGTCTCGGAATAGAGCTGATCCAGTTTATTCTCCAGTGATTGCACGTTGGCCAATAGAATGGATGGAGGAGGTGGATTATCCACTCGCCAACTAATTTTCACAAGGCACCCCGATCTTCCGTCTTTTCTTCACGCAAATGACTGGGATTTGGGCCTGGTCTCGGAGAAACAGTGTATCCTTTGCGTTGGACTCATTACATAAAACATCTTTGTCCACTTCGAGGTGAGTAATCGCTGTTCTGATATCCTGAAACTCTTTTCTGTAATAAGAGACGGTAGCAATGGTAGCAACATTATGTACGAAATAAGTTTCAAACAATGTGAAAAAACACAAATAGCACAGTTGGTTAAGAGCCGGTAAAACGGCAGCCATCCCCTCCAACGCCATTCTCTAAAAGTCTTTCATAATTTGGTAAGTTATGCATGGATGTGTAGGTTCAGAGTTTGTTTTTGGCATGTCATGCCTAATTTTGCTAATCTTGCCAATTAAAAAAATCATTAAAGTATTTGGCAATATCAGTGGGTTTTTGTGATGATTGAGCCAATGAATGGTTAGTTTTTTTGCCCAAAATTTTATTTAAGGTGCTCCAAAGCTTTTTACTATCATCCTTTATGTCTTTGTTTCATGGTACAGTTTCTTCTTCTTTTTGTTTATTTTAGTCACATGATTTCTCAATTTACAGTATGTTTGCCAATTGGCTGTGCAGCCAGCCAGACTTATTTGCCATTCCTTATGTCTCGTCCCTGTCAACCATACCATTTTTTAATTCCTCATCAATTTATGTGGATTTTGCTGTTTTTACAGTAATTTCTTAATGGGTGCATGCTTATTAGTAAATGGAATAAGCAATTTCATAAATTATTAAAGTTCAGTGTCTGGTTGCTCCTCATTAAAAACCACAGACCAGTAAATATGATTTACATCTTCAACATAGGAATCAGTACAAAACCTCTTGTATAATCTCTTAAACGCTATATTAGGCCCACACTTTGGTTTTCTTAGATATGCCTACTACTGTATGATCACTACATTCAATTTAGAGCAGATTTCTGTAAATACCCTGGTAGGTTGACTGATAACCTGAACCAGGTTGCAGGCACTGGTTAGTTTGAAGCTTTTTTTATATAATAATATTTAGGTCACTCAGAAAATATATCTTTCTGTTGATATCACACACATCATCAAGCATTTCACACATGTTATACAGATACTGACTATTAGCACTTAGTGGTCTATAGAAACTTCCCACAAGAATAGGCATTAGGTGAGGCAAGTGAACCTGTAGCCATATTACTTCAACAGCATTTGACATGAGATTCTCTCTAAGTTTTAAAGGAATATGACTCTAAATATAAACAGCAACACCTCCCCCTTTGGTATCCCTGTCTCTTCTGTAGATTTTATAGCTATGTATTGCTACCACTGTATCATCAAATAATTATCTAAATATGTTTCAGAGATCCAGTATATGAATGTTATCTGTTACTAGCAAGGTATTGATTTCATCAACCTTGTTTCTTTGGCTACATACAGTATGCTAATGTGGGCTATTTTCAGCACTTTTCTGTGTTGCGTTATTGTTTTTATTGCTTTACTGGGAGGCTTATCAGAGGTAGACATGACAGTGATGTTTATTTGAGCTGATAGTGCAGGGTGAACTACTCCCAGTGGGCATCCTACTAGGGCAAACTGTATCAGTGCTACCAGCATAACTCAGGTTCGTGTAGGCACATGATTACTGCTGACAATAGCTGTCGGATTGACAGAGGCATTCAGGGGAGTTAGAGGAACATAAATTAGGCACTACAGCAGCACTACAACAACTCAGCAACACAATGGTAGGGATTATCTGAGCAGGGCTTGGGTCACCGATATGTCATTGTCTCAACGCAGCCTTGAAATGGGAGGACAGGGTCCAAGCACCAAAATGATTTAGATGGACTCCATCATTCCTGTAGAGTATCTTCTGTTTCCAAAAGGTGTCAACATTATTTATAAAAGTCATGCCAACAGAGCTACAGTAATCTTTTAGTCAGATGTGTAGTAAAAAGTGGTATAATCCTTGAAAGTGAAGCAAAAAGTTGCATCCACTGTCATCCTTGCCTATTGAAACATCTCCATGGTAAACCATTCACACTCATTGCACCTGTATTGATGTTTACGCTGGTTTACAAATTAAAGCTCTGGAGGAATCTCCTGTGATCTCTTACAAGAAAGAAAGCCAGTCGGAGCTGATCTTTCCCAAGATGCCTTGCACACTTTTCTTAACAGATAACTCCAGAGAAAACATACTGTAACACCCAATCTCACATCCCGAGAGCAGGCTAATTTAAGAACTCATTAATGTTAGAAATCTGTTCAAATGTCTCTGTTGAATGGTTGTCTGGTTACAGTGCTGTTACTCCTTTTAGAATCCGTTTTCATTTCACACCACTACTGATGCCGTTTTCTTCCTGCTTTACCTCCCACTGATAGTGAGAGTGGAGGATAGTTTTTATTTTTTTTATTATAATATTTAATTTTCCCTTTTTAAAGTATTTTTTTAAACAAACTTATACATAGGATCATCAACTTACAGACACACACAACAAATGGCTACATCTCATCTATCAAGACCCGCATGCTCACACCCCCATCCTTAGTGCCTGCATTATTGTTTGCCACTTGGCTTTAAATTGTACCAATTCGTTTTTCTCGGTCCCCCATGCTATTTAAATAATAAATACGTTTATTTTTTCCATTGTGTCAATGATGACAGATTGATTGACTTCAAGTTCTTAGTATACATTCTTTCAAGATGAGTGATGAGAAAATAATCGCCCAGTAAAGAACAGGAAAGCCCACACACTGTTTATGCTCACAATTCACCGCTTTATTGACTACGTTTCGATCCAAAATTGATCTTCGTCAGGTCAAACAGACTGAGTGCTTACATCCCAAAATATACACATTTCACCTCACATGACCATCACATGGTGGGTGTGGAAACAATTAAATTCACTTTTGCGCATAGTCAATCATAATTAATCACAGAAGTACTGTACATATAATCAAAGTATTATATACATACAAATGGGTCCAAGTTAACCTAGGCAACAGTAAAAAATTTGATTACGTTGGAAACTGTTGGAATACCTTCCCATATGACCATTACATGCGGAACGCGCAGTGGCCATACATATAATTAGTGACCTATTTCAAAAACAACTTGTCTACCTATAATAATTTGGTATCAGTAGTTACAAAAGATCTAATATATTTACAAAATGACCAAGTTGAGACCAATATGGCAGGACAAATCAACGTGACATGTTCATGGAATGGTCTGATATCAAACTCTTGGTTTAGACCTTTAGGAGACATGTCTGACAAATAGTGAATCCAATACAATTCTCTTCTTAGTAATAGATCAGTATCTCCCCCCCTCCTAATAGTCTTAACATGTTCGATACCAATGTATCTTAGAGAGCAATCCATGAAATCCGCAGCCACAGGGATTCTCTGATAAGAGTCCTGATATTACTCCTGTGTTATGCTGTCCTTGTCTCAAATTTTTGGTGGAACACGTAATGATGCCCTTAATCCTAATGGCCTTGCCTAATGGCCTTGGTGATTGAACATTGTGTGCATTTGTTAGTGAAGTTACACTGGGTACATCGGCCACATCTGTAATTACCGTCCGGCACATTGTCTAGGAAGGTGCCACGTGGCACCGGTGGAAGATCAGACGTCACCACCATTTGACTGATGTTGGGGTCGCGTCAAAAGACTACCCGCGGGGGTTCTTTAAATGTCTTTTCCATTTGTGAATCGGGCCTCAAGATGTGCCAGTGTTTTTTTGGGGAGTGGGGAGTGGGGAGTATTGAAGGAAACACTGAACTCGTTGGTCGGGGGGGGGGGGGGGGGTGGTTTGGGTGTGAGAATGTCATTCTGGGTCATATTTATTTTATGATCCCTTGCGTCATGCAGCCATTCCTCTGGGTAACCCTGCTGTCTGAAAAGCTCATCCAGACAGTCGGCTTGTTTGTCATAGTCACTCTGTGTACTACAGATCCTGCATATGCGAATGTATTGGATGATAGGGATGTGAGCACTCGGTCTGTTTGGTTTGGATCTTGTAAAATCCGTTTCAGTTTCTTCCATATTGTTATAGTGTTCTTAACTATGAAGTTGTTAATGTCCATAGCTTTATCCTTTGAAAATAGATCCGTAAAAAGATTCAGGAGATGAGCATGCACATCTTCAATATGTACCCATTGTTCCTGTTTAATACATTGAACTATATGTCACAAGGAAAAGCCTTGGGTAGGGAGTTGATACAATTCTGGAAGGTTAAAACCACCCTCGGACTTAGGAAGATGGAACACTTTGATTTGTATTCTATGAATTTTATTTGCCCGTATAAAGTCCGTTATGACCGAGTATACTTTTTTAAAGAATGTCGTCCGTGGGGTAATTGGTATGACCGAAAATAAATACAAAAACATTGGCAGCCTTGTCATTCTAAAGAGATTTATTCTACCTGTAAGATTGATGGGATAGTTTAAGGTGACATACACTGTGTATTTATGACAACTGTTTGCGAACGACAAGGTAGCACTAAACCCCTCCTAATGTAACCCTGTGCTCCCTACCACCTTTATCCCCACCCCTATCCAGCTGTGATGTCCTCCCTCCCCTCCAGCTGTTACATTCCCCCGCCTCTCCCAGGGTTCTAGCTACCAACATGTCTAGCTACCCCACATGTGCAGACAAGCATCCTCATCCCTCATATACACGGCGATGGAGTCAGAGCACAGATGCAGCTGCCATCTGTAGCACACACCACTACCTCTGCTGCTCCACTCAGTTCAAACAGATGCTTTTTCCTTCCAGTGGTGTTTTACGGCCTGCTAGCTAAGTATGGGCACTCAAGTGCCCTTGGAAAATACGGGCTGGAAGGACCGCATCAGAGAGTGCAATTAGAAGTGTTTGGGCTAGCTGGTCGATTTGTATTGTTTATGGAGAGCACTCCTCTCCATAAACAATAAGCCATTTCCCACACTGTCATTTCATGCCCTGTGCTTCAGTCCAGTGAGGTTAGCTGCATGAATAGACATGCCATATGGGTGAAGTAAGTCCTAGTGAAAAGCATAAAACAAATCAACATTTTGTGAAATGCTTGAATGCCTCCAGCTCTCAGTAGCTTATGTATGTGCTGTCTGTTCTGTCATTCCAGAATGTGTACTACACCAGCACTCAGCAGTTACATGTAGGGGTGCTCAGTCCCACCATCGACGACGATGACAACAAGTGCCTGGTGGATGTGAACAGCCGACCGCGCCTCATCGAGTGTAGCTACGCCACAGCCAAGCGCATGAAGCTCCACTGGATATTTACTCAGGTAAGAAACCATACAGACCTGACCAACACACTGACTGCTCACTGAAAATAGACCAGCAAGCGATAGAAAATGGCAAGTTGAATATCTAAATGAATACTTTGTTGTAATGGAGTTGGACCATTAGTAAATGTGGCACCAGTGGAAGTAGGTATCTTGGGTACGTTTTAGGGGGTAATATTCGCGGAAATCTATGGCTCAGTGTGGTTGGGTTGGTCTCATTAAGGAGTGTCACAGATATAACAGAGCTTTACAGTCCACAGACCTCTCCACATTCCTCCAAACCATTTAGACGTGAACAGTAAATGCATCATAATGACTCTCTCTGTCTTCATTATTGGACTGGCTCACTGAGCACAGTGGCCTGTAATGAGGGCTACATCAACATGGCCTGAAGAGTGCTTCACCCACTTCACCCAGTTTTGAAGGTGCAATTAAAACCGTTCTGATCATGTTCAGTGTCATCATAATGTGTGCGCTCAAAATATCCACTCAAAATAGTGGGGTGCTAACCTTGAATTCAACTTCTAGGAATCTAGTTTTCAGATAAAGATGTATTTTTCTCTCCATTGGTGGATCACTTATTTATTTTGAATGGGTGCCCACACAAGTTAGGAACTTGTAGGTTCTGTACCGTATCCCCCCCAAAAAATGATAACAAGGAGTGAGACATTGAAACCATATTATATATATATATACCTGAGTATGTACTGCATGTCATATGCCTGGATTGGTTGAATCTCTATCACTAAAACTCCTAAAAGTCAAGGTATTGTCAATTATGGATTCAACCTATTTGCGTCTATAGCTTTGACGTTAGTATGATGCCTTGTGAACTTACTGAGAAGGAAATGTTGTATGTTCCGTTGAAAGGTTTTTATTGAAATGCTGCCAAGCACAGTTTTACATCTTAATGCAATTTTTCTTTGAATCTGTTGAGGAGATCATTGTTGATGGAACTGTGTCAAATTCTTAGTTGGAGCCTCCCGAGTGGCGCAGTGGTCTAAGGCACTGCATTGCAGTCCTAGCTGTGCCACTAGAGATTTTGGGTTCAAGCCTATTCTCTGTCGCAGCCGGCCACGACCAGGAGACTCATGGGGCGGATAACAATTGCCCCAGCATCGTCCGGGTTAGGGGAGGGTTTGGCCGGCAGGGATGTTCTTGTCCCATTGCGCACTAGCGACTCCTGTGGCGGGCCGGGCGCAGTGCACGCTGACACGGTGTACGCCGTTTCCTCTGACACATTGGTGCGGCTGGCTTCCAGGTTAAGCGGGCGTTGTGTCAAGAAGCAATGCGGCTTGGTGGGGTTGTGTTTTGGAGGACGCACGGCTCTCGACCTTCGCCTCTCCCGAGTCCGTACGGGAGTTGCGATGAGACAAGACTGTAACTACCAATTGGATACTACAAAATTGGGGAGAAAAAGGGGTGAAGTATAGGTAGCTCTGGAGTGTAAAAGGATTTAAATGCTTGATCTTACGTTTCACATATCTACATGGCTCTTCTGTAGGTGGTTTCTTGGTTTAGCATTGTATAATTTAAGAAGGAATAGTCAGACACCATGCATTATTGATCACATTTCTGCTAGACATAGTGTGAAATGTGTTTTACCTCAAAAGGAAATGCATCGATACAACTCAAGCATAGGGTTGTGCTGTAGTGAGGAGGAATGTTCCTATTCCCATTCTAGCTTAAGTGTTACCACACTTAAATTCTACAAGATGAGAGGAGAGGAGGAGGAGAGGAGAGGAGGAGAAGAGCAGCAATCAATGAATCTCTCTGGTTGAATGTGCCTGACAATTGTGACTTTTCTTCGCTTTAGAGCAAAGTGGAAATTCTACATGCTCTCCTCAAGTTAAATAATTGTGATGCATCTTGGGAAGCAGAAGAAAAGAAGTGGGTGTTTGTATTTGTAAAGATTTTGTCAGCAGTTAGGGTGGCTGTAGCGTGGGCTATAGTATGGAGACACAGAGGGTTTAGGTGTAAAGAGCTTTGCTTGGGAGACAATCTTAACACGCCGATTAAACACATCTAATTAGCTTTCTGTTCATCCTCAGTGCTTTCACTGACGTCACCTTCCCAAGTGCTCCTGTTTTCTACTATCCTTTGTGCTTTTCTACTACACTGTGTATCTTCTACCTCTCATGTCGGCCAACACACTGTAAACGCTTCCTATCTCCTTATGTAACACAACACGTAAACATGCATGCACACACATTCACCTGCATGCACACACAGACTCCCAAACTGTTCACTCAAAAATAATCAATTAGATGAAAGAACACAGGAGAGTTGGTTAACCTTTCACTGCTGCTTGTGAACCCATGACCATTATCATTCTGGCTCGCTGGTTCACTCTCTATAGCAAATCAATATGTTGGTTTGGCAGCAGCCCACAGGATCAAGCACAGGGCGCAAACAGTACTGGTCCTCTGCCAGTACAGAATTCAACCTCAGGCCTCGTACTGTAATGCAGCCTCTCCTGGAGAGAACACAGGCTTTTTAAGCACCCTGAAGGTTATCATTTTTATTGGTGTTTAGCATCTTTTGATGTTGACTTCCCAGATAGAGAAAGGCTGAGTAATGCTGATATTTTTTATTGTGTGAAATTGTTCTGAAGTGTTCAATGACCCACTGGAATTCAACTGCCTCAGAAAATGTTTGCTATTTAGCCATGTATAGCCGAAACATCAGGTTAAGAACATTATGCCGAAGCCCTGAGGTTACTTGGCAGGCTTCCTGCTGCAAGATGGTAATATTGCAAATATGAATAGAATCAGGATGAAATTATGAATATTTTCTGTAAATAAATACGTGTTTTAGCTGCTTGGTAGATGCCTCGTAAATATTTCAGGATGCGCCTCAGGCAAAGTATGATAATGACAGAATGAAAAACAAATGTATTATTGTTTTATATTTTGAAACGACTTCAGATGTCTAGACATGGTCTTAACAATTGATGAGCTGAAATAAATTAATCAGCAATGATAACATAAATGTACAACTCTTTTCATATGGGACTTTTTGGTTCCACTGCATTGTGTAGATCTATTTGTTTTGTCATATCTTATTTCCAGGTAATGTTTTTTCCTTGGACTCATTCCAGGCTATATGCACCATGTGACCAATGAGGTGTATCTAATGGTTCTTTCATTTGGTCGAACATATGGAATCTGCCATGTTATATTTCATGCTACATCTGACAACCAGTACTACACGTGGAGATGTTGATTACTGATGAAAAACTTAGTGAATATGTAAACTGTATCCGTCCCCCATGTATTTTACAGAATGCACTCAAGCAGATAATTGTTTAATTCCATAGCTTTTAGGCATGCAAGACCTGACAAGCACTCTTAACAGACAGTAGTCTATTCTAATGAGAACTTATCATATCCTGAATCAGAGTGACATCAACTAGACTCCTTGTCATTTTGATTAATTCACTTTCAAATTGACCTGACCAAATCATCCGTATGCTGTATATGCAACAAAACATTGACGACAAGTTGACAATGAGCTTGCTTAAAGGTGGTTGTTGACTCCACATATAAATATTAATCCCTCATAAAAAATGTTTTAATTATCAATTGGTTAGTGCAAATCTTAATGTGTATTGGTCTGAATTTCTGAACCTTAACATGCCCTGGCCTCTTTCTTTATAGAGTCTTGAACCAAAATTAAAGCCCATTTTTAAACGGTTGCCTTTCCAGCTCGAGTCGTCGTTCTCCTGACTGAGAGGGGACAGGGGAGATTCTCTGATCCCAGGCCCTGAAGTTACAGAGATAGTGAGCTTATCTGATCTGTGCAGTGACTCCCATCACACTGGTCCCAACAGTTGAGTCCAACCCAAAGCTTTAAGGCCTCCACGTACATGTGAGAGACTCTCCACTCTAACAAATGGGAAAGAGTGATGAGATGGAGAGACGCTTCGAAGCACACGATTCCTTAGGTGACAAAGATTGAGTTTCTTCCCTTAAGTGTGAGGGTTGTTTTCTCAGGTGACGTGTGAAAAATGTTTTCTTCTCATCTAATGTTATCTTCTTCTGTTATCACATAATCTTGGCATTCCTGCTGAGATTGCTACTGAGTATAATGGTAGATAGTGTTGTTCTTGCTTCGTGAGCATGCTGATGCTATCTGAGAAGTCCCCAGTGCTGGCGCTGAAAGGAAATCAGTACAAAACAGAGCTGCGGGTGCTTGTTAAGCTATACACATCAACCCCATCCATTAATTCATAGCGCTGCGGGGTTAAGGTGACACAGCAATCAACGACATGCACACCAATGATGCTGTCGCATCCCACTGTCTTTGATCTACCTGTTTTTTCTTTCAGGGAGGTTCCATTCAGAACAGGAAATCGAAGCGATGCCTTGAGCTGGTGGCCAGCAATGACAACGAGTTTGGGTACCAGCTGGCCCTTCAAAAATGCACTGGACAGAAATGGTCCATCACCAACACACTGCCTGGCAGTGCCCTATGATGGGCTCCTCTGAGAGAACACTGGTCAAATATACTGTAGCACACTGGACTGGATGGGGTGCTTACTCTGTTACTCCTCTGGACTTTCTGTTGTGGATAAAGGAGAATGGTGTATGGTTGACAGTCATTGGAGCACCATGATGTCTTTTGTTCACCAGTTGACATCACATGATAAATGTTAAACATTTTCTTTAGCCTATGGATCAGCCATAGATGGTTGATATTGTTCATTATGAGATACTACAACGTTATGAAACATATTTTGTGAAGAGTGTAGTTGGTTTTCTGTTGACTTGAAGGTTGTACTGGGTCCTATATGTTCATTGTTGTACTTGGTACATAACTGCTACTGTGTAGCAAGCATTATGAAAAGTTCTCTGCTGTTTTCTTTTCTTCTAGTGTCTCAGGTTTGTAGGATAAGTTTATTATGCGATTAAGCTGTACAATTTTGGGGAAATGCCAACATGTTGGAATATATATGAAAATAATATACTATTTTCTAAGTGTAAATATTCTAAATATTTATAATATATGCCAGTAAAAGAACTGATGCTACGTGAATGTGTGGTAGTGTGTTTTTTTCCAATGGTACAATATTGAGTGTGCCCTTTCCATGTAAACCGCCACCAGCTGTCCCATATGTGCGTCTGGTCCCATGTGACACAAGGCAAATGTCATGTTATCAAAATGAATGTGTGTCTTTCCCCTAAAGCGCATGCCTTTAAGGTTATAGCTCTCTCAACGTACACAAGTTAATCATTTATGTTCACTATTTAATGGTAGCTGATTGCACAAATTATATTAATGATCACATACAGATGTAGGATCTTAATTTGATCACTCTTTTGTTGCTGAGAATTTCTGCACAGCAGGAACTTATAGTGTATTCAAGGTTTAAAAAGGCTTCTAAAGTGTGTAATTGCCCCTTTAAAAATGTCAGACTTGATTTGCCCTAACGAAAAATAATCCACTTAACAATTCAAATTTTCTATTCCTGCAGGATTATTTTCAAATTAATATCCTATGTGTCATTTTTATGGTTTTGTGCAGTAATGTATCAAAAACATTTTGCGAGCACACACAGGGAGAACATTGAGAAATGGCATCTAATCAGTTTCTCACAAAAGCAGTCTAGAATCAGGGCTTGTTTCTGTCGAAGCCTTTCTCTTCTGACTGTTGTGTGTACCAGGGGAGGAGAGGAGTGGCACATTCGGTTTTCAACATGCCAGTCCTCATTAGCATCCACATTCATGCCGGGCCAGGGGAGGCATGCCATTTAATGTACACTACTGTTCAAAAGTTTGGGGTCACTTAGAAATTTCTTTTTTTTTTTTAAAGAAAAGCAACAACTAAAAATCCATAAAAAGAACATCAAAATTGATCAGAAATAGTGTAGACATTGTTAATTCTGTAAATGAGTATTGTAGCTGGAAACGGCTGAAAGTTTTTTAAATTAAATATCTACATCGGTGTACAGAGGCCAATTATCAGCAACCATCACTCCTGTGTTCCAATAGCACATTGTGTTAGCTAATCCAAGTTTATCATTTTAAAAGGTTAATTGATCATTAGAAAACCCTTTTGCAATTCTGTTAGCACAGCTGAAAACTGTTGTGCTGATTAAAGAAACAATAAAACTGGCCTTCTTTAGACTAGTTAAGTATCTGGAGCATCAGTGTTTGTGTGTTCGATTACAGGCTCAAAATGGCCAGAAACAAAGCACTTTCTTCTGAAACTCAGTTTATTTTTGTTCTGAGAAATTAAGGCTATTCCATGAAGAGAAATTGCCAAGAAACTGAAGATCTTGTACAACGCTGTGTACTACTCCCTTCTCAGAACAGAGCAAACTGGCTCTAACCAGAATAGAAAGAGGAGTGGGAGGCTCCGGTGCGCAACTGAGCAAGAGGACAAGTACATTAGAGTGTCTAGTTCGAGAAACAGATGCCTCACAAGTCCTCAACTGGCAGCTTCATTAAGTAGTACCCGCAAAACACCAGTCTCGACGTCAACAGTGAAGAGGCGACCTCCAGGATGCTGGCCTTCTAGGCAGAGTTGCAAAGAAAAAAATCCATATCTCAGACTGGCCAATAAAAAGAAAAGATTAAGATGGGCAAAAGAACACAAACACTGGCCAGAGGAACTCTGCCTAGAAGGCTAGCATCCCGGAGTTGCCTCTTAGCTGTTGACGTCGAGACTGGTGTTTTGCGGGTACTATTTAATGAAGCTGCAGTTGAGGACTTGTGAGGCGTCTTAAACTAGACACTAATGTACTTGTCCTCTTGCTCAGTTGTGCACCGGGGCCTCCCACTCTTTTCTATTCTGGTTAGAGACAGTTTGCGCTGTGAAGGGAGTAGTACATACATTTACATTTAAGTCATTTAGCAGACGCTCTTATCCAGAGCGACTTACAAATTGGTGGATTCACCTTATGATATCATACATAGCGTTGTACGAGATCTTCAGTTTCTTGGCAATATCTCGCATGGAATAGCCTTCATTTCTCAGAAGAAGAATAGACTGACGAGTTTCAGAAGAAAGTTCTTTGTTTCTGGCCATTTTGAGCCTGCAATCAAACCCACAAATGCTGATGCTCCAGATACTCAACTAGTCTAAAGAAGACCAGTTTTATTGTTTCTTTAATCAGAACAACAGTTTTCAGCTGTGCTAACAGAATTGCAAAAGGGTTTTCTAATGATCAATTAGCCTTTTAAAATGATAAACTTGGATTAGCTAACACAACGTGCCATTGGAACACAGGAGTGATGGTTGCTGATAATGGGCCTCTGTACACCTATGTAGATATTCCATAAACAAAAATCTGCCTTTTCCAGCTACATACTCATTTACAACATTAACAATGTCTACTGTATTTCTGATCAATTTGATATTTTAATGGACCAAAAAAAATTAGCTTTTCTTTCAAAAACAAGGACATTTCTAACTGACCCCAAACTTTTGAACGGTAGTGTACATGTAAATCGACTTCCTTCGCCAACAGAGTAACATCCGGAAAATATTTTTGTGCGTTCTCAAATTCAAAACGGAATTGATTTCCCAAAGGTTGGGAATTGATATGCACAAACCTTCTCATATGTGGAATACCATAATCATCATCTCAAATTTTGTCACGGTAGTTGTATTGCTTTAAATTCATAAAGTAAAGCGGAACCACATACAGTGAACTCTTCAAACAGATCTCACATAAAGTGAGATATTTGAATCTCAGAGTGACATTGAGTTATTTATGACACTGGAACTCTTCTTGTTAACGCATAGAGTAGGTGGCTTTTTTGCATAATGTTAATCATGAATGATTAAAACCTTTCAGATGAGCATAATGGTGGGATACCACCTGCTTTGAAATGGCCTCTTCATACTCACAGTAAAAGCATTAGGATTCACATTCCATTTCATGAATTAAAGCCAAAGAAATGGAAATGTGATTTATTATATGACAATAACATGGACCTGTTCAATCAATCCCAGTAACAGTGTTTCTAAGATGAATAAAAAACGTGCATCATATGAGAAATGGTATTGTTATCGTACAAACTTTACATAGATACTGATTGCAATTCTGGATACATCACTGAGTAATAACCATCTTGCTTTGACCACTGAAAAATTCTTCCAATATCTGAAATGCGGGTTTGATGATTCTATGAATGGCATCGCTCCTTGTTTTTTTATTTCATCTGAAAACCAGAGCTTTCTGAGAAATCTAGAATTCCTAACCCAATAAAGCAGTGGTGTCCTTGGTCTGTGTGCGTGAGACAGTCCCATTACCCTTGCCCACATTTATAATTCAGGTTTCTGCCTCTTGGGAGAAAGGCAATGAGAGAGTGCACCTCGATAATCATGCACACTTGCAGTTACTGCTGCCCCTGACACAGCTGCAATAAAACAGACTGAGAAGATATATATTCTTGGCACAAAACAAGCCCACTATGATAGGGGGAATCAGAAAAGGTTTGGGTAGCATATGGAGGGAGTCGGAGCCTTGTCTGAATTGAGAATTAATAAATGTCCCACAGGACTCACTGGAGGAGAGAGTTTATCAGTTGTGAATCCTGCAGGTAAGCTACAGGTGGCTAAGTGAAGCAGAAGAACCACCACAGGAGGGCCCAGGGGATACGAGAACTGGGGCTGGTAATGGGGAGCCAACTTTCAATTGAAAATTCAATTAAATCCTGCTCAAAGTAAAGTCATTTGTCATCTCTATTTCGCATATATATCGCAAGCTTACTGAGCTGTAAAAGAGACAGATTTATAGTCAAATAGCTTTACTCTGGTTTAGTGTGAACCTACATCCAACACATAGTGAAATGTCCCTGTTAGTTCTTTTCCAAATCTAAAGTGCATGTTACCCATACCATCTCTTGGAGGATGTTTCATGTTGCCAGTGGTGTAAAGTACTTAAGTAAAAATACTTTAAAGTACTACTTAAGTAGTTTTTTGGGGTATCTGAACTTTACTATTTTTATTTGACAACTTTTACTTTACTACATTCCTAAAGAAAATATTGTACTCTTTACTCCATACATTTTCCCTGACCACCCAAAGTACTCATTACATTTCCAATGCTTAACTGGACAGGAACATTTTCTATTTCACGCACTTATCAAGAGAACACGTGGTCATCGCTACTGCCTTTGGTCTGGTGGACTCACTAAACACAAATGCATGTTTTGTAAATAATGTGAGAGTGTTGGAGTGTGCCCCTGTACAGTTTTAAAACAAGAAAATGGTTCCGTCTGCTTTGCTTAATATAAGGAATTTGAAATGATTTATATACTTGTACTTCTATATTTGATACTTAAGTATATTTTATCAATTGCATTTACTTTTGATACTTAAGTATATTTAAAACCAAGTACTTTTAGGTTTTTACTCAAGTAGTATTTTACTGGGTAGCTCTCTTTTGTCATACCTGAGTAATTGGGTACTTTTTCAACCACTACATGTTGCCATAGTAACTTTGATTAATTTAAGTCACCTATTTTCAGATCCCAAGCCATCACACCAGAGGTGAACATGCAAACTCAACAAATCCATATTTCCTGCTGATACAAGATTAATCTCTGACCTTTTAATATTACGATTCAATGCCTTGAGCTATGCACAGGAACTGACTGACAAACATCTTATATCTGCATAGACTATGGTCTGTGTGTGGTACAAAAGGGACATGGAGATAGGAAAAGAGCATTCACGAGGCGTGCTGTGTGCTATGCACTGATGGATAGCTTTCCGGAGGTTCACAAGTATTAAAAAGACAACCACAATAGCATGCAGTACCATCAGCTTGTTTGTGGTTAGGCCCCTTGCACATCTCAGACCAGAGACAAACCATATCTGAAGTGAATTGAAGCCTTGCAACTCATCCATGAACTACTCTGAAATATTTTTCTAGTCCTTTCCCATTTCCTCACTGTTTTGACAGTGCTCATTTCGATTGGACATCCACTAGTGAAACTTCAAAGCCCCTCCAAAGCAAATGTCAGATTGTCTATCAGTAGATTGATACAGCAAGTTATTGAAGCAGTCAGTGTCAGTTTCACTGCTCCAAACAGAGCAATGAAGCTGAATATTACGGCTTTCTGTATTTGTCAGACTGCTGGATCATCACAGAGGCAGCCCTGATAAATGATAAGGCTAATTTCCTGTGCCGCACTTTATTTATGCTTATGGATTACAGCAGTATGATGGATGACAGTGTACATTTACACAAGGTACACATACAGTATGTCTGTACACCTCAATTACTGCCTAACAACCATTTGTCTGTTTGATGGCGCTGCAGTAACAGATTGTGCCATTGCCCAATGGAATGGTGTTTGAATAAAGAGTTTCAACCCTCTAAATAAAGATTGGCTTGTCTTTTTATACCAGTGCATTTTGCTTTTGTTCTTTTGCCAAGTCTTACTGTATACATTTCTATACCAGCCCTCCAATTGCACTGTGGTGAAATTACTTTTCTCTTGTATATAACACCCTGTGTTAAGCTCTGCGTGAATAAATCAAGCTGTAAATTACCCAGGTATCTTGGCGTCATGAAGCAGATAGATTTGGAGCAAGTCTGCAAATGAATTTGTTACATACTGAGAGGAGAGAGAACCTTTAAAGAGTCAGCGTTTCTCTGTTCAGCATCAGCTCTTTATTGAAATAGACATGCGCACAGCTCAGAAAACCTCTCAACACAACCAAATATCAATTGAAATTAGTGTGAAGGAATATTTGAGATTTTGTTGCTGTACTGAAATGTTTAATCTTAAAAAGTGCTATCAAATATGCTGACCCGAAATTCAAAATTAATCATAGATTACCTCTTAGGCAAACGGCACCTTTCAAGTTGGAGTTCAATAGTATTTACTTTACAGGGATAAAGACCCATTTTATGCCCACTCTCGGAGGTGCACACAATACAATAAGCACTAATCCTCTGTATATTGCAGTTGCAAACCCATCAATGCTTCTGAAAGGCCTTGTGACTCAATTATCAGATTCATAAAAGACATTGCTTATGCATGATCAGTAATCTTCTCACTTGAGCTGTAATTCTTAAAAAGTTAGACACTTTGACATGACCTAATTTATGAGCACGTTAACGTTTTTCATCATGAATCTTGCACTGAAGGCAGCTCTGCAGAGTGGTCACTACAGCCACAATGTCATAAAATCTGATTTAAACCTAACACTAAATCACACTGCTAACCCTAATGCCTAACCCTGACCTTAAATTAGGACCAAAAAGCACATTTTAGTTTTCATACATTTTTACAATATAGCCAATTTGGTCTTTGCAGCTGGCCCATCTGGCAAAAATCGCTCAGTTCTGCCTCCAGGACAAGACTCATGAAAGTAAACATCAACCTGCAATTTACGAGGGAATGAAAAACAGGTTTTTATCATGGATAGATGATAACAGAAAGCCATACACTGCAACTTCAAAGAAATCCATTAGTTTATTCATTCAGAGTACAGGGGAGGTCTAGCCCCCCATTGGAAGACTGACAGTTCTCATAGTGGTGGTGGTGGGGGGGGGGGCAGGTCAGCTCAATCACTGAGGCAGTGTTTTCATACAGCTGAGCTAAGGTTTGCTTTAATTGGATAGGTCAGGAATACATTTGTCAGCACATCCCCATGCTTGCGTCAAGTAGGGATCACATAACAGTGATATGGGGTGAATAGATAAAAACAGAAGGCAACACTAAATGAGGCCTCCTACTAGGCTGGTCTTCTAAGGCTGACCAGACCAGGCGCCAAAATATTTAAGAGGTTAGACACTTAGCCTACAATCGAAATTGGCTGCCTGTGTACTGCATGTATGATATGATTTAGGTTCAATCTTGGACAGATATTGCAACCTGAGTAATCATGCTCACTGTGTATGCTAGACAAGGACCAAACCTCACCACAGCATTAATCACATTCATATTGTGGTTTGTATTGTCAAACAATATGAACAATTCCACAGAGACAGATGCCTCAGTAGGAGCCAGGAGGTGTGTGTTATCAGTAAGTGTCTATATGTGTAATTTCAAGTGTGATCACCCCAGGTTCTCTTTCATCCCTTCTCCTGACTTTTGATGATTGTCTGATGGCTGCTATCCAAAACACAATAGGGGAAACTGGGGCATGGAGAAAGGATCGTTACCTTTGTATTAATATGCTGATAGAACTATGTGTGATAACAAGCTCCATGCCTCATCGATGCTGCTGTATTACCCTCCGCGGGGCAGGTTTTATCATCCTCATCCCGCTAATGCAACCTGGCTGCAGAACTGATTAGGCTGCCTGCAGACAAACCTGCCCTCTGACACATTGTTTCAGATTAGCAGTTTCCCAGGGAGCAAATTGCCCACAAGCCTGAAGATGATAGCTTTTGATATGACAAAAAAAAGGTTCAGGTCTTAAACTATTTGTTGCCCATTGTTACCCATAAATATAATTAGATTATAGAATATAATAGCTATTGAGATTTTCAGTGTGTGAGATTGTGTTTTATCACCTCCGCTGAACAAAACATACAGTATATATATATACACTGCTCAAAAAAATAAAGGGAACACTAAAATAACACATCCTAGATCTGAATGAATGAAATAATCTTATTAAATACTTTTATCTTTACATAGTTGAATGTGTTGACAACAAAATTACACAAAAATAATCAATGGAAATCCAATTTATCAACCCATGGAGGTCTGGATTTGGAGTTACATTCAAAATTAAAGTGGAAAACCACACTACAGGCTGATCCAACTTTGATGTAATGTCCTTAAAACAAGTCAAAATGAGGCTCAGTAGTGTGTGTGGCCTCCACATGCCTGTATGACCTCCCTACAACGCCTGGGCATGCTCTTGATGAGGTGGTGGATGGTCTCCTGAGGGATCTCCTCCCAGACCTGGACTAAAGCATCCGCCAACTCCTGGACAGTCTGTGGTGCAACGTGGCGTTGGTGGATGGAGCGAGACATGATGTCCCAGATGTGCTCAATTGGATTCAGGTCTGGGGAACGGGCGGGCCAGTCCATAGCATCAATGCCTTCCTCTTGCAGGAACTGCTGACACACTCCAGCCACATGAGGTCTAGCATTGTCTCGCATTAGGAGGAACCCAGGGCCAACCGCACCAGCATATGGTCTCACAAGGGGTCAGAGGATCTCATCTCGGTACCTAATGGCAGTCAGGCTACCTCTGGCGAGCACATGCCACCCCACACCATGACTGACCCACCGCCAAACCGGTCATGCTGGAGGATGTTGCAGGCAGCAGAACGTTCTCCACGGCGTCTCCAGACTCTGTCACGTCTGTCACGTGCTCAGTGTGAACCTGCTTTCATCTGTGAAGAGCACAGGGCGCCAGTGGCGAATTTGCCAATCTTGGTGTTCTCTGGCAAATGCCAAACGTCCTGCACGGTGTTGGGCTGTAAGCACAACCCCCACCTGTGGATGTCGGGCCCTCATACCACCCTCATGGAGTCTGTTTCCGACCGTTTGAGCAGACACATGCACATTTGTGGCCTGCTGGAGGTCATTTTGTAGGGCTCTGGCAGTGCTCCTCCTGCTCCTCCTTGCACAAAGGCGGAGGTAGCGGTCCTGCTGTGGGTTGTTGCTCTCCTACGGCCTCCTCCCTGTTTCCTGATGTACTGGCCTGTCTCCTGGTAGCGCCTCCATGCTCTGGACACTACGCTGACAGACACAGCAAACCTTCTTGCCACAGCACGCATTGATGTGCCATCCTGGATGAGCTGCACTACCTGAGCCACTTGTGTGGGTTGTAGACTCCGTCTCATGCTACCACTAGAGTGAAAGCACCGCCAGCATTCAAAAGTGACCAAAACATCAGCCAGGAAGCATAGGAACTGAGAAGTGGTCTGTGGTCCCCACCTGCAGAACCACTCCTTTATTGGGGTTGTCTTGCTAATTGCCTATAATTTCCACCTGTTGTCTATTCCATTTGCACAACAGCATGCAGAATTTATTGTCAATCAGTGTTGCTTCCTAAGTGGACAGTTTGATTTCACAGAAGTGTGATTGACTTGGAGTTACATTGTGTTGTTTAAGTGTTCCCTTTATTTTTTTGAGCAGTATATATTCACTCGGGGTTAACAATGCAATTGTATTGATTATGAAAAGGATTTATGGTTTGACAATGTTAAAGAAACCAGAAATGGCACTCTAAACATTAATTTACAGACACGCTGATCATTTTAGTGTTTTGGTAGAAGAATAGAGTCAAATAGAAGAATCCAAACAGACAGCCTCTAGGTCAAAACCATACAAACACTTGGCATAGATTTAATATGCCTCTCACTCCTCCTTCCCCACTGAAACCATTTGACCCGAGTAGAATGAAACAGAGGCATTAACAGTGAGCAGCTCTGATGTTGTTTCCTTGGCCGGAACAAGGGATGCGACAGATGCTGAGATAGTTTGATATGCTAATGATATCTGTCAGGAGAAAACTGGAAGCAGAGGAGGGTGTTTGATACTGCGCAACAGTGGGCAAGGTCACACACACACACACACACACACACACCAATATGCAAGTACAGAATATTGATCCATGCCAGCACTCTACCCAGAGAGACAAAGAATGTGAGACAGAAATAACAAGGGGGGGGGGGGGGGGGGGGGGAGAGTGACAGAGAGAGGGGAGAAAAGAAGAAGTCATTACTGTAATTCATTTGGGATGATGTGCTCATATCAGCACTAAGACACAGTAATGGAAGCCCTTGAAGTTTGGACTGTGGAATGACCACAGAAGGAGTGCCAGCCAGGGAAGGATGAAGTGCAAGGCCAAGTGCTGTGAGGTCATTGAGAGTGGTGCTCACAGTGACAGCATGGGCTTTGATTTTACCCTGATGATTTTACCTAGCAGTTTATCAAACATATTGATCACTGAGCTACGTATTGAGCTGCACATTGTGTCCTTGCCACATCTCATGAGAGAGCTCGTTTGGATGGGCCAGGATTATTTCTTCGCCCGTTGTAGCATTGTGAGATAGATATTGTGACAGGCGTCGCCAGCCTTGACAAACACTGTGTGTGTGTGTGTGTGTGTGTGTGAGAGAGAGAGAAGTGGCTGTTTGAAGAGGCAGACAGACACGGTGGTCCCTCTGCGTCTGCCTCCTACACCGCCTGCCTGTCTACAGGAATGGAGCACCCAGAGAATTAGGCCACTGCCAGGGGGATGACAGCTCAGTGACACACCACTCCAACAGCATAACACACGTCTGAAAATGTCTTATTCTGTCAAACAATATGTGTGTTGTACTTGAATGAACTCGAATATGCAATAAATGGTGGTGACTTTTGGAATGTTTTGAGTTGAGTAATAATCAAGGTAACAGACACATCAGGTATTTTTGTTGTTGTAGAGTTAGTGATACTGTATGTATGTACCTAAGTGCACAGAGTATCCTATATTAGGGTAGACTAAAGTGTATTATAACACTTTATTCATTCCTCCTCTTCCTCAGTTTAACAGCATGAGTCTTGTCATTATTTGCTTCCTGTTCAATTCACATTTGCTTAAACCATTTGTTCCCTACTGCAATGCATCTTTTTTAAATTATCCAGGAGTCACTCAAAATAGTATCTGAAACAATATATTTAATGACACGAGAAAAGTCACTTATTGGTTGGAGAAAAAAGCCTAAGCCGCAGTAAATTGTTTCCTAAAGGCAAACACACTGAGCAAAATTAATTATACAGTGACTGCACAGAGCCCAGAAGAAAGTGAGAGACAAGCCACCCAGGGAATGAGTACACAAAACTTTCCACATCTCATTTGAATGTAACCTTAGCGCCCATCAGTCTCAATCTCGAGGAAACAAAATCAATAGGAACTGGGCAAAGCAAATTGAACCAGAGGAAAGAGGAGTGTTAAATTGTCTTAAAGCTTTGTTTCTCTTACATAGTACTTCACCAAACTGGATACGTGTTTAAACTGTTGTAGATGTCTCTGACTGAGTAAGGTACCCGAATCGGAGGGTGCAGATTTGTAATTGACTTCATTAGATAAGGAATTAGGTAAAATCTTAAATGTTTTCCACATCTAATTGGGAATATGAATTTCAACTTATTTTATCTACCCAGAAATTACTTTATTCCATTTTTCATTGTAATGCATCCCAGAAATGTCAACTGATGGCCACTAGAGGCAGGAGTATATCCACTAGATTACTCTTTTTACTCATTTTCCATTACACAATCTGTGTATTCTTCATTATAATTGGATTAAGCTTCTGATGTCTATGTTACCCCAGCACTGTGAGATGAGGGAATATTGGGATCACTTTATTACTCAGGCAACAGAGGGGAGAAACATGTTAATGAATACATAAACATGAGAGTAGAATAAACCTAATATTCTCTCGCAAAAGTTTGTCATTTCCTTTTTAACTTCTGGGAGGGGAATGCCATTAACAATTGTGATTACCTTTGTGCTAAGGAAGGAAGCGAAGTTTCCTCCCTCGCAAACGGAAACTCTCGGCCAAACCCCTCCCTTCCGCCAATGGTGGCAGGGCTGAGTATTTGTAGGTCTTGATTATGGAACAGGTTGCAGCTGGTGGGGATCTGCTCTGCCTCCAGCACACCCGTCTACACACACACACACACACACACACACACACACACACACACACACACACACAGGAAGAAGAAGAGAGCACTGGGGCAGTGGCGGCAGGTTAGGGACACACAGGATGAGAAGTAGAGGGCGTGGCAGGAGCAGATGTAACAGGGACAAAATAAAGGCTACAAAACATTTCTATACACACAACAAGCTGTTACATACTGCTACCTGATAGATCGCCACAGCCCAGAAATGAACTGGCTGTGGTAGCTACTAGCTAGCGAGTTCATTCACTTCAGACAGAACTTTAGTCGAGAGGGGATTAAACATTAGCTAACCAATCAAATATGTTTATAAAGAGACCTTTTTACATCAGCCGATGTCACAAAGTGCTATACAGAAACCCAGTCTAAAACCCCAAACAGCAAGCAATGCAGAAGCATGGTGGCTAGGAAAAACTCCCTAGAAAGGCAGGAACCTAGGAAGAAACCTAGAGAGGAACTAGGCTCTGAGGGGTGGCCAGTCCTCTTCTGGCTGTGCCAGGTTGAGATTATAACAGTACATGGCCAAGATGTTGAAACGGTCATAGATGACCAGCAGTCCTCCAGGAGGGGAGAGAATTAGACAGGAGAAATACTCCAGATATAACAGGCTGACCCTAGCCCCTGACACAAACTATTGCAGCATAAATACTGGAGGCTGAGAAAGGAGGGGTCGGGAGACACTGTGGCCCCGTCCGACGATACCCCCAGACAGGGCCAACCAGGCAGGATGTAACCCAACCCACTTTGCCAAAACACAGTCCCCACACCACTAGAGGGATATCTTCAAAGAATGGGCAAAACTCCCAGTCGCTACATGTGCCAAGCTTATAGAGACATACTCCAAGATACTTGCAGCTGTATTTGCTGCAAAAGGTGCCTCTACAAAGTATTGACTTTGGGGGAGGGTGATTCCAGGTTGTAAGGCAACAAAATAGGAAAAATGCCAAGGGGGTGAATACTTTTGCAAGCCACTGTTGGTATGTACGGCAGGACCAAATCGGAGAGATAGATGGTTACACTACTATCTCAGCACTGGGAATAAATACTTTTTTCTGTTAAAACCTGTTAGGGACAGACGTTCTGCTAGCGGAACGCCTCACCAATATCCAATGGTATAGCGTGGCGCGAATTACAAATACCTTAAATGCAAAAACTTCAATTTCTCAAACATATGACTATTTTACACCATTTTAAAGACAAGACTCTCCTTTATCTAACCACATTGTCCGATTTCAAAAAGGCTTTACAACGAAAGCAAAACATTAGATTATATCAGGAGAGTACGCTCCCAAAAATAATCACACAGCCATTTTCAAAGCAAGCATATGTCACAAAAACCAAAACCCCAGCTAAATTCAGCACTAACCTTTGATGATCTTCATCAGATGACAGTCCTAGGACATTATGTTATACAATACATGCATGTTTTGTTCAATCAAGTTCATATTTATATCAAAAAACAGCTTTCTACATTAGCATGTGATGTTCAGAACTAGCATACCCACCACAAACTTCCGGTGAATTTACTAAATTACTCACGATAAACATTGACAAAAAACAATTATTTTAAGAATTATAGATACAGAACTCCTTTATGCAATCGCGGTGTCAGATTTTAAAATGGCTTTTCAGTGAAAGCACATTTTGCAATATTTTGAGTACATAGCCCGGCCATCATGGCTAGCTAATTTGACACCCACCAAGTTTGGCACTCACCAAACTCAGATTTACTATAAGAAAAATTGGATTACCTTTGCTGTTCTTCGTCAGAATGCACTCCCAGGACTTCTACTTCAACAACAAATGTTGTTTTGGTTCGAAATAATCCATAGTTATATCCAAATAGCTCCGTTTTGTTCGTGCGTTCAAGTCACTATCCGAAGGGGGACGTGCCGGCACATTTCGTGACAAAAAAATTCAAAATATTCCATTACCGTACTTCGAAGCATGTCAAACGCTGTTTAAAATACATTGTTATTTTTCTCGTAAAATAGCGATAATATTCCAACCGGGCGACGTTGTATTCGTTCAAACACTGAAAGAAAAAAATGGAGTCGTCTCGTGCACGCGCGCCCCAGTGTCATTGTTCTCAGCAGGACCACTCACAAAAACTCCTGCTGTTTTTCGCCCAGAGAATGGAGAGCTCTCATTCCACTTTCTGGCGCCTTCTGAGAGCCAATGAAAGACTTAGAAAATGTCACGTTACAGCAGAGATGCTGTATTTTTGATAGAGATGCCCTAGAAGGAGAACAAATTGTCAGACAGGGCATTTCCTGTATAGAATCTTCTCAGGTTTTGGCCTGCCATGATTTCTGTTATACTCACAGACACCATTCAAACAGTTTTAGAAACTTTAGAGTGTTTTCTATCCAAATCTAGTAATTATATGCATATTCTAGTTTCTGGGCAGGAGTAGTAACTAGATTAAATCGGGTACGTTTTTTATCCGGTCGTGAAAATACTGCCCCCATCCCAAACAGGTTAATCAAACAGCAGTTACCTTGCCAGCTACATCACTCAAATAAAGAGTAGCCAGCTTCTGCTCTGCTTGGTTTTACATCTCGGAGAAAAAGCACCACAAGCACAGTCAACAGCTGCCACGGTTCACACTCTGTGGTGTCTGCAAGGTCCTAAATCCAGCCAACTACCAAACAGCCTACCCGACCGCTCTGCGACGTCCGCATGGTCCTAAAGCACACCGACGCTGCTTTTTGTATCATAATGCAATGATAAAACTGGGGGGGGGGTGAAAGTTGCTCCCCTGTTGGCAACAATTGTTTGTTTCACACTGCCTGCATGGTTATTTTACCTTATTACTTTGAAAAGCAGGAGATAAATAGGCATTGTAGTTGAAGAATATCATCGGCCCAGCCTGACAGGAGCTCTAATCAGAGTACAGAGACAATGGAATCCCACACAGAGCGAGGGGGATTTAATAAAACCTTGTTTTGCTTCCTCTGTTTAGAAAAGGTTGACGCTGAACATCCAGCAGAGCAATTGCCTTTGTGTTCTCATACTCTCAAGTCTCATACTTTGTGTTAACACCACCTGTGATTTAATGTAATGTTTCTCTCAACCAGGCGATGTTTGACTGGAGCTTCAGCTCTGTCTCGACAGTGAGTTATGGTACTAAAGGAAATAATTAAGCAAGCGCCTCTCCTCTACTTCTCATTCCCGGATATTGAATCGGCACAGCCCAACCACAGTGAACATCAAAGGAGCCTTTTCCAGCAGGCAGGGAGTGGAACCTCCGTCTCCGTATCTGAAGATGTGGGTTTGATTTGATTGTTAGAGCCTCCCTATCTCTTTGATTATCCACCACACAAGCTGTGTTTGGCCTTGATGACTCAACCAATTAATGATGACAGGAAATAATTTGACACAGAGCGGTCATAGCTTTAAAGGAATACCATGGGGAGTAAACATTTCTGATATGTATATGTCATTAAAGTGCTACCGGAGATGAATTCTGTCAAACTGAAAGTAGTCTTACCAGACTTTCCCTTGATTTCGTTTTTATTTTTGTAACTTCTTAAATCAGGGTACATCATTGTAACAATGTGCGCTGAGAGTCAGGAAGCAAGTTCAGGGAATGAGTGTTTTTATAAATAAACACAACAAGAAACAAACAACGAACAGAAACAATAACATCTGGGGAAAGAATCAAAGGGAGTGAAATATATAGGGAAGGTAATCAGGGAGGTGATGGAGTCCAGGTGAGTCTGATGATGCGCAGGTGTGCACCATAACGAGCAGCCTGGTGACCTAGAGGCCTGAGAGTGAGCACGTGACAATCATTATAGTTTTCCGCTTCTTAGCCCTTAAAGCAGTCGTTGTTTGGTATTGTGGGGTAGAAAAAGTGAATTTGACTTCACTCTTATGTGAGGCAGGTCAGGTTGCCTGTAAGGATGTAGTCGCTTTACTGAATTAGTGAGTGAGCATCAGAGTTTCAGGGCAACTTTGAGTCTGATTTCTCCTGACAGTCTACAATAGCAGGCAGGGCTACACAGTGTACAATCTCTGCAACATCAGACTGAGGGAGCTGAACACACAGGCACGTCCACAGGCACGTCATGTCTGACATCCCTTGTTCTGAGCAGAAGGTCTGAAACAGTCACACTACTGTAGCTCAACTGGAACCTGTCCCAAGTCGCTCAGCTGATCCCTCACCCAGCCACTGTGGGGATCTGTCCCTTTCTGTGCCTATGCTGTGTGACATCTGTCAGCATGTGTAGCAAACTCCTGGAACAAAACTTAGCTGCATGAGGGAGCAAGCTATCAATGTCATTGTCAAGGCAGTTCAACCAGACACAGGCCTGCCAGGACACGGCGATGAGAGCGAGAGAGAGCATCACCAGCCACACCCTGATCAGCTAAGACCACCCCAAGCATACCCTGGCTAAACTCTATATAGCCCCCCCATATCAGACATATGCCCCTTCTGCCCACCCCATGCCCCCCGCCCCTGTGGCAAGGACCTCAAGATGACAGCAGGACATATGTCCAGGCCATGAGCAGCGCAACGGGCCCAACCCTCACTATTACACCCGTCCAAGCCCCATCCTGCGACCTAAGAGGTACAGTTGAAGTCATAAGTTTACATACACCTTAGCCAAATACATTTAAAATCAGTTTTAAATATATCCACATAATTTTCCTCCCTCATGATACCATCTATTTTGTGAAGTGCACCAGTCCCTCCTGCAGCAAAGCACCCCCACAACGTGATGCTGCCACCCCCGTGCTTCACGGTTGGGATGGTGTTCTTTGGCTTGCAAGCCTCCCCCTTTTCCCTTCAAACATAACGATGGTAATTATGGCCAAACAGTTCTATTGTTGTTTCATCAGACCAGAGGACATTTCTCCAAAAAGTATGATCTTTGTCCCCATGTGCAGTTGCAAACCGTAGTCTGGCTTTTTTGTGGCAGTTTTGGAGCAGTGGCTTCTTCCTTGCTGAGCGGCCTTTCAGGTTATGTCAATATAGGACACTTTTTACTGTGGATATAGATACTTTGTACCCGTTTCCTCCAGCATCTTCACAAGGTTCTTTGCTGTTGTTCTGAGATTGATTTGCACTTTTCGCACCAAAGTACGTTCATCTCTAGGAGACAGAATGTGTCTCCTTCCCGAGCGGTATGATGGCTGCGTGGTCCCATTGTGTTTATACTTGCGTACTATTGTTTGTACAGATGAACGTGGTACCTTCAGGCGTTTGGAAATTGCTCCCAAGGATGAACCAGACTTGTGGAGGTCTACAATTTCTTTTTCTGAGGTCTTGGCTGATTTCTTTTGATTTTCCCATGATGTCAAGCAAAGAGGCACTGAGTTTGAAGGTAGGCCTTGAAATACATCCACAGGTACACCTCCAATTGACTCAAATGATGTCAATTAGCCTATCAGAAGCTTCTAAAGCCATGACATCATTTTCTGGAATTTTCCCAGCTGTTTAAAAGCACAGTCAACTTAATGTATGTAAACTTTTGACCCACTGGAATTGTGATACAGTGAGTTATAAGTGAAATAATCTGTCTGTAAAAATTACTTGTGTCATGCACAAAGTAGATGTCCTAACCGATTTGCCAAAACTATAGTTTGTTAACAAGAAATGTGTGGAGTGGTTTAAAAACAAGTTTTAATGACTCCAACCTAAGTGTATGTAAACTTCCCACTTCAACTGTGTCAGATGCTCAACATGCTCTGCTCACACCAACTGTGAATGTCCGGGCCTAAACCACACAAAACCAACACTAGACACTATGGAACACAAAGCTTTTACTATCTCATCCTGGAATATACAAGGTCTGAGGTCGTCTTCCTTTGGCCTAAAGAGCAGGAACCCAGACTTCAAAGAAATTGGAAATACAGACATTGTCATCCTACAAGAAACATGTTATAAAGGAGACGGACCCACTGGTTGCCCTCTAGGTTACAGAGAGCTGGTAGACCCATCCACCAAACTACCAGGTGTGAAACAGGGAAGAATCTCAGGGGCATGCTAATTTCATATAGAGCAGACCTAACCCACTCTATTATATTAGTCAAAACAGGAACATCTGGCTAGAAATGAATAACGAAATTCTCATGTGTGCTACCTATATCCCCCCAGTAGAATCCCAATACCTTAACGATGACAGCTTCTCCATCCTAGAGGGGGAGATCAACAATTTCCAGGCCCAGGGACATGTACTAGTCTGTGGCGACCTAAATGCCAGAACTGGACAAGAACCTGACACCCTCAGCACACAGGGGGACAAACACCTACCTGGAGGTGACAGCATTCCCTCCCCTATATGCCCCCCTAGACACAACGATGACAACATAACCAAAACAAACAGGTCACAACTCCTGCAGCTCTGTCTGAAGCTGGGTATGTACATAGTCAATGGTAGGCTTTAAGGGGACTCCTATGGTAGATACAACTATAGCTCATCTCTTGGCAGTAGTACTGTAGACTACTTTATCACTGACCTCAACCCATAGTCTCTTAGAGCATTCAAAGTCAGTCCACTGACTCCCCTATCAGATCACAGCAAAATCACAGTCTACTTGAATAGAGCAGTGTGGAAATCTACCAAAAAACAATTAGGCAACAAAAAATTAAATCCCTTCTAGACACTTTCCTGGACAAGGTGTGAACTTGGCAGTAGAAAACCTAAACAGTATATTTTACCTCAGCTTCCCTATCAAATCTAAAAATGCCAAGCAGACAACCTAAAAAATTAACAAGGACAAATGGTTTGATGAAGAACGCAAAAACTTAAGAAATTGAGAAACCTTATCCAACCAAAAACATAGAGACCCAGAGTACCTGAGTCTACGCCTTCACTATGGTGAATCACTAAAACAATACAGAAATACACTACGGAAAAAGAAGGAACAGAAATCAGCTCAATGTAATTGAAGAATCCATAGAATCTAACCACTGCTGGGAAAATTGGAAAACAACACGAAGAGATCTATCCAAAACGATTATGTATGGATAAACCCTTTCTCCAATCTTTCTGGCTCTATAACAAAGAGCAAACAGCAAAAACATATACATGATAAAATACAAATCTTATAATCAACTATTAAAGACTACCAGAACCCACCGGATTCTCCAATTACATTAAATGAACTACAGGACAAAATACAAATCCTCCAACCCTGAAAGGCCTGTGTGGTTGATGGTACCCTACATGAAATGATAAAATATACAGACCACAAATTCCAATTGGCTATACTAAAACTCTTTAACATTATCCTCAGCTCTGGCATATTCCCCAATATTTGGAACCAAGGACTGATCACCCCAATCCACAAAAGTGGAGACAAATTTAACCCCAATAACTACCGTGGGATATGCGTCAACAGCAACCTTGGGAAAACATCTGCATTACCATTCACAGCAGACTCATACATTTCCTCAGCAAAAACAATGTACTGAGCAAATGTCAAATTGGCTTTTTACCAAATTATCGTACGACAGACCACGTATTCACCCTGCACACCCTAATTGACAAACAAACAAACCAAAACAAAGGCAAAGTCTTCTCATGCTTTGTTGATTTCAAAAAAGCTTGACTCAATTTGGCATGAGGGCATGCTATACAAATTGATGGAAAGTGGTGTTTTGGAAAAAATATACGACATTATAAAATCCATGTACGCAAAACAAAAAAAATTTGCAAAAAACACACACCTTTCTTTCCATAGGGTCGGGGGTAAGACAGGGATGCAGCCTACTATAATCTGAAGTGAAAGTGTCCCCAACCAAGGAAGGCCTACAGCAGCACCTAGAACTTCTAGCACAGATTTGGAATGCCTTTATTCTTTGGAACTTTTGTAAGTGTACTGTTTACTGTAAATGTTATTGTTTATTTTATTTGACCTTTATTTAACTAGACAATTTCACTCTCTTTTCCCATGCCAATAAAGCCCTTTTAGGATAAAAAGAAAAAGGAATGAAGCTAAACTGTTGAGTTGTTTTATTTGGCAGGCATTGCTATCTGAGGTGGTGCCTTTACAGCAAGGTCAGAGGGTACTCTAGCCTACTAATTCAAACTCTGAACTTTGAGACGAGAATGGGATCAAAATGTTTGAATAGACTAATTAGGAAATCTAATACGTTATTATGAAGTTTATGTTTTGAGAGACAGACAGCCAGTCCTGCTTGCCAGGTCTTTGAGATGCGGTTTGAATTTATGCAGAAAATAATTTATGCAGTGCTTACCGATTCTGGATAATTACGATGAATAAACTTCAGCTCATTCAGATAACCTTGATAAACATGCGTGCCCAACATTGTAAATCTCTGAGTGTTATGATCAATACTGAATATATACATAACTTTTTAAAGCTGGGATCCGCAAAAGGGGAAACAGTGCCACTGGTCGTCCCAGGCGCTTTTGTAATTTTTTTTTTTTTTTTACTAAACAGAGGTTAGGTGCATCCTAACGGAAGTGAACAGCATGTTTTAATAATTCTGTACATAGGGTAAAAAACAGTGTTTTGTTGTTTGCAGTGATTTCTTTGTTTGTGTAATATCCCAAACAGACATGGCAGTTTCATCATTAATGATTTCAGCTTTAACTCTGGCTCAGTGGATTCAAAAGGCACAGTGTAAGAAAATATAGTTTTAAAGTAAACGATTATGGAATCAATCTAATTGTACCCTTTTTGAGATGTATTAGATTGTAGTCAATTACTGGGCAGGGCAACCGACCTATGAAAGAGGTATTGGTATGGGAATAGTTACATGCTGATTTATCAAATTACTCAAAATGAAATACAAGCTATTTCAATTCAGAGTATATTCTGGTATCAGCAGTATTGAGAATTCTTATCTGTACAGTGTGGAAGATTAATATTCTGTAATTGGGAGAAGTGACCATGGAGGATGAGACCAACTCAGAAGTGAGAGAGAGAAAGGGAGGAAAAGTAAATGAGAGCAATGAACAAAAGCCTTTCTTGGCCTGAAATCTCATCACTATTGGAAAATGTATGCCCCCATCAAGATTAGTTCAGCCTGAGTGGTTTAGTCCCTTAGTGAAATAGAGTGCCTTCAGAAAGTATTCACGAACCTTGACTTTTTCCACATTTTGTTGTGTTACAGCCTGAATTAAAAATCTATTCAATTTAGATTTTGTGTCACTGGCCTAATGTCAAAGTGGACTTATGTTTTTAGAAATGTTTTCAAATTCATTAAAAATGGAAAGCTGAAATGTCTTGAGTCAATATGTATTAACCGCTTTGTTATGACAAGCCTAATTACGTTCAGGAATAAGAATGTGCTTAACAAGTCTCATAACAAGTTGCATGGAAGTTGCATGTGTGTGCAATAAAAGTGTTTAACATGATTTTTGACGACCTCATCTCTGCACCCCACACATACAGTCGAGCAGTGAATTTCAAACAAAGATTCAACCACAAAGACCAGGGAGGCATTTTAATGCCATGCAAAGAAGGGCACCTATCGGTAGATGGGAGGGAAAAAAGCAGACATTGAATATTCCTTTGAGCATGGTGAAGTTATTAATTACACTTTGGATGGTATATCAATACACCCAGTCACTACAAAGACACAGGTGTCCTTTCTAACTCAGTTGCCAGAGAGGAAGGAAACTGCTCAGGGATTTCACCGTGAGGCCAATGGTGACTTTAAAACAGTTACATAGTTTAATGGCTGTGATAGAAAACTCAAGATGGATCAACAACATTGTAATTACTCCACAATACTAACCTAAATGACAGAGTGAAAAGAAAAAAGCCTGTACAGAATAACAAATATTCCAAAACATGGATCCTGTTTGCAATAAGGCACTAAAGTAAAACCGAAAAAAATGTGGCAAAGAAATGTACTTTATGTCCTGAATACAAAGCGTTATGTTTGAGGCAAATCCAATGCAACACATCACTGAGTACCAATCTTCATATTTTCAAGGATGTTGGTGGCTGCATCATGTTATGGGTATGCTTGTCATCGGCAAGGACTAGGGAGTCTTTTAGGATAAAAAGAAACAGAATAGAGCTAAGCACAGGCAAAATCATAGAGGGAAAACATGGTTCAGTCTGCTTTCCAACAGACACTAGGAGACAAATTCACCTTTCAGCAGGACAATAACCTAAAACGCAAGGCCAAATATACTCTGGAGTTACTTACCAAATAAAGGTTAAATATAAAAAAATTAAAACAAGATGACATTGAACGTTCCTGAGTGGTTTAGTTACAGTTTTGACTTAAATCATCTTGAAAAGCTATGGCAAGACTTGAAAATGGCTGTCTAGCAATGATCAACACCCAATGCAAATATTGTGCAATCAAGGTGTGTAAAGCTCTTAGACTTCCATTTGCTCTTTTACTCGTATTTTCCCTATAAACAATGGCTTGACTTACTTTTGAAGGTTTGGTGTGGCTATTATTAAGCTTTTGCTATTGCAGGCCTATGATATGAAGGCAGTGCAGTTGACAGACACTTCACCTTGTGGTGAGGAAGACTGTTTCAGGCCTACCAGAGTGACTCCTATAATCTAACAATATAATGCTTAACTTTATACGAAATATTCAAATGTAATAATTACTCTGTTTCTTTATGTCTATATCTGTATAGCAGACACACTTCTTTATGTCAGATGACAACTGCATGTCGGTGTCATAGCATGCCACCAGTATATGTATCTCTCTGGGGTTAGGCTAAGCTTCTCTTTCTTTATATACAGTGCATTCGGTTGACACCTAAGCCTTTGCATGCAATGCCCTGATACATTTTGTACTCAAATCTCTGACAGCTGAACCGTGAGATGGACAGTAGGAAAGGAGCTTAACCCCCCCCCAAATAAAAATAGGCTATAAAGATTTGCATATGTTACACATCAAAATACAATGAAGTGTTTTTGTAATTTGTTAAAGGCTATTTTAAGGACATGTAAATGTTGCTAATTTGGCACACATCCCTCATTTATTGACGGCGCTGGCTGCGCAAGGTTGGCTCTGAATGCATATGGATGCCCGTTAAATTTCTCAAATGTCTGGTAAATTTAAATATTCCCTGTCATGTTGATTGGCAGCAAATTGCCCTGAAGGAAACTCTGAAATTGCATTTGGTTTTTATGAAGATTTTTAAAATACTCACATGAAAATCTGTTGCCAATTGGATGGAAACCTGGCTATAGACATCCTAAAGACTCTGGCAAGTGCGCTAGTCCAGTGTAACTTTGATTATGCCTTCACATCATGGTTCACCAGCAGCCCCAAACGTATAAAGAATAAATTACCAGCCAAACATGAATGTAAGAATTTGACTTAAACTCCCCCCTCATACTCATCTGAAGGTTGAGTGTTTATCATCTCGATCTCAGAACATTCCTGTTGTTGTATCCTTTCCAGGTGCTCCTCTCACAGGGCAATCACTAAAGCCATGGAGCATGCTGGGAGATTACAGTGTCTGTAATCAAGAGAATGAGAGTGCATTTATGTAGTGGGTTGACTTGGCACACTTGTCCATGTGAGAATGATCATAGTATCCCCTTTCCTGCAGTCAAATGACGTAGTGGCCTCATGGGTGTCATGTTATTCCTATTTTTCAGAATTTCATAATGAATAAACATTTATAATGGTGTTTCTATGTCAAACGGTTTCATTATATTTCAGTCTTCTGTGATGTATATAAAGTGAAATTGTCACACCCTGATCTGTTTCACCTGTCTTTGTGATTGTCTCCACCCTCCTCCAGGTGTCGCCCACCTTCCCCATTATCCCCTGTGTATTTTTCTGGTTTTTCCCTTTCTGCCTGCCCTGACCCTGCCTGCCTGCCTTCCTGTACCTTTACCCCACTAACCTGGATTACCGACCTCTGCCTGCCCTGACCCTGCCTGCCTTCCTGTACCTTTACCCCACTAATCTGGATTACCGACCTCTGCCTGCCCTGACCCTGCCTGCCTTCCTGTACCTTTACCCCACTAATCTGGATTACCGACCTCTGCCTGACCTGTCCCTGACCCTGTCTGCCTTCCTGTACCTTTACCCCACTAATCTGGATTACCGACCTCTGCCTGCCCTGACCCTGCCTGCCTTCCTGTACCTTTACCCCACTAATCTGGATTACCGACCTCTGCCTGACCTGTCCCTTTGCCTGTCCGTGTTCAATTTAATAAACTTTTGTTACTTCGACACTGTCTGCACCTGGGGCTTACCTTCAAACCTGCTACAAATTTTGGGATGCAAACTCAAAATGTAATACATTTCAACTCTATATCTGACATGGTAGGGGTGTCTTCTTTTAATTAAGCCCATAACCATGTGTGTGAGGTGTATACTTTTGTTTCAAAGTAGATGTGTTTAAGACTACCAAGAAACACTCTGTGTGACCCTGATTTTGCCCACTGCGGTAAAGTTAATATCCTAGTTATTTTCCAAGGCACAACCTCCTCACAACCTGCTTCGTAAATATTATATGTATTGCATTCATACTCATTAAACGACACATTTTCAACCAATTTAGTTGTACTTACTTTTGCTTACATCAACATCGTGTAGTAATTAATTTGAAAGAATGGAAGGAAAATAGTATTTATAACGTAGGGGAGAGTGGGGCAAGTTGAGCCATCCTTGTTTCTAGGAAAACATACAGTACCAGTCAAAAGTTTGGACACACCTACTCAATAAAGGGTTTTCTTTATTTTTAATATTTTCTACATTGTAGAATAATAGTGAAGACATCAAAACTAGGAAATGACACATATGGAATCATGTAGTAACCAAAAAAGTGATAAACAAATCAAAATATATTTTATATTTTAGACTCTTCAAAGTAGCCACCCTTGCCTTGATGACAGCTTTGTACACTCTTGGCATTCTCTCAACCAGCTTCACCAGAAATGCTTTTCCAACAGTCATGAAAGAGTTCCCACATTCGCTGAGCACTTGTTGGCTGCTTTTCCTTCCCTCTGCGGTCCAACTCATCCCAAACCATCTTAATTGGGTTGCGGTCGGGTGATTGTGGAGGCCAGGTTATCTTATGCAGCACTCCATCACTCTCCTTCTTGGTCAAATAGCCCTTACACAGACTGGAGGTGTGTTGGATCATTGTCCTGTTGAAAAAAAAATGATAGTCCCACTAAGCACAAACCAGATGGGATGGTGTATCGCTGCAGAATGCTGTGGTAGCCATGCAGGTTAAGTGTGCCTTGAATTCTAAATAAATCACCAGCAAAGCACCCCCACACCATCTCACCTCCTCTTCCATGCTTCATAGTGGGAACCACACATGCGGAGATCATCCGTTCACGTACTCTGTGTCTCACAAAGACACAGTGGTTGGAACCAAAAATCTCCACTTTGGACTCGGTCTAATGTCCATTGCTCGTGTTTCTTGGCCCAAGCTAGTCTCTTCTTTTTATTGGTGTCATTTAGTAATGGTTTCTTTGCAGCAATTCAACCATGAAGGCCTGATACACGTAGTCTCCTCTGAAAAGTTGATGTTGAGATGTGTCTGTTACTTGAACTCTGTGAAGCATTTATTTGGGCTGCAATCTGAGACTGGTAACTCTAATGAACATATCCTCTGCAGAAGAGATAACACTGGGTCTTCCTTTCCTGTGGCGGTCCTCATGAGAGCCAGTTTCATCATAGCGCTTAATGGTTTCTGCGACTACACTTGAAGAAACGTTCAAAGTTCTTGACATTTTCCGGATTGACTGACCTTCATGTCTTAAAGTAAGGATGGAGTTTCATTTCTCTTTGCTTATACGAGCTGTTCTTGCCATAATATGGGGTGGCAGGTAGCCTAGTGGTTAGAGCGTTGGACTAGTAATCGAAAGGTTGCAAGATCAAATCCTGAGCTGACAAGGTAAAAATCTGTCTTTCTACCCCTGAACAAGGCAGTTAACCCACTGTTCCTAGGCTGTCATTGAAAATAAAAATGTGTTCTTTACTGACTTGCATAGTTAAATAAAGGTTAAAAAAATACTTGGACTTGGCCTTTTAGAAATAGGGCTATCTTCAGTATACCACCCTTACCTTGTCACAACACAACTTATTGGCTCAAATGCAGAAGGAAAGAAATTCCACAAATTAACTTTTAACAAGGCACACCTGTTAATTGAAATGCATTCCAGGTGACTACATCATGAAGCTGGTTGAAGGAATGCCATGAGTGTGCAAAGCTGTAATCAAGGCAAAAGGTGGCTACTTTGAAGAATCTCAGATATAAAATATATTTTGATTTGTTTAACACTTGTTTTGGTTACTACATGATTCCATATGTAGAAAATTAAAAAAATGAAGAAAAACCCTTGAATGAGTACATGTGTCCAAACTTTTGACTGGTACTGTATGTGAACTGCACTGTTGAAAATCTTGACTCTGGTAGTGATGACTCACTTCATGGAGGTCAATAACATGATCAGGCTGTCAGAGCTAAATCCCATTACACCTTACACCTGTGGAGAGGATGAAATACTGAGGAGACGGAGTCGTTTAAGGCCTGATACATAAAGTGCTCAAGGATGTGCTAAATGTCATGGGCTGTGGCTGTAACACAGGGTAAATCTTTCTCTCTCCAGCCGCCTCACAGATTGAGATGCTTGGGGAATAAAACAAACATAGAGACTGCAGAGTATGTGGTTCACATAGAGTACAGTAGAGAATGTGAAACCTGGGACTATATAACACAGGTCTACTTTTACACAAATAATGCCATACCTCTATTTAACCGTTTCATGAAAATAGGCAGTAGCCTTCCTTTAAATCTATAAATCCTAAACATTTGATAATGCAATGTAGCTTATAGTTTACTGCTGCTGTTATTGGGTGATTTTGATAAATGGCTTCATTACTTTTCCTGCAGTCTAGAGGAGATGTTTTGTAATGGAACGGTACAACTTGTTTGTCCTTACAGCATGTTTATGTATGTAAAGCCTTCACCACCCAAGGCAGGCAGAGAGTATGATTTTGTTGACTGATTTCTCTCACAGAAGATGGTGGAACCCAACTTCTGTTGTTCTGAGTTCGTGTAGAGAGGTGACTGGGGGAACTGTGTGTTTCACTATAGACTGGATCAGTGAGTAATTATGCTGTTGTGGGAAACTGGGAATACACCCACACCTCCAGAGGCATCATGCCCATAGGGGCACAGGGGAAGGTACCCCCTCAGATTTGTCCTCTTTAAAATATATATATAGCATTTTTTGGTTAAATTTGCTGTTGTTGTTTCTCTGTAATACTACTAGTCACCTTGCAATTTTATGAAGTTGGTTTTAGCTAGCCCAGATAGGTTCCAATCTCCCAACCTCATAACTAGCTACCCAAGAAGACATTTCTAGCTAGAAATCAAGTTAGAGTAGCAAGCTTTTCTAACTATCTTCGTTGGCAAGCAATTACTAAATGTACTGAATAAGACTCACATTCCTTTACATTTGTTTTTACCCAGATTTTAGCAGAGATGCAGGGAAGCATATTTAGTTTCTTTTAAAAAAGAACCACCTAAAATAACCAACCAGTCAGAGGTACGCTTAAATATGCAAATAAATAAACATATTTTTTGCAAGGAATTAAGCAGAATGATTATGGCTCTGGACTGCAGGAAGAAAAGAAACATCCGGACGGGGAAGCTATCCTCACGTACTTTGTTCCCCATCCGATTTTGGGGTGCATGATGCCCCTGCACGCCTCTATCGGGGTTGATCAAATGAGCAGCCAGTCAAATATCTGTGCATACCAGCCATGTATTTGGTTTTCATGCTGATGTGATGTGTTTTGTGTGTATTAATGGAATAATACCAATGTAAAAGTGTGTCTTATTGTTACAAGAATATCCCCACTGCCTCAGTTGGTTAAACTCTAACATTTCCATACTAGCAATGCCACTAGAGTATTTGATATGGGCTCTCTCTTAAAAATAAAAAAATGATATTTTCTCTCCTTTCCATTTTCTCCATCCCTCTTCAAACAGAACATTTCAACCTCAGTCCATGGAGACCCCTCAGAGCAAGAGATTCCGCTTCGCCTCTAATCTCAAAATGTGCCAGCGGCCAGCAAATTCCTCCTGCAGGCTCATCAGGTGGGAAGCCCTGGATGTGTGAGCGGAGTAGGAATCAACCACAGGGCTCACCACAGAAATCAGCCACAGGAATCAGCCACAGGACGATGGCTCTGACGGTCCCTGAACCCCCACACAATTTGTAGATCTCACGTCCGCCATTGCTGTGTCTCAGCAGATCCAGGTAGGTGTATGTGCGTGGAATGTTAACCGGTTGGAGCTGGGTCAGGACTGCCCCTGTCCATCAGCTTTGACCCCGTGGCCCACACAGCTCCATACAGCAGAACATGCTTGGAGAATTCCCTGCTCATTGCAGGAGAGACAAATAGATGCCCTGCAAGGTTACCCAGAAAATAAACATCCAATACCAGAGAGACATGCTGTGCGCTGGGCTGAGCTGATAGGAAACTCCCTGGAGATACCACCTATAGGAACCACTCAGTGTAGATGGTTCTATTGGCTAGGTTTATCCGCTTCAGACAGCTGAAATTAATTTATTAAGGACCAGAATTGAGGGGCTTCAATAAGCTGGTTCATATGAATAATTCAGCACAGCTAGCCTTTGTTCTGAATGTAATTCATGTCATTCATGCTGAGGGTTCAGTCAATTAAATGTGCATTCTAAAGAGGTTTTTTTCTACTCTTCCTTTGCTAATGGATGATTTCTGAACTCCTTGACCCATACACCATAAACCATAATTTAGAGCTTACTGTAACACTCTGAAATGAGCGTGTGTGCATGTACAAGTGTCTGCATGGTAATTTATGAAGTGAGAGAAAGGGACAGAGATTCCATATAGTACAGATTTGGGAGAGGGTGGGCAGGGTCCTTCTACTTACCCCATAACTGTATTTTGGATACAAGGTTTGGTTTGGAGTATGAGACCCAATATTAAGAGGGTGGGTCATGCTGTCAGGTGGTTGACAGGCCATTACTGTGGAGGTTGACCTCCATCTCTCAGAGTGCAGCTTGTCAGAGAGCCTGACTATCAATCATCAACCAGTGTGCCTCAGTCCTCCACAGGCATACCACACTGCAACACTTCATCCTGGAAGAACCACACTGGAATCATCCGGGCAGAGCAGACTCCCAGAGGTGCAGAAATAAACCATTTTCTCCACAGAACTTTATTTCTCACAGCCGCAAATGTGTACTTGAAGTGTACACACTCTTTGATGTACCCGTTGCAGTCCATTGCCTATATCTGTTACACTTTACCAGCTCTGCAACATTGTAGAACAGGGAAAATAGCAACGTTCAGAAATTCATATGAAAACCAATAGGCTGTGACATAGCTGAAATAGTTCAGTAGTTATAGGATCACTTCAGTACATTGGCTACTGACCAGACAGTAAGACTGCTAATTCATTGGAGGGATGAGAAAAGTTCTAGAGGGGGGATAAGATCATAATTCTTGAAGCAACATAATGCCTGAACTCCTAATCGAAACCAGCCGGGGCCACTTTCCTCGCCTGCAGAAATCCAATTACTGGACACCTATTGATCACCAGCACCTCCCGATTACATTGACAGAGGGCTCCAAAGTTATGCTGTAAGCATGTGGGATGGGGTTAAGACAGGATTCTAGATATTGACAAAAAGGCATTGCGAAAGATAGGATTTAAAATCTTGTTGAAATAAGATGTATCGTTGTCAAATAATGGAACTCTTGTGGCTAAAGAATGGAGTTACATATTTTATGTAAAGTGTTGTGGGCAATATAAAACAACAGAACAGGGCAGCATAGTCTCTTTCACTGCCCTCCTTTTGGGGCTCTCAGTTTAGAGATAGTCTTGTGACAAAGTACGAAAAAGAAAGGCATTAAGTAGTATACAGTACTCTTGCACAATATCCCATAATATCATGTAGTACATTGGCCTTGTATGAATTGTCTGGATGAGTGGGTGTTTCTCATTGACATCAATGAGAAATGGCTTTAGGGAAAATTGCATGCATGTTAGGATTCAGCCCTAACTGAATAGCAGACGCTCTGGATAAGAGCGTCTGCTAAATGACTTAAATGTAAATGTAAATGTCTAACTGAACTGACTAGTAACGTTCGCCTTGCCCTTGTCATGGTCTCAATCGCATCCTGTGGCAGTATCGAGGAGAGGGTGAAACTCGTTGCTGCTTTTGAACGAGGGTACAGAACTGTCTTTTACAGGTGAACTCTATGCCATGCATGTCTCTTTGCTGTCTGATCCCTGTGCCAGAGCTGGAACGTCTTTCAAAATTAACTGTTCCAAAAGGAGTCAAAGCAGAAACAAAGAATCCCAGAGATAGAGGAAAGTCCTCTGAGCTGTGTGAGGTTAGCAGAGAGACTGTGGATTAAAAGCTTGAACAAAATGCAAGAAGCTTGACCACAAGCATTTTTCCTGCATGCAAATCACTACCCAGGACGTGTGGAGGAAAATGCAAGTAAAACTAAATGAATGCTCTTCAACGGATCGCTGCCCACACCTGCCCGCCCGTCGAGCATCACTACTCTGGACGGTTCTGATTTAAAATATGTGTACATACATGAAGGGCACATTTTGGCATTTGCTGTATGATTGATGAGAAACTCCATATTGCAAATGTACGGTCCCTTACTAGACGTTCGCGAATGTTTGTAAAATTCGCGGACGGTGGCGGGCCGTGCATGGGGCCAGATCTTCCGGGAAGTCATCGAACGAAGTCTCTCGGACATTCGGTTTCCGTTTTATAAAGTTTTCAAATTTTGGTCATTTTTCCACTGTCCCGGAAAATACCACCAGAGGGCGAATGTAATCATATTGCAAATGTACAAAACATCACCAATCATGACGTGGCCTTTTCTCCTAAACGGAAAAGACTTTGAAGACGAAACTTGGTGAGCATAGGTTTGGCATAATGGGCAGTTGGCCCCGAACAATATGGAGTCGAAGCCTCAACGCTTTTTGAGTTAAGGCCATTTTTCTGGGATTAAAGGTCAAAAATGAAAATAGAGCACTAATTTGACCACTTCACATCAAAGTACATGAACCTACGGTGTCAGGAAAAAAAGAACCAGACATTTATCTATCGTAATTTAACCTGTTTAGGATAGGGGGCAGTATTTTCACGGCCGGATAAAAAAACGTACCCAATTTAATCTGGTTATTACTCCTGCCCAGAAACTAGAATATGCATATAATTATTTGATTTGGATAGAAAACACCCTAAAGTTTCTAAAACTGTTTGAATGGTGTCTGTGAGTATAACAGAACTCATATGGCAGGCCAAAACCTGAGAAGATTCTATATGGGAAGTGCCCTGTCTGACCATTTCTTGTCCTTCTATAGCCTCTTTATCGAAAATAGAGGATCTCTGCTGTAACGTGACATTTTCTAAGGCTCCCATAGGCTCTCAGAAGGCGCCAGAACGGGGAATGATGACTCTGCAGTCCCTGGGCAAAAAACAGTAGGGGTTTTGGAAAGTGGTCGTTCTGAGAACAATGACACTGGTGCGTGCGTGCATGTGAAGACTCCATTTTCTATTTTCAGTGTTTGAACAAAAACAAGGTCTCCCAGTCGGAATATTATCACTATTTTACGAGAAAAATAGCATAAAAAAGATTTTAAACAGCGTTTGACATGCTTCGAAGTACGGTAATGGAATATTTTGAATTTTTTTGTCACGATATGCCCCGGCGCGTCACCCTTCGGATAGTGTCTTGAACGCAAGAACAAAATGCAGCTATTTGGATATAACTATGGATTATTTGGAACCAAAACAATATTGGGTGTTGAAGTAGAAGTCCTGGGAGTGCATTCTGATGAAGAACAGCAAAGGTAATCCAATTTTTCTTATAGTAAATCTGAGTTTGGTGAGTGCCAAACTTGGTGGGTGTCAAAATAGCTAGCCATGATGGCCGGGCTATCTACTCAGAATATTGCAAAATGTGCTTTCACCGAAAAGCTATTTTAAAATCGGCCACCGCGATTGCATAAAGGAGTTCTGTATCTATAATTCTTAAAATAATTGTTATGTTTTTTGTGAACGTTTATCGTGAGTAATTCACCGGAAGTTTTCAGTGGGTATGTTAGTTCTGAACGTCACATGCTAATGTAAAAAGCTGTTTTTTGATATAAATATGAACTTGATTGAACAAAACATGCATGTATTGTATAACATAATGTCCTAGGAGTGTCATCTGATGAAGATCATCAAAGGTTAGTGCTGCATTTAGCTGTGGTTTTGGTTTTTGTGACATTATATGCTAGCTTGAAAAATGGGTGTCTGATTATTTCTGGCTGGGTACTCTGCTGACATAATCTAATGTTTTGCTTTCGTTGTAAAGCCTTTTTGAAATCAGACAATGTGGTTAGATAAAGGAGAGTCTTGTCTTTAAAATGGTGTAAAATAGTCATATGTTTGAAAAATTGAAGTTTTGGGATTTTTGAGGTGTTTGTAATTCGTGCCACGCTCTATCATTGGATATTGGCGAGGCATTCCGCTAGCGGAACATCTAGATGTAAGAGGTTAAGAGAAATCGTACAATGTACAATTGGTGATGTTAAAAAAAAGTAGTTTTTTTCCTAAAAAGTTACAGATCCAGTTGCAGCGTGTTCAGATGAATCCGTTAACCTCTATGGGACCGGCGGGACGAATTCGTCCCACCTACGTAACAGCCACTTGCAGCCTGTGGCGCGATTTTCAAAATCTTAAAAATCCTATTACTTCAATTTCTCAAACATATGACTATTTTACAGCCATTTAAAGATAAGACTCTCGTTAATCTAACCACACTGTCCGATTTCAAAAAGGCTTTACAACGAAAGCAAAACCTTAGATTATGTCAGCAGAGTACCCAGCCAGAAATAATCAGACACCCATTTTTCAAGCCAGCATATAATGTCACCAAAACCCAGAAGACAGCTAAATGCAGCACTCACCTTTGATGATCTTCATCAGATGACAACCCTAGGACATTATGTTATACAATACATGCATGTTTTGTTCAATCAAGTTCATATTTATATCAAAAACCAGCTTTTTACATTAGCATGTGACGTTCAGAACTAGCATACCCCCCGCAAACTTCCGGGGAATTCGCTAACATTTTACTAAATTACTCACGATAAACGTTCACAAAAAGCATAACAATTATTTTAAGAATTATAGATACAGACCTCCTCTATGCACTCGATATGTCCGATTTTAAAATAGCTTTTTGGTGAAAGCACATTTTGCAATATTCTAAGTACATAGCCCAGGCATCACGGCTCGCTATTTAGACACCCGGCAAGTTTAGCACTCACCATAATCATATTTACTATTATAAAAATGTCATTACCTTTTGTTGTCTTCGTCAGAATGCACACCCAGGACAGCTACTTCAATAACAAATGTTGGTTTGGTCCAAAATAATCCATCGTTATATCCGAATAGCGGCGTTTTGTTCGTGCGTTCCAGACACTATCCGAAATAGTAAAGAAGTGTCGCGCGCTTGGCGCAATTCCTGACAATAAAATTCAAAGTATTCCATTGCCGTACGTCGAAGCATGTCAACCGCTGTTTAAAATCAATTTTTACGTCATTTTTCTCGTAGAAAAGCGATAATATTCCGACAGGGAATCTCCTTTTCGGCAAACAGAGGAAAAAATCCCAAAGGCGGGGGCGGTCGGGGTCACGCGCATAAGCTAGTGTCTCTTGATGGGCCACTTGAGAAAGGCGATAATGTGTTTCAGCCTGGGGCTGGAATGACGACATTCTGTTTTTTCCCGGGCTATGAGAGCCTATGGAAGACGTGGGAAGTGTCACGTTAGAGCAGAGATCCTTAGTAAATGATAGAGATGGCAAAGAAGTTCCAGAAATGGTCAGACAGGCCACTTCCTGTAAAGGAATCTCTCAGGTTTTGACCTGCCATTTGAGTTCTGTTATACTCACAGACACCATTCAAACAGTTTTAGAAAATTTAGGGTGTTTTCTATCCATATGTAATAAGTATATGCATATTCTAGTTACTGAGTAGGAGTGGTAACCAGATTAAATCGGGTATGTTTTTTATCCAGCCGTGTCAATGCTGCCCCCTAGCCCTAACAGGTTAAGGCAGGTTTTGGAGCTCTGCAAGATTTCTGTGATTTTCTGAAATAACACACACTCATTCAACCCTCTGTAAATAAGTCAGTTCTTAACGTAAAGACTTAAAACTCAATATTCTATAAGAGCCTAACCCAAGGAGGATATATGTTTACTTTCAGCTTCATTGGTCAACCAGAAGTGCCTTAAAATGGTGTCATAGGGGCTGTTTCAAAGGGTTAAAAAGGTCAGATCTTTCCACAACTTCATATGTGTGATTAGGCAACCCTCATGAACTGTAAATCAGTCATTTCTCCCAACAGATGTCAAAGAAAAAACTCTCTCTCACACACACACACACACACACACACACACACACACACACACACACACACACACACACACACACACACACACACACACACACACACACACATGAAGGATGGAGTGACACAGTGCGGGGCTTAAAGACACACAGAGCCTGCAATGGCATTACCATAATTTCTAGGCAGTGCCGAGTTCAACGAGATGCCCCGCTTGGCCGTAGCTTGCTCGGTCTGAGCGCAGCGACCATGAAGAAAGTAGGCCCATAATGAAGCCTGGCCCTAAATTGCAGGTGCTTTTGGGTGACAGCGGGAGAACCGTTAGGGTTAGAAGCACAATTCAACCTCAGGAACATTCCTGAGGTCCTCCCGATCTGTGCAAGCATCACCTTGACCATGTGGCATTAACCCTTAACCTGTTAGGGCTAGGGGGCAGTATTGACACAGCCGGATAAAAAACGTACCCGATTTAATCTGGTTACTACTCCTGCCCAGTAACGAGAATATGCATATAATTATTGGCTTTGGATAGAAAACACCCTAAAGTTTTTAAAACTGTTTGAATGGTGTCTGTGAGTATAACAGAACTCATATGGCAGGCCAAAACCTGAGAAGATTCCATACAGGAAGTGGCCTGTCTGAGAAGTTGTGTTTCATCTTGGCTCTTTTTATTGAAGACTGAGGATCTTTGCAATAACGTGACACTTCCTACGGCTCCCATAGGCTCTCAGAGCCCGGGAAAAAGCTGAACGATATCGAGGCAGGCTCTGGCTGAAACACTTTATCGCTTTTGGCAAGTGGCCGCTCAGAGTACTATGGGCTTAGACGCGTGCCCGAGTCGACCGAATGCTTTCTTTTCTTTTGTCTGTTTACCTAAACGCAGATTCCCGGTCGGAATATTATCGCTTTTTTATGAGAAAAATGGCATAAAAATTGATTTTAAACAGCGGTTGACATGCTTCGAAGTACGGTAATGGAATATTTAGAATTTTTTTGTCACGAATTGCGCCATGCTCATCACCCTTATTTACCCTTTCGGATAGTGTCTTGAACGCACGAACAAAACGCCGCTGTTTGGATATAACGATGGATTATTTTGGACCAAACCAACATTTGTTATTGAAGTAGAAGTCCTGGGAGTGCATTCTGACGAAGACAGCAAAGGTAATAACATTTTTCTTATAGTAAATCTGACTTTGATGAGTGCTAAACTTGCTGGGTGTCTAAATAGCTAGCCCTGTGATGCCGGGCTATCTACTGAGAATATTGCAAAATGTGCTTTCACCGAAAAGCTATTTTAAAATCGGACATATCGAGTGCATAGAGGAGTTCTGTATCTATAATTCTTAAAATAATTGTTATGCTTTTTGTGAACGTTTATCGTGAGTAATTTAGTAAATTCACCGGCAGCGTTCGGTGGGAATGCTAGTCCCATGCTAGTCACATGCTAATGTAAAAAGCTGGTTTTTGATATAAATATGAACTTGATTGAACAAAACATGCATGTATTGTATAACATAATGTCCTAGGGTTGTCATCTGATGAAGATCATCAAAGGTTAGTGCTACATTTAGCTGTGGTTTGGGTTTATGTGACATTATATGCTAGCTTGAAAAATGGGTGTCTGATTATTTCTGGCTGGGTACTCTGCTGACATAATCTAATGTTTTGCTTTCGTTGTAAAGCCTTTTTGAAATCGGACAGTGTGGTTAGATTAACGAGAGTCTTATCTTTAAAAGGGTGTAAAATAGTCATATGTTTGAAAAATTGAAGGTTTTGCATTTCTAAGGTATTTGAATAACGCGCCACGGGATTACACTGGCTGTTGAGTAGGTGGGACGCAAGCGTCCCACCTAGCCCATAGAGATAAACAGTGAAAAGAAGGTGTTTACATCAAACATCTAAATTCAACCTGAAGCCTATGTGGGTTATGAATGTCTTATGAACCTGTCTTGACTGTCCATCAGGCCACTATGAGGTCTACCTGTGTTGATTCTAAGCTTCCTGGAGCAACCGGAAGTGGTTAAATTCACCCTAAAGGTGTTTTGATATACCAAACCTGCAGTTTGTGAGAAATAATGTATTCAACCCTGTGTAAATCAGTCAGTTCTTTACGTAAAGACTTAAAACTCAGGATTCAGTAAAAGCCTACCCCAATGAGGATATGTGTTTACTTTTAGCTTCCTGTGTCAACCGGAAGTGCCTTAAATTGGTGTCACAGTGGCTGTTTTGAAGGGTTAAAAAAGTCACATCTTTCCAAAACTTCATATGTGTGATTAGGCAACCCTCATGAACTGTAAATCAGTCATTTATCCCATCAGATTTCCAAGAAAAACTCACACACACACACACACACACACACACAGCAAGGATGGCGTGACACAGTGTGGGGCTTGGAGACACACAGAGCCTGCAATAGTTACCTTTGTTCGAACTGTCAAAGAACCGTCAGACCTAGAGCTCTGAAACTTTAGAAACCTGTTCTAGAGCTCAAGTCGATAGTGCGTGGTGAGTTATCTGGCTCTAGAAGGTTCTCAGACTGAGAAACAGCCTCGTACATTTGCAATAACTTCAATTCATTTTGACATCACAAAAATTATGACATTTAGAAATGTCCAAGAGTCGCAAAACTAGGTGCATTGAAACCAGCTCGGCCCATAGAGACGGACCCCAACGTTTCTGTCCTCTAGCTTATTCAAGGACCCCGTAGCAACGCCTGGAAAATGTGGATTTTCAGCAACAATTAAGGTCGTTGCTCGGGCACCGAATGACCTATCGAGCCAAAACTTGGGATTCGGGGTCGCCTCACATAGGCCTACACATAATTTCAGAACTGGACCCACAGCTAGAATGTAACTACGTATTTTATGTTTTTATTATGTTTCAAACAGAAGGCACTGTGAATTATAGGCCTGCTCTGAAATATGTGATAGTTGGCTTACAATCGAGTTGGAAAAAGTGGGTCTGGTGTCAGAATGATATCTAATTGACTGATGGACGGTGACTTTCTGGCTGACTTCTGTCCATTTGCAATATGTTTAAACAGTGATAGATCATAGCCAAATGACATTCTGAAATCAACACCAACGAGTGATGGAGAGGAACCAGAATCATTGCCCGGCCATCCCGAGTTCATCGGGCCTGTCAATTTTGCATTCCTGCAGTTTTTTTGAGCATGTCAAATTCGTGATGGTAAATGCCCATTGAAACATTTTGCAAATGGACAGCTGTGCGCCTGGTGATTGGAATGGGTTACCAGGATAACATTTTTATAATGGTTTAAATGCCTTTAGGGGGTGCAAGGGGTCCACGGTTGGGTAGGGAGCACCCCCCCATCCATGCCCATCCAATAGGGGTCACCCCTAGCCATTTTGGACATAAAAAAAAAAAACGACAGAGTCCCACTTCTCTCATGTCACCAAAACATCACCAAATGGGCATGATGAAATCAACACAACGAGTGATGGAGAGGAACCACAGTCACTGCCCAGCCATCCCAAGTTCATCGGGCCAGTCAATTTTGCATATCTGCAGTATTTTTGAGCATGTCAAATTCGGGATGGTAAATGCCCATTGAAACATATTGCAAATGGACAGTACATTTGCAATATGATTCAACAGTGAAAAAACATCACCAAATGGACATGATGAAATCAACACAACGAGCGATGGAGAGGAACCACAGTCACTGCCCGGCCATCCCGAGTTCATCGGGCCAGTCAATTTCACATTTCTACAGTATTTTTGAGCATGTCAAATTCGTGATGGTAAATGCCCATTGAAACATATTGCAAATGGACAGCCGTGCAACTGGTGATTGGAATGGGTTATCAGAAGCACATTTTTTAAATGGTTTTTAATGCCTTTAGGGGGAGCAAGGGGTCTACGGTTGGGTAGGGAGCACCCCCCACTCGTAGGGGTGGTCATTTTGGATGTTTTTCAAAAAATCGTTAAAAAACAACAGAGTCCCACTTCTCCTTCATCATACATGACAGATAGACCGTCTAGGTGTATTCATGGCTTAACCTCCCTGGGCAAGGTGGGACGTTTGCGTCCCACCTAGTCAACAGCCAGTGGAATCGCGTGGCGCAAAATACAAATACCTCAAAAATGCTATAACTTCAATTTCTCAAACATATGACTATTGTACACCATTTTAAAGACAAGACTCTCGTTAATCTAACCACATTGTCCGATTTCAAAAAGGCTTTACAGCGAAAGCAAAACATTAGATTATGTCAGGAGAGTACTCTGCCAAAAATAATCACACAGACATTTTCAAAGCAAGCATATATGTCACAAAAACCAAAACCACAGCTAAATGCAGCACTAACCTTTGATGATCTTCATCAGATGACAGTCCTAGGACATTATGTTATACAATACATGCATGTTTTGTTCAATCAAGTTCATATTTATATCAAAAACCAGCTTTTTACATTAGCATGTGATGTTCAGAACTAGCATAGCATACAAACTTATTAAAAACATAAAACAGAAATACCCTTTTACATAAGTATTCAAACCCTCTGGTGAATTTACTAAATTACTCATGATTAACCTCTTGGGGCTAGGTGGGACGCTAGCGTGCCACCCGTGGTGCACTCCATCAACAGCAGGTGCATTTCAAGAGCGGCAAATTTGAATCCAAATAAATGTCAAAATTCAAATTTTTCAAATATACAACTATTTTACACCATTTGAAAGATAAACATCTCCTTAATCTAACCACGTTTTACGATTTCAAAAAGGTTTTACGGCGAAGGCATAAATTTAGAGTATGTTAGGACAGTACATTTACAAGAGTTGTGTGTAATGTTTTGTCAAGTCAAAGACAGGGTCACCAAAACCATAAAACCAGCTAAAATGATGCACTAACCTTTTACAATCTCCATCAGATGACACTCCTAGGACATTATGTTAGACAATGCATGCATTTTTAGTTCTATCAAGTTCATATTTATATCCAAAAACACCGTTTTACTATGGCATTGATGTTGAGGAAATCGTTTCCCTCCAATAACCGGCAGTCAAGTCAGCGTAACAAATTAAATAATTAAAATTAGAAAACATTGGTAAAATATTATATTGTCATTTAAAGAATTATAGATTTACATCTCTTGAACGCAATCAACTTGCCAGATTTAAAAATAACCTTACTGGGAAATCACACTTTGCAATAATCTGAGCACTGCGCCCAGAAAAATACGCGTTGCGATACAGACTAGACGTCATGTTGGGGAGATCTAAAATCGAAAATACTATGTAAATAATCCATTACCTTTGATTCTCTTCATCAGATGTCACTTCCAGGTATCACAGGTCCATAACGAATGTAGTTTTGTTCAAAAAAGCTCATCATTTATGTCCAAAAATCTCCGTCTCGTTAGCACATGATGTAAGCCAGCCGGACTTCTCGTCATGAACAAGGGGAAAAAATATATTTCCGTTCGTTCAAACATGTCAAACGTTGTATAGCATAAATCATTAGGGCCTTTTTTAACCAGAACATGAATAATATTCAAGGTGGACGAATGCATACTCTTTTATAACGTATTGGAACGAGGGTACCCAACATGAACTAGCGCGCCAGGTGTCTAATGGGACATCAACGTTCCATGGCTCTTGTTCGGTCAGATCTCCCTCCAGAAGACTCAAAACACTTTGTAAAGGCTGGTGACATCTAGTGGAAGCAATAGGAAGTGCCAAAATATTCCTAAACCCCTGTGTTTTTCAATGGGATAGGTTTAAAGTCAATACAACACATCAGGTATCCACTTCCTGTCAGAAAATGTCTCAGGGTTTTGCCTGCCAAATGAGTACTCACAGACACCATTCAAACAGTTTTGGAAACTTTAGAGTGTTTTCTATCCATATATAATAAGTATATGCATATTCTAGTTACTGGGTAGGATTAGTAACCAGATTAAATCGGGTACATTTTTTTTATCCAGACGTGCAAATGCTGCCCCCTAGACCCAACAGGTTAACGTTCACAAAATACATAACAATTATTTTAAGAATTATAGATACAGAACTCCTTCATGCAATCGTGGTGTCAGATTTTAAAATAGCTTTTCGGGGGAAAGCACATTTTGCAATATTCTGAGTACATAGCCCGGCCATCACGGCTAGCTAATTTGACACCCACCAAGTTTGGCCCTCACCAAACTCAGATTTACTATGAGAAAAATTGGATTACCTTTGCTGTTCTTCGTCAGAATGCACTCCCAGGACTTCTACTTCAACAACAAATGTTGTTTTGGTTCCAAATAATCCATAGTTGTATTCAAATACCTCCGTTTTGTTCGTGCATTCAGGTCAGTATCCGAAGGGTGACGCGCGAGCGTATTTCGTGACAAAAAAATTCAAAATATTCCATTACCGTACTTCGAAGCATGTCAAACGCTGTTTAAAATCAATTTTTATGCAATTTTTCTTTTAAAATAGCGATAATATTCCAACCGGGCAACGTTGTATTCATTCAAAGGCTGAAAGAAAAAAATTGAGAGTTCACATGAACGCGTCACAGTGTCACTTTTCCCAGCCTGACCACTCACAAAATCTCGTGCTGTTTTTCGCCCAGGGACAGGAGAGACGTCATTCCACTTTCTGGCGCCTTCTGAGAGCCAATGGAAGCCTTAGAAAATGTCATGTTACAGCAGAGATGCTGTATTTTCGATAGAGATGCCACAGAAGGAGAACAAATTGTCAGACAGGGCACTTCCTGTATGGAATCTTCTCAGGTTTTGGCCTGCCATATGAGTTCTGTTATACTCACAGACATCATTCAAACAGTTTTAGAAACTTTAGAGTGTTTTCTATCCAAATCCACAAATTATATGCATATTCTCATTTCTGGGCAAGAGTAATAGTTTACTAATAGTAACCAGTTTAAATCGAGTACGTTTTTTATCCGGCCGTGCAAATACTGCCCCCTAATCCCAAAAGGTTAACATAGGGCTATATATCATTTGGGCAGTATGAATGCCATTTGGACATGGTTCACTGACTTTTGGGTTTGGAAAACAACTTCCTATGATCGTACATGCATTTTGCAAAAAAGTAAGAAAAAAAAGTGACTTTTGACTTTGACTTTTGACTTCCTATGAAATCTTATTGCAAATGGACAAAACATATGCCTTATGGACAAGTAAAAAAATATATGACAATAAAATATGACAAAAGTATGTTCATACAGTTCTTATACATGTGTAATTGACAAAATAATTGAAAGAATTTCAAAAAACGGTCCAGAAAGCATTTTTTTAAGGGGGTGATACGTTTTAGAAACAAAATCACATTTTCAAAATTTTACTCTTGGGTCTTGACTTACAGTGGAGCGTGCTCACCATCTATTGGATTTTTGCTGTGTGACACTTGGCATTTGCCATATGACATTTGCAATATGTTTTGAATGAAACGGCGTCCAAATGAGTGGTATTGTACATCGTGTATATGTTTCGTACGGTGCCAATAAGATCCCATTCATTTTTGTCCATTTCAGGGGGGTCTTCCCTTACAATTACAAATACCTAGGTGTCTGGTTAGACTGTAAAGTCTCCTTCCAAACTCACATTAAGCATCTCCAATCCAAAATTAAATCTAGAATCAGCTTCCTATTTCGCAACAAAGCATCCTTCACTCATGCTGCCAAACATACCCTTGTAAAACTGACTATCCTACCGATTCTTGACTTCAATGATGTCATGTACAAAATAGCCTCCAACACTCTACTCAGCAAATTGGATGCAGTCTATCACAGTGCCATCCGTTTTGCCACCAAAGCCCCATATACTACCCACCACTGCGACCTGTATGCTCTCGTTGGCTGGCCCTCGCTTCATATTTGTTGTCAAACCCACTGGCTCCAGGTCATCTATAAGTCTTTGCTAGGTAAAGCCCCGCCTTATCTCAGCTCACTGGTCACCATAGCAGCACCCACATGCTCCAGCAGGTATATTTCACTGGTCCAAAGCCTATTCCTCCTTTGGCCGCCTTTCCTTCCAGTTCTCTGCTGCCAATAACTGGAACGAATTGCAAAAATCACTGAAGCTGGAGACTCATATCTCCCTCACTAACTTTAAGTATCAGCTGTCAGAGCAGCTCACAGATCATTGAACCTGTACATAGCCCATCTGTAAATAACCCACCCAACTACCTCATCCCCATATTGTTATTGTTTCTTTAAATTTAATCTTTGCTCGTTTGCACTCCAGTATCTCTACTTGCACATTCATCTTCTGCACATCTATCACTCCAGTGTTTAATTGCTAAATTGTAATTACCTCGCCACTACGGCCTATTTATTGCCTTACCTCCCTAATCTTACCTCATTTGCACACACTGTATATAGATTTTTTCTATTGTGTTATTGACTGTATGTTTGTTTATTCCATGTGTAACTCTGTGTTGTTGTTTGTGTCGCACTGCTTTGTTTTATCTTGGCCAGGTCGCAGTTGTAAATGAGAACTTGTTCTCAACTGGCCTACCTGGTTAAGTAAAGGTGAAATAAAAAAAATATAAAAAAATCTGTGCAATGTTATAGGTCCAATATTAGAGAGGCTTTTTTTACAGTGTGCAGAGAAGACGCTCGACTTCCAACACACACACGAGAACCGCACCCCTGTTTTCTCCCGTCGGTGTGTTTGTGTGTTTTCTGGGTTCCACATGGCCTACAGATGTAGCCAGGCTTGTTACACACATGCAGGCACACGCACACACACACACACACACACACACACACACACACACACACACACACACACACACACACACACACACACACACACACACACACACACACACACACACACACACACACACACACACACACTTCATCCTGATCTGTCTTTATCGCTTACATAACACATACTGTTAGTTGTCAAGTAATGGAACTTGCCAGTGAATTTGATTCCACTAAACTGTGTGGAAGCATACTGACCTCTTGTGGCTAAAGAAGGGAGTTACGTATTTTATTGCGTTGCGGGCAATATAAAACACCAGAACAGCGCAGCAATTAAAATCTCCAGTCTTATTCCCTGCCCTCCTTTTCTTCCACACGTCCTGGGTAGTGATTCACATGCAGGAAAAATACTTGTGATGTCAAGCTTCTAGCATTTTGTTCAAGCTTTTAATCCACAGTCTCTCTGCTAACCTCTCACAGCTCAGAGGACATTCCTTTATCTCTGGGATTCTTTGTTCCTGCTTTGACTCCTTTTGGAGCAGTTAATTTTGAATGAAAGATTGAGTGTGTCTTAACTTTGGATTCATTACTTAGTCAGGATCAAGGGAAAATCTCGATTTCTCTGACTTTCTCTCACATTTACACAGACATGCCTCTTTAATTTTTTATCACCACTAATTAGTTATTTTTGTTTGTTCATGTTTTTTTAATTGTTCCGTCAAATGAAATTTTTATTAAAAAAATTTGCAAAAACATTTGAGTAATGCTTCTTCATTCCCCTGCCTCAATGACTACTTTCATGTTTTATTTTCAGTAATGCGTAGTTCCATAATAGAGACTGTGTTCTGATCTGAAACAGAGATCTTTGGGAATTCCCCTTTGTCCATGCAAATGTACATCCATATTGACGGCACATTAAAATTGTAACTTTTATCAATGTTTTTGAAAATGTAATTCCTCTTTAAATATCTTTCCATCATTTTTGGACAGTCTACTGAAGGAAGCTGAAAACTTGTATTCACTTTCCATGTTCCAGGTAAAAGCTCATCCGCAGGCACCTTCCGTTTCTACAGAACGTGTTTATGGAGCAGACTTTGACAGATTTGGACTAATCTTAACACTGCATAAGTTATCAGAGTGCAATTAGCAATACAGCTTGTCTTCTCCTTCACAGCGGGATACACTCACAAGAGTTGACAGTAGTCTCTGTAGTATCACACTGTACTGCTGGTGTAACTGTATAAGTCCACAGAAGGTGTTACGTTTTGAGAAGCTGCCCTGGGATCATAGCCCTTCCGTTCAAATTAGTGCTGGAGTGTTTTCTTTTTCATTGTTCTAGTTGTTGCCTCTTCAAATGTTCGCCACTGAAGCAGAATTTAACATAATCTAATTATGGTCTCTGAAATGCAAGGAAGCAACGAAGGGAGTAACTATGTGCCGAGAATAGAAAGCAGAGAGTTATGCTAGACTCTTCTTGCGGTGTCTGTTGAAATGGAGAGGGAAGCAAGTTTTGTGCCTAAGAAACAGCAGACAGACAGGATGGCATGGCAGAGAGACATCGCCCAGGCATCTGTTTGATATCCTGTCCATGGCTACTGGTGGCTATTGTGGGGAATACTGGACAGATTGAAACCTTTTTCAGATGTTGCAGAGGCGTTTGGGATGTTTACATACACACACTTATAAAAAAGTGCCTTAGTCCATCATGAGCACACAGCAGCAGCCTCCATTTCCTTTCAGATGATAAAATATAAATACAAAAGCAAGGTCACATGACTCAGACCTTGTCACTCAAGGTCTGAGTCATTTTGCTGGTGGATATTTACTGTCCCTCACACCGTAATATCACCTCTCATTGTGTTTTCCTAATCTAAAATAGATGTTGTTTTCTCATTGCAATTGCATGAAAATCATCATGTCAACAGACATAATGAATCACAAATATTAACATAGTCTTAATGCTTCTCCATTTTTGACATTTACGGTGATAGTGCACTGTTATATTTATGTTTTGAAAGGCAATGGGAATGTTTAGAGAAACTGTTTGTATAGACAGGGGAGGACATAATGCAAACTTTGAGCCATTTCTCTCTTTGGCATTTAAGTTAATTTGCTAGTTCTTGGAGTATATGTAGGCTACCATGCACTCTGTGAACAATAACCCAGAGAGCCCAATGTGACTCTCTTAACACCTGTGCAAAGCAATCAGACAGAACATGGCAAATGTAAACTATGCGATGGATGGATATGTAGGAACATATCTACATTGTGTATCAGACAATTCAGTGAGAAAAACAGTTTCACACTGAAGGAAGGAGGGCAGGCTTGACATGCTGTTGGCTGGCCCCAGAGAGCTTTGATATACACGCCTTTGAAACATGTATAGCTCGTGGCTGATCACAGCATTCTAACATGTTCAAAAGGGATACATTGTTTTATCACTAAATCGTTGTATCTAATTAATACTGCAGTTTCTGTAAATTTTCTATGTGTTTGTCTTGGTAGCACATATAATGATTAAAGATGATGTAGGCCATCTAAATCTAAATATATCCTATTTTGTCAAATTATAAATACAAGTTTAGTGACCTCATTTCTTGAAAAATAGAGGTCCATTTATAGATTTCAGGGAAAGCGAGGATAGCTGGTATGGCTTCGCATAGCCTTGGAGAAACAATGCAGAGGTGAGAGACCTGTTTCAGTCCCCTACTGGGGACATGCAGTATGAAAAGCACATCAATTATACAAAACAATATATGATAAAAGGAACATTGACATAAGCTAAAAACTACCATATTATAGTACATTTGACTTATACAGATTTTTCCTCCACATTTTTTTTCATACCATGTTAAGGAATGATAATGTATCCATCATTAGTTAAAACAATATACACAAACATTTAAATATAGATTCCTTTTGTTCTACTTATCTGGTTAAAAGATACAAATATAGAAAGGAGCCCTGCGTGATTTGTGTTGCTGTCATTGTGACATGGGGTGACCAAAGTTAATGGTTTGTAAGCAATTCTTCACCTTAATCCCTGTCGAGTCCCCCTGCACACCACTGCAGGGGCATACCATTAGTAGGATGGTTCGCATTGTGCCCACATGAGGTAATGAGAGCAAGTTGGTCGGGTATAGCACACGTGTCCAAGCCTATCCTTTCCAGCAGAGCACACAGGTAGAGAGCACTTTAAGCTGTTTACGTGCAAGATGTATAGGATTTATGTACAAATGACTCAGCCTTAGTTAACAGCATTGTTCCACGCCTCCTCCTCTTCTTCCTTCTCCTCCTCCTCCCCCTCCTCTACCCCTCACATCACACCACACTGACCCATAGCCCTTGCCTTTTGGGGGCCCTAAGTGAAGTTTTGTTGTACCCATCCAACTTTGGATAGCTGGCTAGACTAAATTACCAATCTAAAAATGTTAGCTGACATGGGCTAATTGAGTGACTGTCAGTGACTGATTTTGGGGGGGGCCGGGGTCCCCCTAGCGGCCGCGGGGCCCGAAGTGGTCGCTTATGTAGCTTATGCGTAGTGGCGGCCAAGCCGGCAAGGTACTGCCCACTTTAATGACAGCTATCACATAAATCAACCTTTGACCTTTGAGCAGGATCCTGTCCTATTAAAATTAGTATTCCTATTAAACATAATATGCTTTGAGAATATATAACAAGACATTGTAAGAGATCCACCCAAGGCTACTGTAAAGAGGTCATCTTGTGACAGATAGATATTGTTCCTTTTGTGGGACCTACTCCTTCTGGTCCTTCTGTCATGGCATAGCCATTCCTCTTCCACATTTAGAAAACCTATCTCATGGTTACCTAATGTGCCCTGTGAAAGTATGACAAGGTTATCCACCACCCATAGATCATGTAAGGCACAGGTAGGCCCAACTAAAGACCTCAATATAACAGTGGTGTTCTATTAAGCTAAATATCTTGTGCTTACAGATTTTGTTGTGTTACAGCCTGAATTCAAAATGGATTAAATAGATTTTTGTTCTCACCCATCTGCACACAATAACCCATAATGACAAAGTGAAAACATGTTTTTCAAAATGTGTGCAGCTTCTGGTGGAAAGCAGACTGAAACAAGTTTTCCTCTAGGATTTTGCCTGTGCTTAGCTCCATTCCGCTTCTTTTTTATCCTCCAAAAACTCTCCATTCCTTAACAATTACAAGCATACCAATAACATGATGCAGCCACCACTATGCTTGAGAACATGGAGAGCGGTACTCAGTAATTGTCACGCCCTGGCCATAGAGAGGTTTTTGTTCTCTATTTTGGTTAGGCCAGGGTGTGACTAGGGTGGGCATTCTATGTTTCATTTTCTATGTTTTGTGTATTTCTTTGTTTTGGCCGGGTATGGCTCTCAATCAGGGACAGCTGTCTATCGTTGTCTCTGATTGGGAGCCATACATAGGTAGCCGTTTCCCACAGGGTTTTTGTGGGTAGTTGTTTTCTGTTTTTCACCTGACACAGCTGTTGCGCTTTGTTCCACTTTGTTTTTGATTCAGTGTTCAGAACTAATAAACATGATGAACACGTACCACGCTGCACCTTGGTCCTCTCCTTGCAACAACCGTTACAGAACTACCCACCACAAACGGACCAAAGAGCATGGTAAGAAGGACTCCTGGACATGGGAGGATATCCTGGACGGAAAGGGATCCTACACATGGGAGGAGATCCTGGCTGGAAGGGCGGAGATCCTGGCTGGAAGGTGGAGGCAGCCAAGAGAGCGGAGGCAGCAGGAGAGTGAAGCGAACACTATGCTGGCACACGGCTGGCAAGGAAGCCCGAGAGGCAGCGGGGTGTTTGGCTGGGCCAGAGGTGAGCTCTGAGCCAACTCCCCGTGCTTACCATGGGGAGCGGGTGACGTGGAGAGCACCGTGCTATGCGGAAGTGCGCACGGTGTCGCCCATACGCGCTCATTGCCCGGTGCGCTATAGGCCAGTTCCCCGCAAGTGCCATGCGAGAGTGGCCATCGAGCCGGGGCGAATTGTGCCAGCTCAGCGCGTCTGGTATCCAGTGCGCCGTTTCAGCCCAGGGTATCCTGCGCTGGCTCTGCGTGCCTGCGCCCCGCCCGTGCCGGACTACAGTGACAACTCAGCCAGGAGGGGTTGTGCAGGCTGTGCGCTCCAGACCTCCAGTGCGTCTCCAGGGCCCGGTCTATCCGGTGCCTGCTCCCAGAGCCAGGCCTCCTGCATGTCTCCCCAGCCTGGTGAGTCCTGTGCCAGCTCCCAGAGCCTGGCCTCCTGCATGTCTCCCCAGCCTGGTGAGTCCTGTGCCTGCGCCCAGAGCCAGGCCTCCTGCAAGTCTCCCCAGCCTGGTGAGTCCTGTGCCTGCGCCCAGAGCCAGGCCTCCTGCAAGTCTCCCCAGCCTGGTGAGTCCTGTGCCTGCGCCCAGAGCCAGGCCTCCTGCAAGTCTCCTCAGCCTGGTGAGTCCTGTGCCTGCTCCCAGAGCCAGGCCTCCTGCATGTCTCCCCAGCCTGGTGAGTCCTGTTCCTGACGCCTGTCCGGAGCCACCAGAGTCGCCCGCCTGTCCGGAGCCGCCAGAGTCGCCCGCCTGTCCGGAGCCGCCAGAGTCGCCCGCCTGTCCGGAGCCGTCAGAGTCGCCCGCCTGTCCGGAGCCGCCAGAGTCGCCCGCCAGTCCGGAGCCGCCAGAGTCGCCCGCCAGTACGGAGCCGCCAGAGTTGCCCGCCTGTCCGGGGCCCGCTCCGAGGGTCCCCAGTCCGGGGTCGACGGCGAGGGTCCCCATTCCAGAGGCGCCACCTAAGTGGGCCAAGCCGAAGGTGGAGCGGGGTCCATGTCCCGCACCAAAGCCGCCGCCGTAAGGGAGGCCCAACCGGAGTCCGCACCTTTGGGGGGGTACTGTCACGCCCTGGCCATAGAGAGGTTTTTGTTCTCTATTTTTTGTTCTCAAGTTTTACGAGGGTATGTTTGGCAGCATGAGTGAAGGATGCTTTGTTGCGAAATAGGAAGCCAATTCTAGATTTAACTTTGGATTCAAGATGTTTTATGTGAACCTGGAAGGAGAGTTTACAGTCTAACCAGACACCTAGGTATTTGTAGTTGTCCACATAGTCAGAACCGTCCAGAGTAGTGATGCAGGACGGGCGGGCAGGTGCTGGCAGAGATCGGTTGAAGAGCATGCATTTAGTATTACTTGTATTTAAGAGCAGTTGGAGGCCACGGAAGGAGAGTTGTATGGCATTGAAGCTCGTCTGGAGGGTTGTTAACACAGTGTCCAAAGATGGGCCAGAAGTATACAGAATGGTGTCATCTGCGTAGAGGTGGATCAGAGACTCACCAGCAGCAAGAGCGACATCATTGATATATACAGATAAGAGAGTCGGCCCAAGAATTGAACCCTGTGGCACCCCCATAGAGACTGCCAGAGGCCCGGACAACAGGCCCTCAGATTTGACACACTGAACTCTGTCGAAGAAGTAGTTGGTGAACCAGTCGAGGCAATCATTTGAGAAACCAAGGCTGTTGAGTCTGCCAATGAGGATGTGGTGATTGGCAGAGTCGAAAGCCTTGGCCAGGTCAATGAATATGGCTGCACAGTACTGTTTCTTATCGATGGCGGTTAAGATATCGTTTAGGACCTTGAGCGTGGCTGAGGTGCACCCATGATCAGCTCTGAAACCAGATTGCATAGCGGAGAAGGTACGGTGGGATTCGAAATGGTCGGTGATCTGTTTGTTAACTTGGCTTTCGAAGACCTTAGAAAGGCAGGGTAGGATAGATATAGGTCTGTAGCAGTTTGGGTCAAGAGTATCCCCCCCTTTGAAGAGGACATGACCACAGCTGCTTTCCAATCTTTGGGAATCTCAGACGACACGAAAGAGAGGTTGAACAGGCTAGTAATAGGGGTTGCAAAAATTTCTGCAGATATTTTTAGAAAGAAAGGGTCCAGATTGTCTAGCCCGCCTGATTTGTGGGGGTCCAGATTTTGCAGCTCTTTCAGAACATTAGCTGACTGGATTTGGGAGAAGGAGAAATGGGGAAGGCTTGGGCGAGTTGCTGTGGGGGGTGCAGTGCTGTTGACCGGGGTAGGGGTGGCCAGGTGGAAAGCATGGCCAGCCATAGTAAAATGCTTATTGAAATTCTCAATTATAGTGGATTTATCGGTGGTGACAGAGTTTCCTATCCTCAGTGCAGTGGGCAGCTGAGAGGAGGTGCTCTTATTCTCCATGGTCTTTACAATGTCCCAGACCTTTTTTGAGTTTGTGTTGCAGGAAGCAAATTTCTGCTTGAAAAAGCTAGCCTTGGCTTTTCTAATTGCCTGTGTATATTGGTTTCTAACTTCCCTAAAAAGTTGCATTTCACGGGGGCTGTTCGATGCTAATGCAGAATGCCACAGGATGTTTTTGTTTTGGTTAAGGGCAGTCAGATCTGGAGAGAACCAAGGGCTATATCTGTTCCTGGTTCTAAATTTCTTGAATGGGGCATGCTTATTTAAGATGGTGAGGAAGGCATTTAAAAAAATAACCAGGCATCCTCTACTGACAGGATGAGGTCGATATCCTTCCAGGATACCCGGGCCAGGTCGATTAGAAAGGCCTGCTCGCTGAAGTGTTTCAGGGAGCGTTTATTGAGTCAAGACATGTCAGATTTCAGATTTCAGATGTTTTTCACATTTTTAAACATAATTCCACTTTGACATTATGGGGTATTGTGTGTAGGCCAGTGACCAAAAAAAATCTAAATTGTATATATTTTAAATACAGGCTGTAATACAACAAAATGCATAAGAAGTTAAGGAGTGTGAATACTTTCTGAACGCACTGTATAATAGCTTGCTGCAAGATAAATTCACCTGGTGCTGTGAATACCAAGAGTAAACGCAAGTGGATGCTATGCTCTTTCACCCTCACATTGCTACTTTTACAGGAAGTGTGTAGAGAGTGATGGAACACTCTTGACAGGTCTGAAGTCAGAGTGCAATTTAGACGTCACAGCCTGGGCACATCTCTCTAAGCACATTTAGCTTTCTAATGTGTTGAAATACCAACGACTGTCTCTGAGGAAATGTTCTCCTTGCCAAAGTTACCAATAAACGGTCTGTGGATAGGTTCTATTGAGCATTTGCTTTGTGGTGGTCCAACAGCACTTTTTCACTTCAAGGCCTCATATACCCTTTACATGCTTGCAATAAATAAACAGCCTTGTTTCTATATTTAGATGACACCAGAGACAGTAACTCTGGGTAATTTGAGGATAGCAAAGCTTTGTTACGTACAGCAAAAAAATAAAGACATCAATATCAAAAACTTTCATCACATCCCAAGTTTCTGCAGTTTGGTAGATGAATAGATAGAGATTAAATTGAAGTAGGCCCTCTTGTTCAGTGTCATGTCATGGACAACCATGGAATAGGTTCAAAAGCAGTGTGACCAGTAGGGCTCTTGGCAGAGGTGCTGAAAGCTGAATTAGTGGGGAGTGTTGGTGGAGATGTCGTCATGCAGATGCCTGCACTGAAGGGGTGACATCAACATCAATAATGAAAGTGGCTCATCAATGACCAGGGGAGGGCTACTGTATAAAAAGGAGGGAGAGTTACTCTAAGCACTTATAAAAGACTGATCAACCAGCTAGACTGGCCCCTCCAAAGCATTATAGAAAAACATATCTAAACTTTGTGGAATAAACTCAGCCAGAAACTGGTAAGTAAAAGTTTGCAATAAATGTTGTAATCTGATATTGATAATCTAAGATACATTTAATAACTGTCTTAACGTTATGTTAAATGTGAAGCATTGTCTTACCACAGAGTTAAAGATATAGACATGTTACTGACCTTTATTGGAAGCAGATTACTTGTAATAATGTGTTAAATAAGTTCATAGAAGATTGCTGAGACGTGTTCTTAATTTTTCAGGCAATCAATATGCTTTCCATCAGATCTTTGGACAAAATTGTTTTGATAATTGTCCTCTGCAGCTTACACACAGAGGCGAGACCAATGAGGTAAATTGACCAACTTAACTGTCGAAATGCAATTTTGTGTGTTGCATTTCATACCATGGTTTATTCCTCAATGGTATTTCATTTCTTTGTTGTAACCTGTATTCTAAGTCACCTCAATCAAAACAGGTTGCAATGGTTATTCTCTGGCCAACAGAAAGAGGTCCATCAGTGAGGTCCAGCTCATGCACAACGTGGGAGTACACAAGCAGGTGGGGGAGAGACAAGACTGGCTTCAGCTGAAGTTAAAGGATATAATTGCAGCCTCACACGCCACAGCACAACAACATGGACAATCAGGGAAGATCCGGAGTCTGCTTCCTGATGATCTCACAGGACTGAGCCTGTATACAAGTTAAGCCTCAGTACTCAGGGTTTGTCTTCTCTTCAGTCTTACACAAGTAATACCTCGTAAAAAAAACAGTTGAAATTTCACAATGAAACTTGTGAAACTCATTTTAGTTTTAGATATTTTCTAAATTATTATTCTAATGATGTTTTTATTAATGTATTTACTGTTTATTTATATTTTATATTCATTTCCTGGTTTTTCTGCATTTGAATTAACAAGACATTTTGTTTATGACCACTACCTGGACTAAAGCACACAGAACAGTATATATTTTTTTACACCACTTTACCACCTTTACCTCCTACTACACCGGCTCTGACACTCGTCGGATGTGGCAGGGCTTGAAAACTATTACGGACTACAAAGGGAAACCTAGACTTGAGCTGCCCAGTGACGCAAGCCTACCAGATGAGCTAAATGCCTTCTTTGCTTGCTTCGAGGCAAGCAACGCTGACGCACGCACGAGAGCACCAGCTGTTCTGGATGACTGTGTGATAATGCTCTCGGTAGCCGATGTGAGCAAGACTTTTAAACAGGTCAACATTCACAAAGCCGTGGGGCCAGATGGATTACCAGGACGTGTACTCAAAGCATGCGCGGACCAACTGGCAAGCGTCTTCCCTGACATTTTCAACCTCTCCCCGACTGAGTCTGTAATACCTACATGTTTCAAGCAGACCACCATAGTCCCTGAGCCCAAGGAAGCGAAGGTAACCTGTCTAAATGATTACCGCCCCATAGCGCTCACGTGGGTAGCCATGAAGTGCTTTGAAAGGCTGGTCATGACTCATATCAACAGCATCCTTCCGGATACCCAAGACCCACTCCAATTCACATACCACCCCAACAGATCCATAGATGACGCAATCTCAATTGCACTCCACACTGCCCTTTCCCACCTGGACAAAAGGAACACCTATGTGACAATGCTGTTCATTGACTACAGCTCAGTGTTCAACACCATAGTGCCCACGAAGCTCATCACTAAGCTAAGGATCCTGGGACTAAACACCTCCCTCTGCAACTGGATCCTGGACTTCCTGACGGGTCACCCCAGGTAGTAAGGGTAGGCAACAACACGTCTGCCACACTGATCCTCAACACTGGGGCCCCTCAGGGGTGTGTACTTAGTCCCCTCCTGTAGTCCCTGTTCACCCACGACTGCGTAGCCAAACACGACTCCAACACCATTATTACGTTTGCTGATGACACAACAGTGGTAGGCCTGATCACCGATAACAATGAAACAGCCTATAGGGAGGAGGTCAGAGAACTGGCAGTGTGGTGCCAGGACAACAACCTCTTCCTCAATGTGAGCAAGATAAAGAAGCTGATTGTGGACTACAGGAAAAGGCGGGCCGAACAGGCCCTCATTAACATCAACGGGGCTGTAGTGGAGCGGGTTGAGAGTCTCAAGTTCCTTGGTGTCTACATCGCCAACGATCTATCATGGTCCAAACACAACAAGACAGTTGTGAAGAGGGCACGACAAAACATTTTCCCCCTCAGGAGACTGAAAAGATTTGGTATTGGTCCCCAGATCCTCAAAAGTTCTACAGCTGCACCATCGAGAGCATCCTGACTGGTTGCATCACCACCTGGTATGGCAACTGCTCGGCATCTGACTGTAAGGCGCTACAGAGGGTAGTGCGTACAGCCCAGTACATCACCGGGGCCAAACTTCCTCCCATCCAGGACCTATATAATAGGCGGTGTTAGAGGAAAGCCCATAAAATTGTCAAAGACTCCAGCCACCCTAGTCATAGACTGTTTTCTCTGCTACTGCACGGCAAGCGGTACTGCAACGCCAAGTCTAGGACCAACAGGCTCCTTAACAGCTTCTACCCCCAAGCCATAAGACTGCTGAACAACTAATAAAATGGCCACCGGACTATTACATTGACCCCCCCCCCCCCCCCCCATTTGTTTTGTACACTGCTGCTACTCGCTGTTTATTATCTATGCATAGTCACTTCACCCCTACCTACATGTACAAATTACCTCTAACCTGTACCCCCGCACACTGACTCGGTACCGGTACCCCCTGTATATAGCCTCGTTAATGTTATGTTATTGTGTTACTTTTTATTATTTTTTACTTTAGTTTATTTGGTACATATTTTCTTCACTCTTCTTGAACTGCACTGCTGGTTAAGGGCTTGTAAGTAAGCATTTCACGGTAAAGTCTATACTTGCTGTGTTCGGCGCATGTGACAAATAAAGTTTGATTTGATTTGATTTGTACGTGTCAAATTACCGTTAGCGGTATGAAAAAAGGTTTGTTATTGTCTTTGATATGTCCATCTCTTTGACATGGCTTTATTTCAGTGTAAAGCACTGTTTACTTTAAATAATGTTCACAATGAGGACCAACTTGGTTACTGTTTGTACCGTTATAATCATAATGACATTACTGTTTACTTCTCTCACAGAGGCTTTGTAAATTCAAAATAAGAATTCATGAAAAGCACAAAATGTAAAAAAAAAAAAATGGATTTCAATGTGAATATCATGTGAGATTATTTTTATATGCATTAATAAATTGAATATTTGCAAAGAAATTGGCAGGTCTACATTTGTGGGGTGGAAGCAGAGTTACGGGGGACTCAGTGACCCCCTGAATGAGACATGAGTCCCCCTAAATGCAACAAAGTCAAACTTTGGGGGGGCTCTAATGCTAATTTAAGCATTTTACTAGTTTTTTATGCAATTTGTACTGCTATAGTGATAACTATTAAAGTAAATGTTTATTCCAAATGAAATGTACATCCCAGCTCTGTGTCATGGTTGAAACAAATTTCTTCCATGTATCTGCATTTGTCATCCTGGGACAGTCCCGTTTCTCAGCCCCTTTTCAGGTGTCCCAACTTTTCTTTCTACAAAAAATGACACATCAATTAATTATGGCTACAAGCGTGTAGACCCAATGGCATTCGCCAAATGTGTTCATTTCAAATTAAAAGGTTGTAAAAAAATATGTCTTTACTATTAAGCCCATGCACATGAAGCACCTGTACACAAAGGAGGACCGAATGTTAAGGTATAATTCGCACTCTGGGAAGTAAGACAAGGAGTTGAGACACTGGAGGAAGAAGAAGAATCTCTCCCTTCTCATGTAAAGTTAGGCTTTGTGAGATACCATATAAGAGCTTATGTGAACAAACCCCTTCAGTGTCATGAATGCAAAAGATTTGGTCATGTGTCAAGTGTATGCCGAAGGGAAGAATATCGCATGCCAGTTGAGGTTATATGCTCAAATCCAATCAAATGTGTGTAGAATAACAGTGAAATTCTTACTTATGGGCCCTTCCCAACATTGCAGAGAGCCAAAATAGAAAAATATTAGAACGATAATAACACCAGGAATAAATACAGCCCTTCAAGGTGCAACGGGTTCTAGGAGCTGTGCGACTGCAATACCTGCACCCCTAAGAGAAGCTGTGCATGTGACTGTGGCCATGACTGGGAAGTCTGCCTTGGTGGCAAGGCCTGGTGTTATCACTGTGACAAGCACGGGCACATACTGGCTACCTGCGTGTTCCACCAGCCATGGAGGCCCGAGGCGTTGGCTGATTCACCACCTGTTGTAGAGGCCCCACAGTCAAGCACTGTTACCGACGAGGAACTGTCCACTGTTCTGCGGTGCGCTCCTGGAGGAGAGGATGAGCTTTCCCTGTCTGCTGGTGAGGTCCCTGATCTACCTGTCCTTGATCTTCTGCTCCCTGCTGGAGGTGAGTCTGAGCTGCAAGCTGGGGTGCCCGAGACGCCAGTGGAGCTGCAGGTTTCTGATGGTGTTGATGAGCTGGTGGCTAGCCAGCTGCCCATGGCCAATACTGCTGAGCTGATGGATGGCGGTGGGGCGGAGTCTCTGCCGGTAGCTGGTAAGAGTGAAGAGCCTCTCACACTCTATCTCCTGAGACTGATAATACTGAGTTGTACCCTAGGCCTGAAGTTTAGGAGGAGTCTGACCCTGCCCTTGGTTCTGCTGGGTTAGTGGCAGTCAAAACTGAACATTGCTTTCCTGATTCACCTGACTCCCCTTCTCTACAAAAGGTGACTGTGCCAAGAAGGGTGGACACGCCCTCAACAACCAAGCAGGTCAGTGAAGACCCGGGAGTGAAGCTGTTGTTCAAGATGAACAATCACACAGAGTGCAAGTTCTCATTGTTTCAGGTGATGTTGCTCATTTGTGTTTTATAGGATGTAGTCTGCCTCAAACCTCAGATAAGCAGTGTGTAGGAGGGAGATTCCTAGATTTGAGAAGTGTGCAGGAGGACATGAGACAAAGGAATGTGTAGTATCAGTGGAAAAAGTTGGGTGTGTAAACTGTAGGGGTACCCATGGTGCTGGAGATCAGAACTGTGTCCGGTGAGAGAAAGGCAGGTTGAGGTTGCCAGGATCAGAGTAGTGCAGAAGGTGTTGTATGCTAAGGCAGTGAAGAGAGTAGTAGAGGAAAATGAGTCCAGGGTGAGGGATCCTAAGAGGATCCCTGTGAGTAGGCCGAGGCCAATGGAGTGATAGGAATAAAGTACTTCAGTAAGGTTGGTTTTTTTTTGGCGTTCAAGGCCATGGTTGCCAATTGTACTGCAGGGATGGAACGTAAATCACAGAGGATAGATAGGTGGCAGCTGCAGAGAAGTACTTGGGTGTATGAGATTTCACTGCCGAAGCGTTAGATGTTTTTGAATTATAGTGTCCCATCCTCACAGACTGCTGGCCTGGAGTAGGATCAGATGGGGCCAAAGTAGTGGAATAGTGGTGAGGTTTTAATGGGTGTAGGGTTAGTTGGAAGGGCAATTATATATTTTTTTTCACAAAGTGTAATGAATTCATACTCCAGAATAGTAGGTTGATACACAGCCAATACAGTAGGTGGTGGCATGCACCTATGATATTTGTTTGCGGACTGCCAAGATGAAGAAGAAGAAACTGGGCCACGTAATTATTATTTTTTTACAGCCAAATCTCGCGAGAGCATCTGTGCAGCAGGGACAACATCACTTTTGCCTTTTAGGGGAAAATGCCAAACCAAGATCAATTATTTTACCAACGGATTGGATTGATCCTTTGAATTCCATGTATATGTTTTGTACAGGGTATATGATATTCATGCGATAATATGTATCATTTAAAAGGTAAGACTTGTTTTGGTGAATGTAAGTGTTCACATGTTTGAGCTAGCTAGTTTACTGGTAGTTCCTCTGCATATATAGCTTGTTGTAGCTAACGTAACTATTGATTGATTATTGATCAATACCCTGAACTAATGCAGCTAGCTAACTAACTTGACATGAAACTAGCTAGGTTTTGTTTTGTCCAGTTAGTTAGCCGACGAGTCAATAGCCAACTGTTTGCACATCATGTTAGCCACTGCACCTATGTGAAGCCTAGCCACAATAGTGGAATTTGCTGTATACCTTCAAAATAAAAGTCCTCAATTGAAAGTGATGCAAACGGAAACCAATAGTGGTAATACAATTATTTGTTAATTTGACAAAAAGAAATACAAAAAGTTGAAATCGCACTGTGGATGTGTTATAGTTCAGAATTGCATTGGGGGGATACTAACATGCACGGTACAGCTTTACCCCATTTCTTGGAACCAAGGTCCATAGGTAAGGCTGTGTGCATTGCAATATGAATATTCAATACATAATAGGTTGACTGGTGAGCTTAATGTGGCTCATTTTACAGTGGTTTTAGAGTCCTGTAGTAAGAACTACGATGCACATTTATGTGTAAACTCTTCAGAATTGTAATCTGTGGGTGTCACAGAGTAGGCTGATGCCTATGGATTTTGGGTCCATGAAATGGGGTATCAGCCTACTCAGTGACACCCACAGATTACGATTCTGAAGAGTTTATACAAATAGTGTAGTAGCTCATATTAGAGAACTTTAACTGTAGGAAATCGCCTCACTAGCCTATTGTGCGTATTGACATTCATATTGCAATGTACAGCCTTACCCCATTTCGTGGACCCACGATCCATAGGTATCAGCCTACTCAACTCTAATTTTTATTTTTCACACGCTTTTTAAACAGGTGTAGACTAACAGTGAAATGCTTACTTAGGGCATAGAACAATTATAGAAACATAGTAACATGAGGAAAAACACACAATGAGTAACGATAACTTGGCTATATACACAGGGTACTAGTACGGAGTCGTTGTTCAGGGGTACAAGGTAATTGAAGTAGATATGTACATATAGGTAGGGATAAAAGGGTCAATGCAGATAGCTAGTCCAGGTAGCTATGTGGTTAACTATTTAGCAGTCTTATGGCTTTGGGGGTAGAAGCCGTTCAGAGTCCTGTTGGTTCCAGACTTGATGCATCGATACCGCTTGCCATGTGCTAACAGAGAGAACAGTCTAACTTGGGTGGCAGGAGTCGATCACAGTTTATTTGGTCATTTTTTAGGGCCTTCCTCTGACACCGCCTGGTATAGAGGTCCTGGATGGCAGGGACCTTGGCCCCAGTGAGCAGCCGGTCAAGATGCTCTTTATGGTGCAGCTGTATACGTTTTGTAGTATCTGAAGGCCCATGCCGAATCTTTGCAGCCTCCAGAGGGTGAAGAGTCATTTTTTGTGCCTTTTCTGACTGTTGGTGTGTGTGGACCATGATAATTCCTTAGTGTATGGCACTATGGTCTTGAACGCTGAGCTGTAGTCAATAAACATCTTTCTTACACAGGTGTTCCTCTTGTCCAGATGGGAGAGGGCAGTGAGGAGTGCAATAGAGGTTGCGTTATCTGTGGATCTGTTGTGGCGGTATGCGAATTGGAGTGGGTCCAGGGTGTCTGGGTTGACGATGTTGACGTGAGCCATCACTTGCCTTTCAAAGCATTTCACGGCCATAGACATTTAGACAGGTTGCCTTGGCGTTCTTGGGTACAGGGATTATGGTGGTCTGTTGAACCATATTACAGACTGTGTCAGGGAGAGGTTGAAAATGTCAGTGAAGACACTTGCCAGTTGGTCAGCGTGTGCTCTGAGTACGCATCCTGTTAATCTGTCGGGCCTCACAATTCTGAAGAGTTTACACAAATATTAGCGTTGAAGCTCATATTAGGGAACTTTAACTGTGGGAAATCACCTCACTATTCAGCCTGTTGCCAAATCTTTGCAGCCTCCATTGCAATATTGAACATTAATATTGCAATGTATTTTATTTATCCTTTATTTAACTAGGAAAGTCAGTTAAGCACAAATTCTTATTTACGATGAGGGGCAGAACGACAGATTTGTACCTTGTCAGCTTGGGGATTCCATCTAGCAACCTTTCGGTTACTGGCCCAACGCTCTAACCACTAGGCTACCTGCCGCCCCTATGGATGTCCGGTACTTATTGAGGTTTTAGGGTCACGGTTTGGTTTGTTTACGGTACAGCAGGAAATTGAAATGCCAACAGTTGCTGTAGTTATTTTTTGTTTATTTGGCAAAAGACTCAAAACAAAAGTCCAGCTTCTGTGACAGCATTCACAGTGTTCCTGCATTGTCTGTTGTGACAGAGATTTATTTTGGGCCTCTCAAGTAGTCTTCAGGGGTCCAAAGTGTTGGACCTGTTCCAAAATGGACCTGGGGCTTTCCCACTCTATGCATAAATACAATTTTCAATATAAAGACTGAACGGACCCGAAGACAACTAGACCAGTCACATATAGACCTGGTTGGATCTAGACCCGATCCGAGTGAGGGAAGCAGCAGAAAAGTCAATTTGTAAACTACTTTGTTAACCAGAGTTGATAAAGCGTGAGGGAGAAAGAGGTGCCGCTGTACCAGATGTAGGAGGGGTCTTGTGTGTGTACTGTGAGCGAGTGACTGGCGGAGGGAGAGACTTAAACCAAGCCGAAGCGCGGTAGTAGACTAACTTCTAGCTTGTCATAGCTATTTATTGATCAAATATGATTACGTTGTACCTGTCCTGACTGCATCAAACCGAGAAACACTAGCAGCTAATTGAGGATGCATGCACTTTTTACATGTGCTGACTGCATCAAACCGAGAAACACTCGTCAGCTAGCAAGGCTAATGAAGGAGGCATGCACTTTTTACATGTCCTACAGTTACAAATATTACCTCCATTCAGATTATTAAGTAGCAGCCTAACTGTTGTCTCTTGGTCGTTGTAGCATATCCTTCTCATTTAACTTTTAATTCCATCTTCCATTGATTAAATATCTCCTAACTTGCTTTGTCACACACGGAGTCTTTCTGAAAGTAGGGCTGCTTTGATGACTTGTGATATCCCAAAAACAACAAGCTACACATGCCACTCTGCATAGGCTATTGTCGATGAGTATTGGTGACGTACTATTAACATTTTATCCACAACTCTGTCCATCGCCGTTGTAATCTACTGTGAAGTCAAAATGTTCCCAAACCGGAGATTTCAACGACGGTTTATCGACCCTACTACTCGCCATTGTACCGAAGTAGTTGCTGGCTGCGCCTCAAAGTATAGTTTCAAATATGCCAGTTAAGATTTTAATTTTGATTACAATGTGCACATATGCTCTAGTTAATGGAATAGCCTAGATTATTATTATTTTTTTTTCAGATCAGTTTTACTCAAGGCAGGGGCATACAACGCATAGCCTTTAGTAGTTTAACATTTATTTTGTATGTGTTTATTCAGGTTCACAGTGTGGACCAAACCAAGGACCCCGTACCGAACAGTTCAGTACGAATACGTGTACCGTTACACCCCTACAACCTATGTGTTGAACAATAATATTACAATGTATACCTTATCCCATTTCATGGACCCAAGATCCATAGGTATCAGCCTACTGTGTGACACCCACAGATTACAATTCTGAAGTGTTTACACAACTAATATGCGCTATGACGCTAATATTTATCTTTAACTGTCCGAAATCACCTCACTATACAGTTTTTAGTCTCGCAGTAAGAGCTACGACGCTCATATGTGTGAACTCTTCAGAATTGTAATCTGTGGATGTCAGTCAGTTGATACCCCATTTCAATGACCCAAGATTCATAGGTAAGGCTACTCGGTGCATTCAAAAAGTATTCAGATCCCTTGACTTTTTCCACATTTTGTTACATTACAGTCTTATTCAAATATATCTCATTAATGGACACACAACACACCATAATGAGAAATCAAAAACAGGTTTAGACATTTCTGCAAATTTCTCGAAAATAAAACAGTAACATTTACATAAGTATTAAGACCCTTTACTCAGTACTTTGAACTTTTGGTAGCGATTACACCCAAGAAGACTTGAGGCTATGACGCTACAAGCTTGGCACGCCTGTATTTGGGGAGTTTCTCCCATTCTTCTCTGCAGATCCTCTCAGGTCCTGTCAAATTGGATGGGGAGCATTGATGTACAGCTATTTTCAGGTCTCTCAAGTGACGTTCGATCGGGTTCAGGTCCAGGCTCTGGCAGGGTCACTCAAGGACATTCAGAGACGTGTCCCGAAGCCACTCCTGTGTTGTCTTGGCTGTGTGCATTGTCCTGTTGGAGGTGAACCTTCTGAGGTCCTGAGCACTCTGGAGCAGGTTTTCATCAAGGATCTCTCTGTACTTTGCTCCGTTCATCTTTCCCTCGATCCTAACTAGTCTCCCAGTCCCTGCCGCTGAAAAACATCCCAACAGCATGATGCTGCCACCACCATGCTTCACCGTAGGGATGGTGCCAGGTTTCCTCCAGATGTGACGCTTGGCATTCAGGCCAAAGCACTCAATCTTGGTTTCATCAGACCAGTGAATCTTGTTTCTGAGTCTGAGTCCTTAAGGGGCCTTTTGGAAAATTTTACTGAGGAGTGGCTTCTGTTTGGCTGCTCTACCATAAAGGCTTGATTGGTGGAGTGCTGCAGAGATGTTTGTCCTTCTGGAAGGTTCTCTCATCTCCACAGAGGAACTCTGGAGCTCTGTCAGAGTGACCATTAGGTTCTTGGTCACCTCCCTGACCAAGGCCCTTCTCCCCCGATTGCTCAGTTTGGCCAGGCGACCAGCTCTAGGAATAGTCTTGGTGATTCCAAACTTCTTCCATTTAAGAATGATGGAGGCCACTGTGTTCTTGGGGACCTTCAATGCTGCAGATATTTTTTTGGTACCCTTCCCCAGATCATTGCCTCAACACAATCCTGTCTCAGAGCTCTACGGACAATTCCTTCGACCTCATGGCTTGGTTTATGCTCTGACATGCACTGTCAACTGTGGGACCTTATATTGACAGGTGTGTGCCTTTCCAAATCATGTCCAATCAGTTGAATTTACCACAGGTGGACTCCAATGAAGTTTTAGAAATATATCTCAAGGATGATCAATTTGAAACAGGATGCACCTGTCCCCTCCATCTACGCTGATTGAAGTGGCTTTAATAGGTGACATCCAATAAGGGATTATAGCTTTCACCTGGATTCACATGATCAGTCAATGTCATGGAAAGAGCAGGTGTTCCTAATGTTTTGTACACTCAATGCCTGTAGCAAGTCTACATACACCCCCTTGAACTTTTTCACATTTTGTTGTATTACAAAGTGGGATTGAAGTATATTTAATTGTAATTTTTTTGGTCATTGATCTACACAAAATACTCTGTCAAATTGAAAAGAGAATTAAAAAAAAAATCAAATTAATAAAATGTTTAGAACTAAAATCATTGAAGTCATTGCATAGGTATTCACCCGCTTTGTTTAGGAAAGCCTAAGTGAGTTCAGAAGTAAAATGTGGCTTAACAAATCATACTAAGTTTTATATGTGAAATAATAGGGGTTGACATAATAAAAATAAAATTAAAAAAGATGACTACCCCCTTCCTCTGTCCCACATACATACAGTACAAGTCAAAAGTTTGAAATAACACATATGGAATCATGTATTAAGCAAAAAAGTGTTTAACAAATCAAAATATATTTTATATTTGAGTTTCTTCAAATAGCCACCCTTTGCCTTGATGACAGCTTTGCACGCTCTTGGCAAACTTTTGACTGGTACTGTATATCTGTAAGGTCCCTCAGTCAAATATTGCATTTCAAGCACAGATTCAACTTTAAAGACCAGGGAGCTTTTTAAAAGCCTCATAAGGAAGGGCAGTGATTGGTAGATGGGTTATAATAATAACAGATCAGACATTGAATAACAGATCAGACATTGAATATATCTTTAAGCATGGTTAATAATTATGCTGTGGATGATATATTAAACCATCCAGACACATCAGACTAAGTTGTCATTCTGAACTGAGCTGCAGGACAGGAAGGAAACTGCTTAGGGATGTGATTTTAAAACAGCTACGGTGTTCAATGGCTGTGATCTGAGGACTGAGGATGGATCAACAACATTGTAGTGACTCTACAATAATGACAGAGTGAAAATAACAATTTAAATATACAGAATAAAAAATATTCCTAAACATGTATATGCATTAAGGCACTAAAGTAATACTGCAAAAAAAACACAGCAAAGGAATATATCACTGAGTTAACTGCCTCCTTATTTTCAAGCACGGTGCTGGCTCCAGCATGGTATGGGTATGAGGGACGGAGGTAACCACAGGCAAAATCCTAGAGGAAAACCTGTTTGTCTGCTTTACACCAGACACTGGGAGGAGAATTCACCTTTCTGCAGGACAATAAGCCAAAATCGGCACTGGAGTTGCTTACCAAGAAGAACTGTATGTTCCTGAGTGGCCAAGTTAGTTTTGACCTAAATCTGCTTGAAAATCTATGGCAAGACTTGAAATTTGCTGTCTAGCCATGATCCCTAGCACCTTGACAGAGCTTGAAGAATTTTGAAAAGAATAATGGGCAAATATTGCACCATACAGATGTGCAAAGCTCTTATGAGACTTACCCAAGAAGACTTACCCAAGAAGACGTAATAGCTGTAATCTGTGCCAAAGGAGTTCCTAACGCGTATTGACTCAAGGGGTGAATATTTATCTAATGAGGTATATTAGTGTTAACATTTCCATAAATTCACATATTTTCTTAAAGATTTTTCTTCCACTTTGACATTGGAGTATTTTGTGTAGATCGTTGACCAAAAAAGGACAAATCCATTTCATTCCCACTTTGTAACACAACATTTGAAGTCTAATACAGCCACAATACGATTTCAACAGATTTTTTTGCTTTATTTCGTCAAATTATCAAATTGTTTTTTGTTAAGATTATATAACAACATTTAGAACTTGTTTAACATTATCTAGTCCAAATATGGCCTGATTCCGCAATTTGTATCCTTTTGCATCGCTTTCAATGGGGGACTTTTATTTTGAAGGCTACTCGCAAATTCCACTATTGTGGCTAATCCTTATTGTGGCCAGTTTCACATAGGTAGCCACTGCCTGGCTAAACATATATATATATATAATGATTTTTATTTTATTTTTTACAAGCATTCTAAATCATCTCTGCTATGTACTAGCTGGGACTGGTAACTAACTTAGTGCTTGCTATGTTGTGATCACATTAGTTAGCTGAGGTGCTACTGTCATCATTGTTAGCTAGCTAGTTAGCCACAATTAGCTAGCTCGCATTATTCGGGATCATCGTGACATTAGCTGGCGAGCAGCTGTCAAGAGTTGGAATGCGAAGGGGAATTGCGTTTTAGTTTCGTATTCACTGAATGTATAACTAGCATTTATGTGAATATTTACAGCTTGTTTTGCTCTCCTGAATCAACCCAGTGAATTAATATATAACTCGACTCCCTTCGTCATGTCAGATTATGAATGGTGAATAATCCGGGCTGGACGTCTCTGTGCACGGGTGATGGCAGCACGTCCACAGTCATATGATAGCAACTCAAGTGACACTGAGAATTGGGAACGAAAAACAACCAACCGACCTCGCTAACTCTGCAAGCACTCGAGGTGAGGCAATTACTTTGTATTTGATAGTGTGTAAGATCAGAAAGAACTGACACTAACCAAGATAGTTGGCATTTCTGTGGAGGCATTTCACATCCATGATCATGTGTATAGTGTTATAGGTATAGTCCATCCTATTATAGGCTAGACAGATATTTTTCAGCATAGTTACACACTCATTGTGCACTTCTTTAGTTTTCTATATATTGTTTTTCAAATATTTTCTTATAAAAAAATATATAAAAAATCTCTGCATTGTTGGTTAAGGGCTTGTTGGTAAAGTCTACACCTGTTGTATTCGGCACATGTAACAAATACATTTTGATTTCATAATGTTGACATTGACCATTGTGATTTACAATGAAGGCCAGGTTACTCTTGAGCCCAACATCATAAAAGGCTACTGTTTTTATCATAACTGTAAAGTCAGATGGGCTGTCATAACGCTCCCAGTAGTCATTATTTTAAAAGTCCACTGTCATGACAGCGCTATGTACACTTTATAACTACAAGTTTAAGTGAAGTGTTTGCTAATGGTCTATGCCCTTTACTGGCTGTTGTTTAGGCAGAAAGAAAGTCTTTGGCATTTCGTGGGTCATTGTAGTTCAGTTATTTAAGAGTCCCTGGAGAGACTAGCTACCTAACTTCCAAAGCAAATTCTTTCAAAAACAGTCCTTATTTTTCCTAACTTCTAAGAACTGGTACAGAACATGACCATGCAAGTGTGTCTTTTGGCTTCTCTCCAAACAGGAACGTTGGCCTACTTTTTATACTTCCATGGCTCACTGATGTGATGTGCCCTCATATTAAGGGAACAGACGTTATCCTATACAACACTGTGCTTTTACTGAATCTCTGGGACAATATATTCAATATTTCAATACTAAATGGGAAGCTATTACTTATGATTGTAGGCCTATATAGGGACGCAATCATTTTGATACTGCTTTTAATGTCTTTTCCCTTTAAAAGATGTACCATTAGACAAGTGGTCCGCCTACATTAAAAGGGATTCTGCTTTTGTGCGTGTACATTTGTCTCCTTCCATTCTGTCCAGTTATTCTTCTTGGGTTAGATGGGCTGTTTCTATGCTGTCTGTATTTTTTTGTTTTATTATTATTGAATATACTTGCCGCTCAACAACTACATCACATTAGTAGTCATCTTACAGACTCCCATCCAGAGCGACATACAGAAGCATCCAGGGTCAACGCCCTGCTCAAGGGCACGTCGACAGATCTCCCACAAGGTCACAAAAACGTGACTGTGACAGTATGATCCAGGGCAGTGTTGTTATAATTACGTCTAGAGGTAAATACTGGTTCTAGTAAAGCCTTGGACCACACTGTCACTGCTGACAGAGGTCCTGAGTGTCTACGGTTACAGCAGACACCTGCAATCTGTAATAATACATTAGGGGAAGAAAGACAACTGTGTGTGTGTGTGTGTGTGTGTGTGTGTGTGTGTGTGTGTGTGTGTGTGTGTGTGTGTGTGTAGAGTTTAACAGCAATTAGTATTTAGTTTGCTTTCTGCTCTGGCCAGCGCTCAGTCGCGTGCATCTCGACTAGAGGCAGACCTGGTGAAGATGAGCCTGCATGGTGCTAGTGGGGGCAGTGACCGCTCACGCGACCGCCGCCGCTCCAGCGATCGCTCCCGGGACTCGTCACACGAGAGGGGAGAGGGCCAGCTCACCCCCTGCATCAGAAATGTCACCTCGCCCACCCGCCAGCACAACAGCGGTGAGTAGAACGTACTGAGAACACTTTCACAGTCTCCTAAAATAATATTTCTAAGAGAACATGTTGGATTCTAATGTTGGCATGTAATTGGAGTAGTCTATGAAAAAGGTCAGTCGTCATGGCAGTGAGTTAGTGCCTCTCTCCCTCCACCTCCAGACCGTGAGAGGGACGGTGGCTCCAGGCCCAGCAGCCCCCGTCCTCAGAGGCTTTCCCCCAGCAGCTCCAGTAGCAGCGGGGTGGTCAGCAGCCGTAACAGCAGCCTGTCCAGCACTGAGGGCTGCTTTAAGAGCCTGGGAGTGGGAGAGATGGTGTTTGTCTATGAGAATAGCAAGGAGGGACTGGGCACGGGCCTGGGTACCCGCAGCATCCGGACCTCAGGCTCCGAGAGGGTCACTCTTATTGTAGATAACACACGGTTTGTGGTGGACCCTTCAATCTTCACAGCACAGCCCAATACCATGCTGGGCAGGTAGGGCTGACCTCATTGTTGTACTTTATGGTAAAATCATCAATCCGTATCAAGTTTTGTTTTACCAGTATGGTTATATGAGGAGGAAGTGACCTACATGTTTTTTTTCCTTTAGCTTTTTTATTGTATGAACGCTGAACAACACTGAAGTGTGACCCCTGTGAAATCTGACCTGTTTTGTGGTTTCTTGCAGAATGTTTGGATCTGGAAGGGAACACAATTTTACACGGCCCAATGAAAAAGGAGAGTATGAAGTCGCCGAGGGCATCAGCTCTACAGTGTTCCGAGCCATCCTGGTCAGTCAATAGCACTGTATTACCAAGTACAACACTCCCTTTTACTAACTTGGTCAATTATTAACTGTTTTTACTTTTTTTTTAAATCCTTGATCTAGCGTAGCCGTTGCTAACCTTTGCTCTTCTGAGCCACAAGGGGCAGCCTGCTACGCATAGTAATCCTGAATTGATTAACTTATTTGTTGATTGTCTGAAACTTTGTAACTTAATTATATAGACACCAGAAACATTTACTTAAGGCTATAGAGTCAACCTCAGACTGTTATTATTGAGTAGATGCCATGAGTTGTCCACTGAGGCTATGAATGTCCTGAGAACAAATGCAACAATCAATACCACTGGCTGTAGGCTGCTGATGTTAAAATGGAGGATGGGATTGATACAAATGTGGGCTGTTGTTGACAAACATGGATCACTCTGGCCTCAGAGGCACAGCACTTGTTTTGAAAGATGCACCATTTTATTTTTGCATTTGCAAATCTATATCCATGCCCAGCTCAACTGGCAGTAAACTGATATCTGTACGTAGGGGGGATAGCATTGGCTATTTTACCATTTTAGGAAGGGGGAGCTGATAGGGGGCAGTCTCTGTAATGGCTGCCTTTTGTGTTTTCTCTGTTCACTCTCTAACTGGCAGGATTACTACAAATCTGGGATAATCCGTTGCCCCGATGGAATCTCCATCCCTGAGCTGAGGGAGGCATGTGACTATCTGTGCATCACCTTTGACTACAGCACCATCAAGTGCAGAGACCTCAGTGAGTACATCCCCTTTTTACCCTTCTTGACCTGGTTGGCTCAGTGAACATAAATCATGAGCCCTTGGTTTTCATATCCATTATTAGTGGTTAATTAGGTTTCCATTAGACTGATGATGTTCTGGGAAGTTAGTGTGTTGGTTTGCGTCTCTGAACTGCTGTCTCCTGACTGACCATGTCCCATTGTCCCTAGGTGCCCTCATGCATGAGCTGTCTAACGACGGTGCCCGGCGTCAGTTTGAGTTCTACCTGGAGGAAATGGTTGTGTCTCTGATGGTGGCCAGCGCCCAGAGCGGAGAGAGAGAATGCCACATCGTGGTGCTCACTGATGACGACGTAGTGGACTGGGACGAAGAGTACCCACCACAGATGGGAGAAGAGTACTCACAGAGTTAGTTAATACACACACACACACACTCTCCACCCAACCCTATTTGACCTAGATATTTTGTGTGCATATTGATATGTAGACTGTGTCGTTTTTAAATGTAAGTAGTTCTGTCCTTGAGCTGTTCTGGTCTTTTTATCTTCTGTTTCATGTCATGTTTCATGTTCTGTGTGGACCCCAGGTAGAGTAGTTTCAGCTTTCGCAACAGCTAATAGGGATCCTAATAAGATACTAAATACCAAAAATGTGTTCTTCCTAATTAGTAATCCCTGCCGTGGATTAAACTGTTGTTCACTTACCTAAAAGGACAAACGTAATTGACACTGCTTAAAAAAGTTGTTGATAATGAGTTGCTTTGTGTTTCACCACATTTTATTTTCTCTCTGCAGTAATATACAGTACAAAACTATACCGGTTCTTCAAGTATATAGAAAATCGAGATGTTGCCAAATCAGTTTTAAAGGAGAGAGGACTGAAGAAAATAAGATTAGGCATTGAAGGTAAGATGCTGGTTTTATCATGTATTTGCTGGGGTTCAGAGCAAAAATGTAAGTTTTTCGATTCAGCATTGTGAACTCACTGGCTCTGTTGTCTGCGCCATGTATTGGTAGGTTACCCCACGTATAAAGAGAAGGTGAAGAAGCGTCCTGGTGGCCGTCCTGAGGTCATCTACAACTACGTCCAGAGGCCTTTCATCCGCATGTCCTGGGAGAAGGAGGAGGGCAAGAGCCGCCATGTTGACTTCCAGTGTGTCAAAAGCAAGTCCATCACTAACCTGGCTGCAGCTGCTGCAGATATCCCCCAGGACCAGCTGGTCAACATGCACCCTGGCCCTCAGGTGGACGAGCTGGACAACCTCCCCAACCAGCCCCCCAGCGGACCCCAGTACAGCAACAACTACAACAACGATCCCGGTGACCCAGACGCCCCCTCGCCCGCAGTCTGAGGACTGCCCCCTCCCTGACACCTCCCTCCCCAGTGTACCGCAGCATGGAGCTAGAGGGGCATCATAACCATATTGCCTTGGCACCTCCTCCGCAGCCTTAGAGCCTCAAGGATCTGGTCGACTGTAAAAACCCTATAAGGGACTAGACTGGCAAAAGGGCATATTTCTCCTCTTATTTCTTAAAAAAACAATACTTGACCAAAGGAATTTATTTTTCTGTTAATTGTTTGAAATAAATTTAGCAAACCCAATTATTTTGTAATTATTATTATTTACAGTGGTTATTGGGCTGTTCACTGGTGTTAGTGTTCTCCCCCTGAGTTTTATTTCACATGCAGTTCTGGGCATACTTCCTGGATGGCAAGACTAGTGAATACTGTAACTGTTTGGGGAACAGGTGCAGAGCTTGATGCCTGGCCATGGAGAACAGCCTCTGATTTCATCACCATTCAGTAGAAATTACTGTTGAATTCCCCTCAATATACTTTGAATCATGTAATGGTTGGGTTGGTTGACATCATAGAATTAGTAATGTGATGCTGTGCTCTGTGCTCCCTAAATATTCAGCATGACATAAAGACATTCAAATCACATTGTATTGTGTTTTTATTCCTATCATTATGCTTATCCATTAATAGCACTTGAGTTGAAAGTGGTTACTTTCACCTTATCCCTCTACATAGAGCCAGCGATGGTTTTATTTTGCCCCCCACATTTTCTGAGCAAAAATCATTTGGCCAAAAACACCAGTTATTTTAATTTTGGAAATCTATTCAAGTATTCCCACACATGATAGAGAGACACGTTATCGTATACAAATTTAAGCAAGGTTTGAAATGATCATGTTCTTGTCAAATATTATCTGTTTAGGATTCTTGCGGTCAAATTGCAGTCCACAAATGATTTGTGATTATGTTCTGGCCCCCCGACCATCCACTCACAACATCTGCCCGAGGCTGAGTCTAGTTGATGATCCCTGACGTAGAGTGTGTGTAATAGGATATTTTTAAACCATTTGTTAATCATTTCTGTGACTTGACTTCCTAACCTAGGGCTCTATCCAATCTGTATTGTGAAAGTTGAACTTTAAAGGCAATGTTGCTGCATTAAGTGGAGACTGTATTCATGGTAAACGCTGCATACGTCAGCTCAATTAGAAATCTCCTTTACATTTCTATTGCACAATCTGTAACGCTTCAGCGACACACAGATTTGAATAGAGCCCCTACACTTTCAAACTGAAAGTTCAAAAAGTAGCCTAATACATGTGCAATACCTAGCCTGCAATTGTGGTTTGAGTTGACCTGATTTCAGATCAGGAGAAAAGTTTTCCTTTTATGGGTCATTTGGATAGTCCGCCTGTTGCTAGGGAACAACAATATCTCCCGGTGGTCAGTAGTAAAGCACATCCTGTGTGGGTGGACGCCGCTGGCAGTGAGATGGTCCAGGAAGGTGAGTAGGTGATGAGAAATGGTGTGCCCCCACAATATGCAAACATCCCAAGTCGTGTGGACAATACCAACCAGTCTCCTAGCAACTCTGGCACAGGAACTTGTCTGATTTTGTCATTTCATCTACTGTTGGCAAGCAAACAGATTACTCACTGTATACCCACATTCAACATATTGTAGCAAAGTACCTTGGATTTCCACATTGTAACAATGTAAAATCCCTACAGTTTATTTAGCAGTGTTATGCCACTGGATGGTAACTTAATACAGACCGCCCTGTTTCGTATTTTAGAAAATGGAAATAAGCAATAGAGAGGAAGTTTTATTTTAAAAAGAATTCACTGCTGACAATACACTTTTACATATACATACATACATATATATTTAGAGAAAATTAGAATAAACATGTATGATACAATTTTCTTTAGAAATATTAACATGTTTTTTTGTAGTGTAAAAACACACAAAAAACAAACAAATGCCATTATAAAAGAGCTGGGTTCAATGTCTGTGAGGATGAATGGACATAGAAAAACCCAGATAACTGGTACAATAATACTACATGAGTAATGAGGCAGTTTCAGTTTTCCCAAACCGCACTGAGGCGGACTGTACATCATGGCCGATCCCAGGCCTAGTATTCCTTCCTTTTCAGGGCCCGCCTGCATTCAGCCTTACTGTGAGGCTACAGTCACATTAGCCCTGTTGATATGGCTCTCTGGTACTGGTCACAAACTGACACAATGTGAATACTGTAACACCCAGCCCTTACTCCACCATGTTCAGCTCATTTAGGAGGCCTTGCCTAAGCCTGATAGTCCTCACAGTGGCCAGGGCAGGTCACTGAAGTCCACTGGGCCTCCCAGCCCTGCATCTGCCTCCAGAAGGCTCATGATCACAGCCATGGCTGCCTCGTCATTACTCAGGCTACTGGAGCCTGGCTCATCCATGATGTCAATGCCAATGTGAGAGTTATCACCTAAATAGGGTAAGGACAAGGGTTAAATATTTAAGATTTTATGTGGATAGTTTCATTAACTGTAATCAAGAGTAGATTTCAGAGTGGGGAAAAATACATACTTAGATTGGAGTTGTTGGAGTATGGATAGCCTACGGAGTCTGGTCCCGGTATCAGCCCTGCTGAGGGATGTTCTGGGGTTCCACTGTTCTGTATCTGTGAGAGAATCAAGACAGAATTGACATTCAGGAATCACCATTGCATCCTCAAGTATGAGCCACCAACAGACACTAAAAATATCCACCAGATGAGCTCATTACTGACTTCACATGGATGAGCAGTGGAGTGAATAGCAGACTTCCTCCCAGATGGGAGGGGTTGAAGTGGAGGAGAATGGGAAGGACAGGTGGGAGCTCTTACCTTCTTTCCCCCTGGGGACGACATGTCTGGGGGTGGAGTGCTGGTGAAGTTGTGAGGACTGGAGCCACAGCTGGAGGGCGAAGAGCCTCTTATCCTGGAAGAGTAAAAACAGCAGGAGACAGCCCCATACAGTCTCAGTCACACAGACATTTCCATTATGCACTGGGGGTCAATGACCATGGTATAGTTATGACAATACAGACATGTCAATTTATGTTTGACAAGACAATCATAACACAATCCACATGGTTCCTCTCACCTCTGGATCTCCATCACCTCCTCTGCGATTATCCGGCCGATCTTGCCCGCCCCTGCCCTTGTGCCACCGGGGATGCCAGGTACGGTCTGAAGGGCCCGCTTCCCGGTTCCTGCAACCAACAAACGCAAAAGTTCAGTCACATTTCAGAAAACAAAACAATTACTTAGTCACAGTCATGGTAGGCACTATTTTTTTTATGTCAACTCATCAAAGTACAGTCACACTTCATCCAAGCGGGTGAACTGCTGTGTGAGAGCACAGCAGGAGGGCAGGCTTACCGTCTGTGAGTACACTATCCATGCTCTGGGGGGAGGCGGCGAGCTGAGGATAGATGCCATCAGATCCTTCAGGCACGCTGCCGCTGTGAGACAGAGAAAGGGGGAGAGAAGAGAGAGTGAGCATCATCACTGAGCATGCTCATCACCTCACACCTCATTGGGCAGCGTATTAACATCCATTGCATAGATAGCCCAACAGCTCTAGAAAGACACAGTAATAAATATGCAAGAGTTCCAATAATGCATGCTTTGTTTTCCGAGGCAAACCAGTTAACTACATGAGTTGGACATTGATTTCATATTGAAACAATAGTGGTGGTGATAAAACAACTTTGACACAGTAGGTATTGTAATCAGCTGTTTGAAATCTTACATTTATTATCCGACTTTATTAGGATATGACCCTAATACAATGAATACAGTGTAATATTATGCATTGACTAGTTAAATGAGGACTATGGAAGAAAGTCCTAGCAGAAACCGATGTGTGTAGCTACTTACCAGACGACAGTGTTGGTGGAGACAATGTACTCCACCTCTTTGGTCCAAGGGTTCATAAAACTGAACCAGCGACTCCTCAGCGTGATAAAGGAGCCGTCTTTTATTTTGAACTTGTAGCAGTTTGTATTGATCTTCTCCCTCATCTGGAGCACTGAGAACAGAGGCCGCCAGGGGGTGAGCTCAATAAGGCATGATATCTGCACACTTGGCCTCTGTGACATGCCAAATGGTAGCCTGCCACGTTCTAGATTAATTCATATCACAGTCTACTCGCTATGTGACAGGCTTAGCACGATACATTTTTTATGATAAAATTACCAGACATTACAATATTACTCATGTATGGCCTGAGATTCAGGGATGCATCAGTCTAAAACGTTGATCTTAGGTGTTATATTGGTGTCCTTGTTCAATCTGATACATACCTTGTCTATGACATTCCGCAAGGTGCCCTATGTCATCTTGATGAAAGTATTCATAAAACGATGTACCCAGCAACTCTTGGGGTAGATATGCCAAAATAGCAGTGGCCCTACAAAAGAGAACAGTATTAAACAAGTCCTGACTATCAAAGCAGGCCAGTGGTATTTAGGACATTTTTAAGATAAGTCTAGCCCACATCTTTTTTATTGTATGCAAATAAAATAATATTCTCCCCACTGCTTTGCTTGCTTGATCATAATCAATGCCATGATAATCTAGGGCTGGGCGGTATACCGTATTTGACTATATACCGGTATTGATGTTTCAGTTTTACTTTAACTTCTATAACGGTATTTCAAAGTTTGGTTTGTTAAATGTATTACGCAACTCTGGCGTGTGTAATGTCTGTTTGCTTCTTGAGTCATCTCTCCCTCTCCTGCTGCTGCATGCCGCTAACCACACCAAGCCCTGCCCTGTCACTCAAGAAGAGAGAAGTTGCTCGACCATAGTCACAAGCACTTTATTCCCGTTCACTCTGCATGGTCAGATGGATGTTGGTGACATGCTACTTTCCACAAGCGTCCAATAATTACTCTATTCGTTTGTGTACCTTACTGTCTGCAAACTACTGTTTGCTAGTTGGTCTTTTCTTAGCAAGGTGTTGCTAAAATAATTTGTGTTAGCCGTTAATTCTTATCGCTACTTAGCTGGCTAAATGTACTAAGAGTCGGAGCAAACTTATCTAGTTAGCTAACACTAACTGGTGCCGGTGTAAGCCAAGATAAGCATGTTGTGCAATTGTATCTTATCAGAGAGGAAGAGGAATAGGCAAAGTATGAATATGTTGGCTTCTTCTACGATATAATGGCGGGTCCGCAAACAAACGTTAAAAGGTGCATGCCGCCACCTACTATGCTGGAGTGTTTGGTCATTCACGGTTTACAACATTAGCTCCACATTTCTAAATCCTCCTACCTAACTCAGTACTTCTGAGAAGATAAAAAAGAGCCCTACTAACTTCTAAAAGACCCCCATCCCCCCCCAACCTCAACTTCAATCTTTCCCTCTCTTCAACATACTTACAACAATATAAAAACATGCTTGCCAACCAGATGTAATGACGAGTTCAATGTACATTGTCATAGGCACAATCGAGCAAACACCACCTACCTCTTCCTTCCTAATCTGACCTTTGAATCTTGGTCCACCGACCTTTCTTTGGAGGGCATATAAATGCCGACCCTTGGGCTCAGAGTCCCATCTCTTCTGCCACACATCTATCAAAATGGCTCTGATCTTACATTTGGCCTCACCTCTACCCAGTGGAACATTAATATCAATTATATCTTGTTTTGAAGCTCTTTTGGCCAACTGGTCTACAATTTCATTCCCTTCCACAACCGAATGGGCTGGGTCCCAGCAGAATCTAACTACTACAACCAGTCTCTCAATTCGCCATAATAGCAATAATACCCCCAATAGTAGGTCACTCCTATTATATTTGCCAGACGATAAACTATTCAATACAAACAGGGAATCTGAGCATACTATCATTCTGACAGGTTGTACGTCCTCCACCCACTAGAGGGCAACTACTATTGCCAACAGTTCAACTGAATATGCTGACAGTTTAGTCTTCTACATATCTGCACATCAAATTCAACAACTTCTACCAATGTAATTGTGAACCAGTTTCCCTATATCACTGACATTTGACCAATCATTCCTTTTTTCTACCAAGGTTAGATCAACAACAGGATCTGGGAGTAACCATGGAGGACCATCCCCTATCACCACAGAAGGGCCAACCTCAAACTCCCTCCAACCACTCTCATCAGCAAGCTTTCCAACTGTCCAACCAAAACCACTGCCTTGTCTACTAGTATATTCCCAACAGTCATCTAGAACAGTAGGATGGTAAAGAATATGTTGGCTAGCTAGATATATATTTTTTGCCAATATCATGCTGAGTGGCACCATGTGGAAATATTAATAAAAGTGCAGGATAAGCAGAAATAGATGAAAATGCTGAAAATCATTTTGGTTTGGATTGAATAGTATAAAGGGAGAAAGCCACATTGAAATCGCTAATAATTTATGTGTTGCTACCCTAGGGTTATGAATGACTCAGAAAAAATACTTTTATTATTCCAAAACATAAAATACCGTCAAATACGGTCAATTGCTTTACAAATATTGTGATATATTTTGTCCATGTTGCCCAGCCCTATGACAATCAAATTGCACCCAGTGACATTATCTGTACCGAACGTACCGAACAGTATTAGTGACGCGGCGAGGTTATGGGATCGTTTTGTCAGGGGGCAGTGGAGTATTTTTTGTCAACATATCTACTCTAAATCCTGTCTGCCCTCTGAGCCTCCATTACACCTCCATCTGGAACATGTTGCTGATGCTATATTTGGACTGACAAAAACCTCACTCACACATAAGCTGTCACTCCACAGTAAATCCAGCTCTGGACTGCCCACGAGGTCCAGCCAGGTGTCAGGACATCACTGTGTAGGGGCCAACTGGCACGTCCTTTGCTACATGTTTCTATGTTTGCCTGCATGCCATAAAACATCTCTCACCTCTGATCAACAAAGACAAACTTCCCGTCGATGGCATGGCGCGAGACATACTCAGTGGGCTTGACACGGATCTCATTGTTCATTGGCTGAGGGACAATGTGGGGATGCAGCCGTCCAATGGCCACCAGACAACTGAGGTTACAGCCCTCGTTGTCTGGTTCATTGTCGTCATCCAGACCCATCTTGGTGGGCGGCCAGCTCTTCAGGTAGCCAGTACTGTGTATTGTGCAGAAGCTCTTACGGTCAGCTGCGGATATAGGGAATGTATCATCATCATCATCATCATCTAGTTCTACTCTGGAGCTATCACTGACATCAATGAGTAAGTAGTCTATTGGTACGAAACCAAATGAACTGTTAACTAAAATGAATCACAGGAGATGAAAAAACACCCTTGAGCAGGTCACGTAGGGAAAAGATAGGAGGCTAAAGTACCTTTCTTCTTGGAGCAGGTGGAAGGAAAGTCCTTGTCCTCCATTTTGATGAGGGGCCGATTGCACTTCATCCTGCAGAAGAAGGATCGCCTGGCTCCAGAGCAAAGTCTGGATGTGCCGGGGGTGATGTCTGTCTTTACTGGAAGGCCAGCTGAGGACCAGACACAACATAGCATTTCATTTATGCTGCAACAACAGGAACAGTATCACCCATGATCCTTTATAAATATATACTGTATCAAGTTCTACTCTGGCAAATAAAGCTACAATGCATAATTTGCTATTACAATTTTTTTTGCTGAATTTACAGAAACTGTTTGACTGTTTATTTTTACCCTAAACCCAGCATGGCTTAATGTAAAAATAGCACTACGCTATATTTAGCTTCTGACATTTAAATAATGAGGAACACACGGTACAGGGGGATACATTGAGGGTTGTGTCACTGTGCTAGCTGTGCTAGCTGTGTAGGGGACAGCAGGCTGATGACACTGATTATAGTCTGCTCTATCAGATACACTGTGTCTCTGCTTTCCTTGTTCTCCACCCCCCGGGCACTATAAGAAAGGCTGGTAACTAGAGGCCAGGGTGCATTACTTTTGGAATCGATGAGGCGCTCCCGTGGTGCCGTGTCTGACGAGGACAGCTGCTCCTTGACTTTGGCAATGTCTTTAGGATGCAGGTAATCAAACAGGCTCTGGCCAATCAGGTCATTCTGCACAGAGAGGGAGAGAGTTCCGTAAGATAAGACCACGTTACATAAATGAGGCCCATAAAAAAATAGAAAATAACTAACACACTTGCCTATCGTGAACTAACACTTGTACTTGACTTTTTCCAACTAGCACCGACTTTGCTGATAGCTACTTTATTGTGGAAAAATGTACTGACTGATATGTAGTTGTCTTAGCTACTTATCTTAAGATGAATGCACTAACTGTAAATCACTCTGGATTAGAGAGTCTGCTAAACAACTCAAATGTAAATGTCTGTAAAGTTATACCAGGTTAATAATAATAAATAAATGTTATATTCATGTCATCAGGATAGATCATGAGGGTAAAAATGACTACAGTACCACCATTTAATGGAAAAAAACAGCCACATATTGGAGAGGACGTACTTGGCTGAAGTTTAGGATTTTGTAGACTGTCTCCGAAACAAACAGTATCTTCCCTCGATCGCAGCCAACAACAAACAGAAAGCCATCAGATGCCTGTGGAGAGGAGAGGGAGAGGGAGAGATGAGAGCCAAATACTGAGTCACATGCATACTCATCATGAAACACACTCTGAGGACACCATACAGTCTATGGAGGTAAGGACACCCACCCTCAGTATTAAGTGCTTCAGTTCGTCGTCTGACAGGAAGGCTGGTTTGTAGATAGCTTCAGTGTAGGGGTTAGCAGCCCCTGTGATTCAGAAAAAGCTCATATGTAAAACAACTGAATAAATATGTCATTTGTATTTCTCTGATGTACTTTATTAATCAGCTGCATGGTGGTGGTTGTCATCACTGTACTGTTCTGGCAGCAGTCCTATTAAAATCCTTCTCGCCTCACCTCTTAAGGTCTTCATGTGCTGGACAGCCATGCGCAGGACTGTTAGTTTGTCCAGTTTACGGGACATAGCGTTGCATGTAGGCACTAGTGCAGCCAGCTCGTCTATGAAGCTGTTCATCTTGTCCCTGCGTCTCTTCTCAATCTGACTGTGGGCCTCCCTGCCATCCAAACAATGCAAAGAGCATTTAACACAGACAAACGAATCAACACATCCATAGTCTGCCTGCATTTACAGAAACATGACTAAATTCTAATGTAAACACAAAGATTTATATTCCATTGATTTTTATGTCATCCTACGGGAGATAGAAACATCTGGTTACCTGGCATTTTTAATCCGGCCTTGATGATCACCAAGTCTATCATTGTCTGTGTCCATGCTATCCCTTTGAGGAGAAGCAATAACATTAGTACAAAGAAATACAGTAAAACAATTATTTTACAGCAAATATTAAATAATGATGTTACAGTATGCAATGTAAGTATGAATTTAGCAAAACACTAAAGTGAGGAGTCATTTGAAATGTTTATAATTTAAAAAAACATGGAGAGCCTTTCATTCACATGAAGCATCAACATTACTAATGCAAGCCATTCAAATATTTTCTTAACATCTTTGGTAGAAGCTAAATGAATAGTTATTAGAAATGTCCCTACAGAATTATGAACCTGGTTTCTTTGAGACCTTTCTTAGTGTGGATTCAGGCGAAAGACCTTGTGCCTCTGATATTGTTCACAGCTCAACTCCTACTCTGTCACCCCACTCAGCCTTACTGTCCTTTCACAAACCACAAAAGAGAAATTAAGCCATGACCCATTACACATCCTGTGCCAAGTCAAGACTGGTCGACTCCATACTATAATAGCATTCACCAGCCTCAAATAAAGATTATTTCAAATATGACTGGCTCAACAAAATTGACCCAAAGGTATTCACACAGAGTTGTTGTCTTAAGTCTCACTAAGGCAGGTAAAAACAAATCTGTGCCTTTAGTGAATGAGCTACAGACAACAATATAATGTATCATACATAAAATCAGGGTGCCCTCTCTATTAAACGAAGGCCTGATCAAACTAAATACCAGCAAATACATTTTTATAACACAACTGTAATACTGTCTTGGTGCTGCAAGATTGTTACTGCTGCACCCCTTCGTGCTTTGATGCTTATCCTAATTCTAGCTATTCAAATCTACACTATAGCATACCTGGCTCTCCCATATTCACAGCGATCCATACTGTACATACTAACTGACCAGTCACTCTCAGGGTGCTGATCACCATAGTGCATTCATTTTGATTGACCTAAATTAGGGATGAGGAATTTCACAACATCTAACTGATATGGAGAACACAGTGTCTAACCTCTATTTCTAGGGGTAAACGCTAGAACAGTTTGTATGGTTTGATCAAAGAAGAGGCCAATCCCGACCAAACAAGGATCACAGAGGGCCAACTAATCAGACACGGGATTGGCTCCTTTACTACAAATGTACTTTAACATTCATAATTAGATTTGATACTTACTCAAAAGAAAAGTCATCAATTCTGTGAAAGCAAGGAAGTTCGTATATTACAATTCAAATGAAGTATACCGATTATTCTGATCTAATCTAAATCAAGGTTATGCTACCATTTGTTCCTAATTGGTTGTTCATTTCTAGGTAGGTAGATATCTTGTCAACTTTAAGTGGAAACCTTTGACACACAGTAAGAAAATATTTCCATATAGTTAATCAAAAAGCTGCCATGCAAACATACACATCTGTCAGAAAATGGCATAAATGACAAACGTAAAAATGTGATCTCACTAAACCAGAACTAACGTGACATTAATATAATAAAGATGATTGGCACATGTACTATCTTCAGGTGGCAAGTAGGACAAAATCTAGAAGCAGTTTTGAAGTCAGGCTTACTGATAGTCTGTGGTGCTGCTTTTTCTCTTGCGTGTGTAGTCCATGCCGGGTGTGCCGATCGAGCTGATTAGATCAGTGGAGCCGGGAGACATGAACTCGTTCATCGTGGAGGAAATGTCCATTCTTTGGTCTGCCATTAGATCCCCTTTAGAGAGAAAACACACTGATTTCAGCACTTATTGTTCTCCATAACACACAACAAAAGGTCAGTTGACGTGAAAGCGACTTCTATGAAAGAACACTATTGTCACGACTTTCGCCGAAGTTGGTGCCTCTCCTTGTTCGGGCGGCGTTCAGCGGTCGGCGTCGCCGGCCTTCTAGCCGCCACCGATCTACGTTTCTTTGTCCATTTGTTTTGTCTTGATTGTACACACCTGGTTTCCATTACGTTATAATTTATTCCCTATTTAACCTTCTGGTTCCCACATGGTTTTGTGCGTGTTTGTTCTTTGTTAAGTGGTCGCTCTTCTGTGTCGAGCTGGATTGTTTTCCCTGTATGGAATTAGTTTGTGATTTATTCGAGTAAAGTACGTTTTTACTCAGTTCTGTGTCCTGAGCCTGACTCCGTCCTACCCGCTGCACACTGACACTTGACAACTATAGATATAAAAATCTCAATTCCTAGACAAAGACAATTGATCACAAATGTAAATAAATGGTGGTTGTTTTAAAGAGGGTGTGACACTCACCACAAATATTCATAAGGCCGGTTATCCTCAAAACATCTCACTCAGTTTCTTTCCAGCAGTGACCCAGATCTGAAAGGCAAGTCAGTGAAGAGTCAGACGTCCTCTTTATATACAAGGCATGAGGAAACCACAGCAGCATCATATAACAAAGCCCTCTGAACCTGAGCAGCTGCCGTATAACCTGGACTTTGTGCTGACGTATACCGTAGATGGCCCGTTCAGTAAAGGTGATGTAAGAGGACCGATTCATATCTTTATGGTTTGAGATAGAAATGATAAGGTCTTACATAAGGTGAAAGCTATAGCAGAGGCTCAAGCCTCTCGCTCTCCCTTAGGCAACAATCAAGAGTATCTTTGAGAGGCATCATTCACTTTAACTCCAGCAATAATGAACCAGAAGAATGATGTGCGTAGAATTGATTTTGTCGTCAATGAAAACCTTGGATTACTAAAAACGGATGCTTTGGAATAGTGTCCATAACATAATGCAGCATATGCAACATAAACCTGGGTGTCAGTCAGAGACATAATTTAGTGAGATTAGTCCTTAATGTAAAGGCTAATTCAGATAAAACAATGCCAATGTTACAGAGGAAGAGGTGTCACATTTCATGAAGAACCCATATCTGCATTGATCACTGTTTATATAATCCAATCAGTAACATGGCCTTTTCCTAACCTCACTTAGATAGATTAAATGAGTCTCCTCTGCTAACCCATCACTTGGTGCTCCTTGTAGTTTCCTGCACAACGTCCTTGTAACATTGTAATCCTGGTCAATTTGCCTCGATAGATGACCTTAACCTCACATAGGGCTGGGCGATATATCATATTTTAAGGTATACCGGTATGGATTTTTACATTTGGATACAGTGCTAAATAAACTACACTGTCAGTTTTGTCCAACAACTTTAACATTTTAGCTAATTAGCAAATTTTCAACTACTTACAATTTTTTTGCTACTTTGCAACTACTTAGTATGTTAACTAACCCTTCCCCTAACCCTAGCCTAACTCCTAAACTTAACCCTAACCTTAACCCTAACCCCTAGCCTAGCTAAAGTTAGCCACCTTGCTAGAATTTGTAACATATCATGCGTTTTGCAATTTCGGAACACATTGTTCGTTTTGAAAATTCGTAACATATTGCACGTTTCACAAATTTGTAACATATAATAAAAATTGTAATTTGGAACATATCATACGAATGGGTGATGGACATCCACAAATGAATACATACCATACGAAACTTAACATATCATACTAAATGGAGTGTCTCAGATTTAAATACAGAATAATATGAAATGCTCTGAGACCAGGTTGCACAAAATTACCTTAAAAAGCCCAGCCACCTCAGGTCACTGTGGCTTGTCCTGCTCCTGTAATCAGACCAGAACTAATGCTCTGCTCCACTGTGCCTGAAAGTCTTTTCATTGTAATTAGATTCTCCACTGACCTATTTTTCCCTGCTCTTTTTCCCTATCCGTATGATGTGACAGTTTCAGAGTGTGATTACATCGAACCAAACCATAATTACACCCCATAATGTCTTGCCTGTAGCCAGGAACGTTGTTATTGTCACTGTCACCAGTGAACAACCTACACTACAACCTGACCCTTCACTCTGGTCCGGTATATGTCACAACAGACATCCGAGCTGACCATGTAATCCACGGGGCAAAGAGGACTTGCTTCACCATTCATCATCTATGTTTTTTTACATGTTTTTTTGTAAGCTGCATGAAACAGTACTCCTAAGAATAAGCCTTTTTGTAAATGTTAATTCTGTCACATAAGCCAAAGGAAGGCTAAAACACCTACACTGAGTGTACAAAACATTAAAAACACCTGCTCTTTCCATGACATTAACTTACCAGGTGAATCCAGGTGAAAGCTATGATTGATTGTCACTTGTTAATTCCACTTTAAATCAGTGTAGATGGGGAGTAAAAGGTTAAAGAATGATTTTTAAGCCTTGAGACAATTGAGACATGGATAGTGTATGTGTGCCTTTCAGAGGGTGAGCTTTGAACGGGGTATGGTAGTAGGTGCCAGGCGCACCGGTTTCTGCCAAGAACTGCAACACTGCTGGGTTTTCATGTTCAATAGTTTCCTGTGGGTATCAAGAATGATCCACCACCAACTGTGGTGAGCATTGGAGTCAACACAGGCCAGCATCCCGGTGGAACGCTTTCGAAACCTTGTAGAGTCCAAACTGAGGCTGTTCTGGGGGAAAGGGGGGGGTGCAACTCAATATTAGGAAGGTGTTCATAATGTTTGGTATGCTCAGTGTATACTCAAACACAAAAGCTCTCGCTCGTACTGACAAAAAAAGGAGAAAAAGGAAACCCTGCTTTAAGGTCAGCTTAGCTAGTTGTGACAAATCTCTGGTTGCCTGGATACAGTGGTGCAGGAACTTCTTGAATGCTTGCCAATTAGGGAACCTTTTCCGCTACACATAACCCACTGACAGCATGCAGGTCACACCTCTCCCCACACCACCACTCCACTGCTCATCAGTCTAATGAAAATACTTTAGTATCATTTTACCATCTCCATGGCATTCACATATTCAGTAACACTCAACACCATCCATTTTACAACGCTAGAAGATCACTAAGCTGGATTCTGATCATTTCAAATGTTTTAATGCACATGACCTTTATGGTATCTACGTGACAAAAAAAGGTTTATATTTAATCTGTGCGGAAACAAAAACCTTGATCAGATGAGGAGAAGCAGGGAAGAAGCAGAACCACGGGTAACAGGGTCAGGGTGAATGTACAGTGTGTCAGCTCAGCTGGATACGCATGGTTAGCTTACACAGCACTATGATACTGTCTGCCCTGCAAGAACTTCTCCCTTTCATAATGTTCTTAATGCTATGTCACTGTTGTGTTCCTATTTAAGCCACTCCCCTGACGTGATCTCATCGTTCTGTCACGTTCAGATGAAACAGAGTGTCCTGTGCACTCAGCAGCATTATCCTAGCGCTGTAAGGCAGTCTGTAATTCCCTTCTGTTGTGTGCCATCCTGGAAAGCTCAGGCTTGGCTCCTGTAATGACATGGCCTACGTGTGCTATGTAAGTCAAGCTGTCCGATTCTCAGTAGGCTCCTTTACTCAGAACAGAGCATTCTAAGAGCCAAAATAGAAAGATAGACAGAAGGAGATGTTAAAGCTTTGGTAGAATAGATGGTTAGAAGACATGTTAAAAAAGCAGAAATAAGACTCCAGTTCAAGTTAATAAGATGCAAGAAAACAATATTGATGAAACACAGATAGCTGTGAGAAAACCACCCTCACGCATGACTGTGTTTATGTATGACTGACTGACTGCGATCATAACTTACTTCACCCCTAACTGTTCTACCCGCCAACTGCTCATGTGGCCATTTTGAAGTGAAACAGCATGAAGCCGTGCGTCACAAATGTCATTGGTGATTCACTTCAAATGAAGGTCGTGAACTCACTTCAGAGCAGCTGTCAATTCTTATGAAATCACACAGAACCATGTGCGTCCACATACCTGGATGAGTGGTGCAGGAAGTGGACTGGCCTCCTTATGTCAGAGCTGGGCTTTTTCTCACAGATCCATCGACAGGCACAGTACCTGGAAAGGAAAGAGAGGGATCAGGTAGGACAAGAGGTCAGGTCACAGTGTAAAACACACTGGCCAGCTGGGAGTGGCGACTCATCTAGGCCTATGATGTAAGAGCGAGTGGTGCTCTGATTAAGTGGCTTGTTGAGAAAACTCAGATGGGCGACAGATGGGAGGTGATCTGGAGATAGTGGGAGTAGAGGAGATGGCCACAGACTCTCCTCTATGCCAAGCCCCAACAGGGTGTATTAGCAATGGGATCGCCACTGCCATGCTAAATATCATGCCTATAAGACTAATCATACTGCATCAGTTCTGCACAAAGTACTACATTTTGAATGCCACACAGTATACTATGGACAACAGACAGCCCAGTCCCTGATGTGATTCCTGTAATTAGAAACAGAACTGCTAGGCCCATTTATGTTTATGTTTCCCATACTATCACGGCTCCATGGGGAGATGTATACAAAAGAGACCACTTCTCCTTCCTTTTAGCATGTGCTCTAATGGCTCCACACACACACCCCTTATATATAGGTCAGTGACACACATGCACACTTATCCACACCATAAACAGAACAACTTTCTGTTTCGACTTTTAACCTTCCTGCTCATATCATCATTGGAGTACATTGATAACAGCAATGCCTTCTTTTAATTTGGAATGTTTACACCTATAGCTGATCTCAGCTACTCTCATAAACAACTCCAGAGGAAAATATCAAGCATGTCAGCAGAATGGACAAAACACATGCACAACTCAAGGGGATTGAGACCATTTTGGGTCTAAAAAAATCAGCAACAGAGATTAACGAGCATTGTGTGTGCCTCAGGGAAAGGGCAAAGCAGACAGCTGGACAACCATTCACAATAGTCTAACAAAAAACTACATTTCTGACCGTTCAGCTCTAGGCTTAGGTGGCAGCTATAGCTCTACCCAGCCTACTACGCTTGTCATCCTTTGACTTTGTGAATTATTATTACTGTATTTTTACTCTATTATTGGTTGAGAAAACCTATTGCTTCAAATGATTGGCTTAGGTGGGTTAAGTGACATGAACCTTCCTCTAACACCTAAAGCAGGGATCATCAGCAGGGATCATGTTCCAGTCTGCTATCACAGACTGGAACATGTTCTGGGATTCTCCGATGGCATTGAGGAGTACACCACATCAGTCACTGGCTTCATCAGTAAGTGCATCGAGGACATTGCCCCCACAGTGACTGTACGTACATACCCCAACCAGAAGCCATGGATTACAGGCAACATTTGCACTGAGCTAAAGGGTAGAGCTGCCGCTTTCATGGTGCAGGACTCTAACCCGGAAGCTTATAAGAAATCCTGCACTACCCTCCGACGAATCATCAAACAGGCAAAGCGTCAATACAGGGCTAAGATTGAATCGTACTACACCGGCTAAGATGCTCGTCTTATGTAGCAGGGCTTGCAAACTATTACAGACTACAAAGGGAAGCACAGCCACGAGCTGCCTAGTGACACGAGCCTACCAGATGAGCTAAATCACTTCTATGCTCGCTTTGAGGCAAGCAACACTGAGGCATGCATGAGAGCATCAGCTGTTCCGGATGACTGTGTGATCAACGTCTCCGTAGCCGACGTGAGTAAGACCTTTAAACAGGTCAACATTCACAAGGCTACGGGGCCAGACGAGAAGAAGGCCTACAAACCTGACTCAGTTACACCAGCTCTGTCAGGAGGAATGGGCCAAAATCCACCCAACTTATTGTGGGAAGCTTGTGGAAGGCTACCCAAAACGTTTAACCCAAGTTAAACAATTTAAAGGCAATGCTACCAAATACTAATTGAGTGTATGTAAACTTCTGACCCACTGGGAATGTGATGAAAGAAAAAAAAGCTAAAATAAATAATAATAATAATAATAATAAAATAAAGTGGTGATCCTAACTGACATAAAACAGGGAATTTTTACTAGGATTAAATGTCAGATATTGTGAAAAACTGAGTTAAATGTATTTGGCTAAGGTGTATGTAAACTTCAGACTTCAACTGTACATGTACAGAATTTCAAGGTCAGATTTCTCCCTCGGCATATCCTGCTCTTTCTGCAAATTTGCTGTTGGCTTCAAGCATTCCTGACTGGCAAAAAGCAACTTTACATGTTCTTTGAGAGCTACTGTAGGCTTAGCGAAAGCTCAGTGAAAACACTGAGAGGAGCATCATACTGGTAGGGCAGGTGAATATGGTCAGGTTATGGTCATATACACTGTAGGAGGGTGTTCAAATTCGATGCCTTGCTTGCTGTTGAATCCCTCCGTTGAAACCTAAAGTTGGCTATTGGGATGAGGGCAACATGAAGAAAGAGTGAGAGACTTCCGAATAGAAGTGAAAATCAAGAAGTGTGTAATTTTGGGTACCCAACATAAAAGCTACTGCGAGTTGCACAGCTCCAGTGGAAACAATCCAGCGCCACACATACTGTAATGTGACATGATGCAACTCGCTAAAGTAAAGGACGATTACCAAAATTTGGTGAAGTAGCCAATAAAATCCACTTTCCCGTGTTAATGTGCAGTACTGATAGGTAAATACTTCATAAAACAAAAACAAGACCTGACTTATTTTACTGCTGTCCATCAATGAGTTAGTAAAGACAACGCAATCACAATTGAATTTCCTCTGACCCCACTGACCTCTATTTACCTTCATGGCATATTATGTTAAATTAAAACCATGTAGCATCATCTATGTTATTACTGTCACATTACTGATACACTTGTCGACTTTTTCAGGAATAGCTGTTTCAGATTTTAAGAATAGCAGAGAAATGTCCTTTTAAAAGTGAACAATTTGGATGTGCATTCCCTGGACATGGTGTACTGTAGCCATTTGTTACTCAGGAATAGACAGCATATTGAGACTATTTTTATAAATAGCTTGTCCAACATATAACTTTCACATATATAGATTGTTTATCTTTTCTTTTCTTTCTTTTTTACAAAATTCTGCAATTGATGGTGTACTTTTATGAGCAGAGGGATTTGCTCAAATTGAACAAAATTTTATTTGTTACGCTTGATAGAAATACATGGCTATTATTAGACTATTCTGCACTAGGATGTGTGGAGCACATAGGCCTCATGACAACGGTCATTAAATAATGAAACATACCGTCCTAATGGACTGCAAATCGTTTACAAATGGAAAGAAACCTGTCAGTGACTGTCACATTGATTTGATATAATCTGAAACAGAACAGAATGTTTTCATTACATTGTATCAATATCAGCCCAACACCTGCCTTGGATTGCTCATATAGAGGAGAATCATTGTTTCTGTTAATTAAAGGATAACTATATAGGACTATAAAAGGCAAATTATTGTAACAGGTAATCAACTGCCCGTCACTAGTAGATTTATGCAACATAGCTATGACCTCGTTTAATCCGAGCCGTGGTAGGGAAGTTCAGACAAATCACGCAATGTACAAATCGAAAAAGATAGCCTCCCAATCAAATAAAATTACAAACGGACATTCCAGATGTTTAAATTAGGTTAGACACCTACAAATCGCGTTTTTTTTCTTACGACATTAAATTACACTGTTTGCCTTTAAAAGTTACCCTGTAAACCGATGACTGCACATCCTCGGTAATGGCATTAGACAGCCAATTGAAACCATAATACGAGTAAAGAAATGCACACAGTATACCAAATGTTGAATAAAGGAAACATGTTACGGGCCTTTTACATAAAATATAACAAAGTATGTGACTTACGTGTGGAAAGGCAGCACATGTGTACTGATGCGGATAGGAACAGTGGTAGGCAGTTGGAATACACTGACCTACTTTCCTCCTCCTGTGATGATCGTTGCACCACTAACCCAGTTTATGAACCAATTGGGTGCTTTCGAGATCAAGGTATTGAGCTTCTAGCAAATAGAATAACTCGTTGCCATTTATGGACCAATGAACATGGGGAAGACAATATGGGCTATATCCAATGAAATGACATGAAGCGTCAAAGGAAGCTACAGAATAACGCAACGATTCAGCCAATGGCAAAATAGAATACAGCCAGCAGGAATATATATTGTATCACAACACATGTGGGCAGTAAACTGGAATATTTTTGCTGGACTCGTCTGTGGAACTCCTCTAATGGACCAAGTCAAGAATGTGTGTTGCAATGCATAGAAGTGTAGCCTATTTAACTCAGGAAGATAAAGCATCCAACGTGGCATGTAGGATAACCACATAGCAAACAATCAACATAAATAAGTCTGTCTGATAATGACCTTATAGGCCTATCTACTTTGACATTTTATTAGAAATAGTTAGTTACAGTAATTACCTAATAATTACTGTTCTATTTCTTTAGGAATAACTTGATATGCTACTCTGTAACAATCTGGTGAATATGCAATTATTCAGAAATATTATGTTTGTGTATTCTTGGAAAACAGAATTACAATGCACCAAAGCAATGTAGTTCAATATAGTTACAATGTATAGTTACAAAAATATGTAGTTACAGAGCAAATATCAACAGAAAATAACGAACTATCTAATCTAATAAAGAACCATCACTGCCTGTCTAAGTAAAATCTGTTGCCATACCAACAGCCCAATTGAAAGATGAGCCACAAACAGTGCATTCTTACCACATCACATTCTAAGACAAGACAAATATCTATCAGATGAAACATGGAAAGTAAATGTTACCAAAAACAGAGAAACAATGCATATTCCAAGACCTGTCATGGTTTTATAACATGTTGATGAGTGGGGGTTCTTAACTTTAGGGCTATTTCATGCTTCCACCACAGATGGGCAGCAGAGTATAACGTATGGATGTGAAGAGTGTGGCCAGTTGTCATTTCACATTTACACACATATATGGCTGGCCGCAGTATGTCTCCTTAAACAACTATGCTATTTGCAAATATAGGCTATTCAAATGCAATAGAGATGTTTCATGTTCCCTTAGGATGGTTTCAGATGCATTGCAATATGACTATTTCTGAGGCTTGCTGAGATTTCTGTTAATCAAAAGCTTACATACTCTATTTTAATTAACATAATAGGGGATTATGTTAGGCAGATCTCAGGTAGTACAGTAGACTTCTTGTATGGTAATCCCCAAATATGTCTCAATTTCAGACGGACTGGGCCAGAATTAGCCTGACTATTGGAGATGGGCAGGTCAGTGGTACTTGTGAAATTGTTAATAGATAACAGATTTGGTTTGGCATATCCACTGACATCCACAGATTCTCCTTTTGATCTCTGCACTGTGGAATATGATGACATATTAAACTGCACCTGGAGATCAGTTCAAAGTGTATCAGCTGCTTGGAAAAGGTGCTTGTGTCCCAGCTTGACTTGACGCCTGCTGCATCACTGAAGTATTTATTTTCATTCGCCCCATGTGAACCCTGTCCCTGCATACCCCTCAGCTCTCTCCCTGCCACACAAAGGGGGAAGGCATCTTGTCATCTCCTGCCCATAAGCAGAGCAGCTACAAAAGCTCTTCACAAGCAGAGCCTTGCTGTTATCGCCCAACCTGCAGCTGCCACCCAGCCACATATTCAGCACAACATGGGCAAAAGAAGAGATTGTGGAGAGATTTATTCAGGCTGCCATTCCAATGAGGGCATGAAAAGCCCCTGTTCCCCTGCCCTGCCCGCAAAACGGTAAAGGGGACTTGCTGATCCCTCAGTTGCTTTTCCTGTCATTTGTGCTGCCTGACAGTCTCTCAGGGGATTTGTGTCCCGTCCGTGATGATTCAGCATATGTCTCTCATGTCTCTGCAGAATGAGTCCAGACGCTCTTCGTCCCAAGAGGCTTAGGCAGACTGCAGTGGATGAACTAATGTACCTTTTCAAGAATTAAGCGCTGTGGTGGTATCATAATGCATCCTGTGTTTAAACCAGCTTTTCGGTGCTCTTTCCCGTCTCCCTTCCCCGTCTCCCTCCCTTAGCCTGGCGATGTGAAGCAGCAGAGCGGCAGGACGGGCATAGAGAGACAGCTGCGTCCAGCCAGGTCATGCAGACAGAGAAGGTTCAGGGGAGGTAGTCAAATTTCTACACCCCTTACCTGACTCACATCTCAGTGCGTTATTGTTCCTTGACAGACACAGCCCATAGTAATATCGTATCATGCACACAGCTTTTTGTATGTGAACAAACTCAGATGAAAACATAATGCTAGATATGAGTGGTCCACTGCAATGACCACTCTGGCCATGTGAATGGTGAAGCTGTGTGGGGTTGTATGGCATTGGCCATGACCTGCACTGTGAAGACCTGCCCCTAATAACGGCCACCTAGATTGCATTTTTTTATTTTATTTTCTCCCAAGCAGCTTGTGTAGGAAGTGATTATGAAAGGAAACTGCTTGACAAAACAAAAGGTCCCATTGCCAGACCTGTCACGTGCCAGTGAGCGCAACCTGATAAGCTGTTTCCATTTTCTATCAATCAACCTTTCACCTTCTTGTGATAGAGGGGTCTGGTGAGGTGAATTCCGTCTCCAATTGCATGCCTGTGCATTTCTCCTCCAGACCTCCATAAGGAAGAGTATGGGAGGGTATTTAGCGGAATCTTAGACATTCTCCGTTATACAAGATTTATGTAATGACTTAGGAGCTTGTCATGTTTATCCATCCACTAACTAAACGTTGGTGTTATAATGAACGTAACATTCAAATTGCAGATTGTGTTTGCTGTTTGTTATTAAGTCCGGGTTTGACAGCTCGGGCAGGTGATTTGTGCTCATCATGCATGACTGGTCTGCTGGAAAACCGGCTCACATTGAGCGCTGCTTTCTGTGCCACTGAACTCACACTCCTGAACTATGACTGTAATGTGAGAAACACTCATTTTATCAAATATATACTGTGTACTTGTTGTTCCACATAGGACAGTAGGGTGAGGGAGGATTGGGTTGTATTTCACAGCCCACATTTTTGGGGGGAGTAAATGGGCCAGTCTGGTGTAGGGCCCAGATGTTGGATCAGCAATATTAAAAGTGCAGTGAGTAACAGGAGGCAGCAGGATCAGGTGCAAAATAGTATCCCGTTTATTCACAATGAAAATGTTGTACAGCTGAAAGATGAAATCCAATGGATATTTACATAGGTCTAGAAAGTCATTTACAAAATAAACAGATTTCAAATACTGTCAAAACATTGAATGAATCAGCCTTACCCCAAGCCAACTATAGCAGATTGGAGTATACCAGCCTATTGACCCACAGCTGTCACGTCCTGACCAGTAAATGGGTCATTTTGTTATTGTAGTTGGTCAGGACGTGGCAGGGGTGTGTTTGTTTTGTGTGTTTCAGGGTTTTTTGGGTTATGTTCTATATTAATATATTTCTGTTTGTTCTAGTTCTTCTATTTCTATGTTTAGTTTATTGGGTTGACCTTCAATTGGAGGCAGCTGTTCCTCGTTGCCTCTAATTGAAGGTCCTATTTAGTAGGGGTGTTTTTCCATGGGTTTTGTGGGTAGTTGTTTCTTTGTATAGCTGTGTAGCCTTACAGGACTGTCGTTCGTTTTCTTCTTTTGCTTAGTGTTCACGTTTAAAAAATAAAAGTTAAGTATGGACACTTACCACGCTGCGTATTGGTCCGATATTTCTTACTCCTCAGAAGACGAAGATTATAACAACAGCTTCCCCACAACTCACATACCTGAGCTAAAACAGAACTGAAGTACACCTGAAAACAGGTATCTTTATACAAATGGCCTCTCTCATATGGACCATACCATTAACTCATACCATACTCTTAACCAAAAACATTCATTACATTATGCAACAGGTATCTTCAATGTATCCACATTTAAATAGAAAACTTGTAACATTCTAGGAGTAAAATCAAAGCGAGAACACTTTTAATAAATGAATATACATTTCATAGTACTGCAGGACAATAGGCAGCAAGGTAGGACTATTACTAGCTGCACCTGTCAGAGTCCAACGTGTACGCTTATGCACAGCAGTGTTCTATAATATTGGACTGTTGGCTTTTATACTTTCGAATTCTCAGCGTGGCTCAAAAATTATTCCAACTGTGAACACATTCAAATTAAAAGAGGACGTGTACAGTATGTGGAGCCACGTTGGTTGGGAAATTTGGCGAGGTGCGTGGATGTTGGTCGAGCCGCATAGCTTTCAGAAATTAAAACTTATTCAAACACCATTTTACCAGTATTATAATTGTCTTTGATTTGTCTAGAAACAATATCTGATAATGGTTGCGATCTTCTTTTCAGGAATTTATATATTTTGGTTATTTTTCCCAGACAACCATAGACAAATGTAATTTCCATCATGTCATTAAACATCCATTTTAGTTGAAAATAAAATACAATTATTTATGACATATTTCTTATACATTTGTACATAACTTGTATTGAATATTCTTTAAAGTGATTTTTAAGGTTTTCCTAATATTAATAATTCAACACGACGCCTGAATGTATAAACTTGCCTCGGTGACAGCTGAAAAATATATTTATCATGAAAAATAAGATATTTCCACCCAAACTTTTTGTGAGATCATGATAACAACCATATTATTTCCCTATCTAAAATAAATAATTCAATGTAAATTATCCATAATATACTAATTTACCTCAAAAATATAGTTGTGGTGGAAATGACAAAAACTTATGAAAACAATATTTGATGGCAAACATTTTGAACAACCATTGTTAAACATTTCATTAATATAAGACAAAGTACGGTTCCAAAACACTGGAACTAGCACCTTTTCAACATGAGAACAATGTTTTGGCTACACTGTCTGAAGAATGGGACCAAGGCGCAGCGTGTGTATTGTTCCACATTTTATTTTAACTGTGAAACTATGCAAGACATACAAATAAACGTATAAACAAAACAACAAACCGTGACGACGAGGTGCAACATACACTTACTCAAAAATAATCTCCCACAAAACCTAGTGGGAAAACCAACAACTTAAATATGATCCCCAATTAGAGACAACGATGACCAGCTGTCTCTAATTGGAGATCATCCCCCCCCAAAAAAAACATAAAAACACAGAAACTAGAACCCCACATAGAAATACATAAACTAGACAAAACCTCCAACATAGAAAAAAGAAACTAGAATCAACATAGAACTAAATACTAGACAAAACCCCCTGTCACGCCCTGACCTACTCTACAATAGAAAATAAAATCTTTCTATGGTCAGAATGTGACAATATTGAAGGAAGAGTTAATTGAGAGCTACACATGTTTTATTTAATGTATGATTTTATGTCCTGCTTTGTATGTACTAAAATGTATGTCCAAAAATGATGCAGAAAAATTAATCCATGCTTTTGTTACTTCTAGGCTGGACTACTGCAATGCTCTACTTTCCGGCTACCCGGATAAAGCACTAAACAAACTTCAGTTAGTGCTAAATACGGCTGCAAGAACCAAAAAATTTGATCATATTACTCCAGTGCTAGCCTCCCTACACTGGCTTCCTGTTAAGGCAAGGGCCGATTTCAAGGTTTTACTGCTAACCTACAAAGCATTACATGGGCTTGCTCCTACCTATCTTTCCGATTTGGTCCTGCCGTACATACCTACACGTACGCTACGGTCACAAGACGCAGGCCTCCTAATTGTCCCTAGAATTTCTAAGCAAACGGCTGGAGGTAGGGCTTTCTCCTATAGAGCTCCATTTTTATGGAATGGTCTGCCTACCCATGTGAGACGCAGACTCAGTCTCAACCTTTAAGTCTTTACTGAAGACTTATCTCTTCAGTAGGTCCTATGATTAAGTATAGTCTGGCCCAGGAGTGTGAAGGTGAACGGAAAGGCTGGAGCAACGAACCGCCCTTGCTGTCTCTGCCTTGCCGGTTCCCCTTTCTCCACTGGGATTCTCTGCCTCTAACCCTATTACAGGGGCTGAGTCACTGGCTTACTGGTGTTCTTCCATGCCGTCCATGGGAGGGGTGCGTCACTTGAGTGGGTTGAGCCACTGACGTGGTCTTCCTGTCTGGGTTGGCGCCCCCCCCCCCCCCTTGGGTTGTGCCATGGCGGAGATCTTTGTGGGCTATAATCGGCCTTGTCTTAGGACGGTAAGTTGGTGGTTGGAGACATCCCTCTAGTGGTGTGGGGGCGGGGTTATATCCTGCCTGTTTGGCCCTGTCCGGGGGTATCATCGGATGGGGTCACAGTGTCTTCTGATCCCTCCTGTCTCAGCCTCCAGTATTTATGCTGCAGTAGTTTATGTGTCGGGGGGCTAGGGTCAGTCTGTTACATCTGGAGTATTTCTCTTGTCTTATCCGGTGTCCTGTGTGAATTTAAATATGCTCTCTCTAATTCTCTCTTTCTCTCTTTCTTTCTCTCGGAGGACCTGAGCCCTAGGACCATGCCTCAGGACTACCTGGCATGATGACTCCTTGCTGTCCCCAGTCCACCTGGCCGTGCTGCTGCTCCAGTTTCAACTGTTCTGCCAGCGGCTATGGAACCCTGACCTGTTCACCGGACGTGCTTGTTGCACCCTCGACAACTATTATGATGATTATTATTTGACCATGCTATTCATTTATGAACATTTTAACATCTTGACCATGTTCTGTTATAATATCCACCCGGCACAGCCAGAACAGGACTGGCCACCCCTCATAGCCTGGTTCCTCTCTAGGTTTCTTCCTAGGTTTTGGCCTTTCTAGGGAGTTTTTCCTAGGGAGTTTTCCTAGCCACTGTGCTTCTTTCACATGCATTGATTGCTGTTTGGGGTTTTAGGCTGGGTTTCTGTACAGCACTTTGAGATATCAGCTGATGTACGAAGGGCTATATAAATAAATTTGATTTGATTTGATTTGTATAGTGAGTTTCCAAGGGTATCTAGAAAGAGAGTTCTAAGTTGCTCCCAGACAAATGCATCCAGCTCCGTGTGCCTTTTGGTCACTGGATGGGGCTCAGGGACAAGTCCAAGCGCATGCTGTGGTCTGTACCATATGATGTCATCTCTCATCTGCCAACAAACAAAAAAAACAGTTGGGGCCAACGCAACAAGAGCACCACTCTCTGCGTGAATGTCTTGCACGATACCAGGGTAAACGTTCTGATCATACTCCACCACTGTGAGATGTGTTGGATTTTCCGTCTTGGTCTGGCTCTGTTCTTTTCAACCAGAATCAGTCTGTGGGCTGAAACAGCTGCAGTGATGTGGAAAGAAACAGAAGTATCCTCCAAGTTATCTCTCCTGGACTGTCGGTGACGATCTGGAAACACAGAAAATTCTAAAAGTTATGCACATTCGAAATATGTAGTGATCTAGTGATACATAGTGTAGTGATAATATGTTTGTATAACAAATGTGAGATTTGACATAAAATAACCCACAAATATTACCTGGTATATCTTCATTGTCCCATGCATGTTCTCCAGGTGATCTGGTAGGAGGGCCTCCATGCTCGCTATCTCCTCCTCTGAGTTATATAACTGCTTGATAGCTGACTGATCTTTTGACAGTTTCTCAAATACAGTTCTTCCATTTGGGAGGTCCTTGCCTTGTGCCATAATTCCATTTGCTCTTCGTTTCACAGCTGTTCCTACCTCATCAGCTTGGCCTTTTCCATTCTAGGAAATTCCATGTAACTCTTTGTTTTTTTTGCATTTAACCTTTATTTAACTAGGCAAGTCATTTAAAAACAAAATCATATTTACAATGACTGCCTACTCTCTAGAAGCCCATTTCAAAGGGAAGGGTGGCAAAAGTGGCCCATCACTCACAAAGTGTACAGCAGTAGCCGATGGGCAGAGCTCAAGGAAGTAGGTCATTGTTTTTGAGAGATGGGCCTAGATAGCAGAGGGGTCATGCCGCATAGAAGAGCTCAGTGAGCAAAGTGAAACTGTATCATTTGTGGTGTATCCAACACAGGTCTGGAGAATCTGCTTGTGATAATTACAACTACCTGAATTTCACTGGTGTATTTACACAGGTAGTTCTCTGCAAAGTCTATATGCATGATGATCTCCTCTTTCCCCAGATTCTCTTTTAACTTAAGGATCGGACCCTTTTTTTCAAATTTTGCCTACCCAAATCTGTAGCTCAAGACCTGAAGCAAGGATATGCATATTCTTGATACCATTTGAAAGGAAACACCTTGAAGTTTGTGGTAATGTGAAATTGATGTAGGAGAATATAACACATTAGATCTGGTAAAATATACATTTTCGGGGCGTTCTATCATCTTTGAAATGCAAGAGAAAGGCCATACATTGAGATAGGATTCTAGGTATAATTTACATTTTATCCACAAGATGGAAGCAGTGTGTGTGCAAAGTTTCAGACCGATCCAATGAAGAATTACGTCACTACACAATATGTTGTATCAAGTCTGCCAGGAGTTTGCCCAAATGTGCCAAATTGGTCAATTTATACATTTTCAAGTACATAAATAGAGAATATACAAAAATACTATGGTAATACATTTTTTTAGTTTACACACTCCCGGGAATGTCATACATGATGGATCATTAGCTTCCCTACAGAAAAGACACTAACCTTCACACATCTAGATGGCCGGGTGGGGTGGGTGTGGAGCCAGAGACAGCAGTGGGATCAAACTCTAGAACCCAGTTCCTACATTTGAATATATATATTTTTTTTAAATTCAAACAAAACTACACTACACTGTAAAATGTACAGTGAGGTTCTCCATGTTTCCCTCTTTGTTTTTCTTCTCTCTCTCTCTTCAGCTTTGTTTTCCACTCAAACCACAATGTCTGCTCACCAGCATCAAAGTCATATGTTTTAAGCTCTTTTGCTTGGCAAAGGGAGCACTCTCTATACATGCACTCCTTCTTCAAGTTCTCACAACACAAAGACTCAATAAGGTTCTCAATCTTGGACTGCTGGCATGACAACCAAAAATGACGTATTTTTAAGAAATCATAGTAGGAAATTTGAATCTCTGAATATTCCCTCTTAAACTTCTGATACAGGTTCTGAATTGCGCCATTCAAGAAGCGCTTCTGCTTTTTTTCCTGTTCCTCATTAGTGTCCTTTTTCCCTGTTGTTGCTCTACTATTGTCATCACGTTCATAGAATCTAGTGATTTTCTTTTTGAAGACTTGATGTCCTGTTTTCATTTGCCCTTCTTGCTTTTGCTGAAAATCTAAATTCTTGACCAGTCCATACTAGCAATCATGCTAGGTAGTGCTACACTCTTAGGAAAAAAGGTGCTATCATATCATACCGTAGGAGAACCCTTTGAAGAACCCTTTTTGCTTCCAGGTAGAACCCTTTTTTGTTCCTTGTAGAACCCTCTGTGCAAAGAATTCTACATGGAACCCAAACAGTTCTACTTGGAACCATAAAGGTTCTACCTTTAACCAAAAAGGGTTCTTCAAAGGGTTCTCCTATAGTATGATATGATAGCACCTTTTTTCCTAAGAGTGTAGCACTACCTAGTATGATTGCTACCTTGCTAGGTGAAGCCTGCGTAACTAGACGAGTTACCACTGTATATCACCAGAGATTTCCACTGTCAGCGATAACTCTGATAGCCACGCTAGCTTCACCCACATTGGGGTGCTAGCAAGTAGCAAGAATGCTAGATAACGCTAGATATCAACAGCAATTCAGTAATGGCTGGAAGCTATAATTAGCTTTGATTGGTCAATCGCAACACGATATCACAGAATATTTGCATAAAGTTCAGCTTTCCCCAACAAACAGTGTATTTCTACATGACACGTTGGGGGGAATGAAACAACAAAGCCCCATTAATTTTCAATGGAGGGAAGGGAAGTCGGCGGGGGGACAATTGGGCGCTGGGAGCATGGTCGCGGGAGAGTGAACAGGGTGGAACCAAAGTTGGAGAAAGCTGAATTTATGCAAATACGCCGCGATATCGCAATGCTATTGACCAATCGAAGCTCACTATAGCTTCCAGCCCCTACTGGATTGGCTGTTGATACCTAGCACTACACTCTTAGAAAAAAAGGTGCTATCTAGAACCTTAAAGGTTTCTTCGGCTGTCCCCATAGGAGAACCCTTTAAAGAATAATTTCTGCTTCCAGGTAGAACCCTATTAGATTACATGTAGAATCATTTCCCCAGAGGGTTCTACATGGAACCCAAAATTGTTTTACCTGGAACCAAAAAGGGTTCTCCTATGGGGACAGCCGAAGAACCCTTTTGGAACCCTTTTTTCTAAGAGTATACCTAGCCTGCTTGCTAGCAATAGCATAAGGGTGAAGCTAAAGTGGCTATCCAAATTATTTTGTTATGTGGAAATCCCCTCCCCTGTTCATGCTCCCTTGCCCATGCTCGCATCGCCCAATGGTCCCCTCGCCCACTTCACTTCCCTCCGTTGAAAATGAATGGCTTCATCTCCTTATCGTGTTCAACACAGATCAGTGGATCTCGGCAGTCGCTCACTCGCGAGCGCTCCTAGTACGCACGTGACAGACACTGACAGACATGTCGAGATGCTCAAATTACAAACAAAGGAAACAAACAAACTGTATTTTTTGTAAGCTCAGAGTGTGTTCATGTGCACCTAAATATCACATCCACTTTGAGGATGCAAACAGGTAAATTACTGCATTTGATAATGAAACTGAAATGTGCCAAAAACTCGACCAAAAATGTCCTCAACACATGTAAATACTCATGATATTGGCATGAAGATCAAAAGAACAGCAATATTAATTTGGGAGAAACCATTTATAAGGGGATGTATTAAAAAGCGTGCGTGCGAGCATACCATCCCCACTTCATTTTAAGTCCATACCCACTTAATTTTGATCCTACAATGAAAAATCTCAAAACTTAATTCCCATTGAAATATTTATTTTGAGTTTCTGACTAAAACCGGGAATAAGCTTACGTCATCCATGGTGTGTGATCTCTCGCTCTATCTCTCTCTATATCTCATTCTCTCTCAACAGCTGGGCAATAACAGGCTCTTGTATCCTCTAATTCAATATTTCTTCAGACAGAATGATGAGAGCAAGCAACATTATACAGTTATTTGATTATGAGCTACTCGACCCATCTGCTCTTTTCGGAGTGAAAGTGTCATATTACTTATCAGGGTAACAGTGAATTAAGTGGCTTATATTCAGTTATAGATATTTTGTAACAGACCAATCATACCCACCAGAAGCAATATTTAGAATTTCTTGATGCAACTTGTTGCAGTCCATTTTATTGCCATAGATACACATGGCCTACCCATTGCATTGAGAGGCAGGTTTACAAAACAAGCCAGTCAGTGAACACAAAAAAGGGATTGTTAGCTGCAAGTACTGCCATTGGGGACCACAGGACAAAATGAGATCCAGTGCACTTATCCCATCTTCAGTTTCTTTTCTCTCCATTCTTACTTAGGCTCATCTCTTGTAAGAGCGCCCTGAAAGAAATGGCACATCTGAATGGCCTCATGTAGATAATGCTCTCTTTCTTCCACCAAAAGACCTATTAACCAAGACCATCTGAAGACGTCAAGTTTGTCGTTGGTAACTCACCCCTACCTTACCATATAGTTTGTACACTATAGGAAGTATTCTAGGTAATGAGCCTTATAGCAGTACCTCACAACATGTAACCAAATACAAGGCTGGTGGACAGAAGTGTTAAAGTCTGACAGATGCAGCATGACGTGGTCTGCTGTCCATACTTTTGTCTTTGGTGACCATGCCTTAGGTAGAGTTGACAAAGTCAAGCAATGTGTTCAGCAGGCTCTATCTTGTCTTTATGTGGCTCTTTTCTCCCTGAGAAATGTTGAAGCCTTTTTTACATGACCTCTAGGGAGGCAGGCACAAAGCTGTCTCTGTGTGCACATTTGTTTGGTAACACCCAGCAGCACAATGGCAAAAGGTTGCCTCAATAAACCATTAGATGAAAAACTGTTCTCGCCATAAAGTTTTCTACAGAGCCAACAATTACATATGTTGTATGTGGAAATGTTAACTCTGATATAGTATGTTGGTGTTTTTTTATCCTTGCATTTGATATTTTCCAGTCATAGCTTTGTAGCACAGAGGACCTGTCTGGACAGGTTTGTTTGAATACAATGAGGCCCTCAACCCTTTTAGACCCCCCTAATGTCCATCCTTCCTAAGACTCCTGTATTACTGAGGCCCTGCCTCCTTTCACCCCCTAAACCTGTAAATTAGGAAACATTTTGTTAGGAGAGATTTAGACAAGCTGTCAATAGAGATCCCCATGAGTTTACATGGTGACTGCTCAGGTTTCTCTGAGTCTGCACATCAGCTGCTGACGGGAAGTAGAGGGACACAATACTGCTTTTCTTCTCTCCTCATGTAGCTTGACTTTAGTTTGTATACTACTAGTTATCCTCCTTGTAGATCTAAAGGGCATTCAAAGCTACGATGACAACTCTACAGATGGATAAATGTCTGTGCATGATCACAAAACACACAGTTCAGACATGTAAATTGACATGTTAAATTCATTTCTAATAGGAGCCCAGTTTCCTGCAGAGCAAAGCTGTGTATGACTTCCATCTCCTTCCATTGAAGCTTCAAAGGCCATCAAAGATCTTTATATAAAGCTAAGGTTAGTAATTTTTCTATAAGACAGTTTTACAATAGGCCTAAATAATTATCTAGGCTAATTGTAACCTAACCACAGTTCTGATTATATATGATCCATTTAATGGTATTTTATATTCTCTAGCTTTGACAAACATACTATTGCATCCCAGAGAAAACTATTACATCTTTGGATTTGGGCTATTCTATGCAGGAGTGCTCATGTATCATCCCACCCAGACAAAACATTATCTCAATGAATCCCCCTCATTCCATTTATTAAAAAGCCTGGGCTGAATTCCCCCTGATATCATTGTGGCTTAATCTTTGCAGGGACAGCAGTTCATACACTGTCTAGACAAAAAAGAAAAGTCCCAGAGGCTCCTCTTGGAATCCAAGGGCATGTTGGGATTGTTTTGCTGAAAGGGTTGTGGTGCTAGAGGAATCCTGTTCGCACAGAGCTAGAGAAATGCCAGCTCTGGTAACTGGGCCCAAATTGTGCCCGATGAGTAAGCTTTTCCATTGTCTAGCATTGTCTGAACTCATAGTGATAAATCAGAAATAATAAATTGTGTCGTAGACAATCTGATAACAAGTCAGTCAGTCAGACTCAGTCATAACACAAACCTCTCCTAAATGAAAGTGCATTTGCAGACACATGCCACACGGTTTGCTTTGTCTTTGATTTCTTCCGTATCATATGGAATGGAAACATTCGATTTCTTCCGTATCATATGGCATGGAAACATTCGATTTCTTCCGTATCATATGGCATGGAAACATTCGATTTCTTCCGTATCATATGGAATGGAAACATTCGATTTCTTCCGTATCATATGGAATGGAAACATTCGATTTCTTCCATCTCGCATGGAACAATTCTGATGCAAATAGATTTTTTTCTCCAGAGGATGATCAATTTGTGTTTTTCCATACACGATCGCAAACAAGAATTTCATCCATCTTGGCTTCGGAAGATTTAGTAGATTTGATCGTCATATGTTTGACTGTTGGTATGTTAAAACCAGAAGGAACAACGAGGAGTATGGTGATGAAGTTTTCAGCAGTTGCTTATGAGGCATGAGATGTAGTGTCGTTGATCTCTGTGCTCTGAGAGAGATGTCACATAATCCAGCTGCCAGAGAGACAGGACAGGACAGCCTAGGTCCCTTTCCTTCTCTGCTAATGGGAATTCCTGATGAGATCACTCAGCAGACCCTCTCCAACAAGCCAGCTTTTATCAGGCTGATTACAGCCAGGCCTCACCTGCTGTGCAACAGGTCCATAGTCTCTTTTGATGTCGGATCACCTTGAGCCTGCATCCCTGAGCTCACTCGCTCTCTGGAAGGGGAGTGTTGACTCTAGATAGAGATGTTGTCTTTGACAAGTTAATGAAAAGTGAACCCAGATTGTATATTTTACTATGATCTGAGGATTTAAATAAGAATAACTTTTTGTCAGACCCATTATTTGCATATTTTTGTTTTCCTTTTTAACACACAGCTACACACAGACACACATGGTGCACACGCAACCAGTCCTTGCCACTGTTTATAACACATGTCCATTCTCTTCAGCATATCGGGGCTTGAACTGTTTCTTCAGGTCAGAACAAGGGCTTAAAATCTGCATTCTGCAACCTGCAATCTGTGTGTATTTGTTTCACAACACTGACATGACAGAGAGTATTAGCAATGACCCTGCAAATGCTATTGTTTTTGTTGGGTTTAAGTAAAGGATTTAAGTGAAGGTTATTGCTCCCAAATGAGAATGACGGAGATGTGCTGATCCCTTGGACATAATCAGATGTTAAAACGCTGAGAGAATGCAATCTATTGATATAATACTACTGTTTAAAATGGTCTTTCTCCCATAGCAGTGCAGGGCTAGGATGTTCACTTTTCAAATGTATCCACTGTGTAACGGCTTCGGTAGTCGGGTAGGAGGAATGAGGCGCAGGAAGCAGCGAACACAGGGAGTGGTGTTTTTAATAACACAGGATAAACAAAAGTTCCCAACCATAGGGAATAAAATACAAAATAGACGACCAGGTAAAGCCGATGAACAACACGTCGTCAATGAACACAAATTAATCCCGCACAAACAACAGACGGGCCAGCTAAACTAAATACCCCCTCTAATAGCTAATTGGCCACAGGTGAACAAAACCAAAAAAAGGGAAAACCAAAAAGGGATCGGTAGTAGCTAATAGGCCGGTGACGACGACCGCCGAGCGCCACCCGAGCAGGAGGGGGCGCCACCGTCGGTGGGAATCGTGACACACTGGGTCATTACTCCAGATGAGTATTTTGTAGTTTTGTTCACACACCAGTGTTTGTGAATTTGGTATAATTAATTAAGTGATAACGGGTCAGAGACATTGATATACAGATATTGTGAAAATATCCCAGCTAACGTGGTGCTGTTCGACCTCATACCAAAGATGGTTTAGTATGAAGATATGTAGAAACTGATTCTCCAACACAAACCCCTGATCACGATAGTAGCAATAGGTTCATGCGTAGAAACACATCATCAGGTCTAACGGTTGTTTTCCGCTGAACTGGGCATGTGCAGGCCGTTAAATCAATGGTGCTCCTTCGATATAAAGGTGTTTTGACGAAACTGAAAACGTGTCAGTTTGTCACTTTCACGAGGTTGGAGTTATAACATGTTCAGCTACTTGGCTCCAATCTAGGTTGTGCTTCATTGACTTCTCAAACCTCAAACCCCATTCTGGCCTGCCGAGTCTACTTCCCAAGCATTCTTGGAAGTATCACGATTTTGGGCCTCTTGGTTTAGAAACTCTTTGCTACTGCTCATACCAAACCGCATTACATTTTTGTTTATTCCCCCATGGTGTCAATAATCCTTCTCTGTGGGGTGGCCTGTTGTCTACCAGTCCAAACATGTATAAAACGCTCTATAAATACTGGGCGAGGCCTGAAATACAGAAAGTGACAGTTGAAAAGCCAAGGCTCTCTAAGGCATACCCTGGATATTTCTCCGGCCGCAATAGTAATGCTGATTTAAGTGGGTGGTGACCTTCTTCTCAGTGAGAGCAGGCTTTTCCTTTTTTCAAATGTAGAACTTCTTCGGACACACATTGAGTAACCATTTTATTTAATCTCTTCTATAAGTTCTCACAGATGCCCAGACAACAGGTTGCCAGGACAACATGATTGACCTTTTTACCTCAAAGGAGGCCTTGGCTTTTAATGACAACAGGGAGCTATGCACTCAAGCACATTGATCTGACAAAAGGTCCCAGTTCCCACTCTATATTTGCAATTTCAGTAGAAATGCTACATATGTGAGTCAAAGTTTCAAAGTATTTCTCAGCTATAGTATACTGGAGCCCGATCTTGAACTGCACTGTTGGAGTGGGCTTGTAAGTAAGCATTTCACGGTAGGTCTACATTTGTTTTATTCGGCGCATGTGATAAATACAGTTTGATTTGATTTGAAATGTAGTACACTGTTTTTACAGAGGTGTATTTTCTCAAGTATATTGGTGTCTGTGAGACAGATAAGTCAGACTTTTGAGAAGTACTGAGATAAGTCAGATGAGTATTGAGAATTTTGTTGAACAGTAGAGCAGGATGGGGCGGAGCTGTTGCTGAAGTATCATCTCATTTCATGATTCATTCCATCATCAGAGAAACCAGCTCCGGATACCCCTAACCTTGCCCTTGCCTTTCACTGATTAACATGCACTCAGGAATGGAGATAAAATACTGTGTGGTACCAAGATTGTGAGAATTATAGGGAAACTCCCAGGTCTTCTTAACAGCTCTTTTAATGGGAGGGGGACAAGGAGAAAGAGAGCGAGAGGGAGCACAGATTAAATCAATATCTTGGCACACGTTTCTGTTAGATGGCAGAATGTCTGAGGGCTTTAGATCAGGTTTAATAAAGGTACAGATGTAGGATCTTAATTTGATCACCCTGTTGCAGGAGAACTTAAAACGTGTAGTGTATTTGAGGTTTAAAAAGGCTTCTGAAGTTTATAATTTCCACTTAGAAATTTCTGACTTGATTTTACCTTACGAAAAGTGTATCAACCTCTCCAAAAGGTCCATTAATTATAATCCACATAATTATTCACATTTCCTGTTGCTGCAGAATATTTTTTTTGCTGTAGCAAACTGGCTGAAATTAAGATTCTACATCTGTAGAATTGGCATATAATTTATTGTGTTTGACAGGGCGTGGCCTGTAGCCATTGGCCCAGAGAGTGCACACGGGAACAGTCTGCACTGTGCAGAGCACGTTCATTTCGTCCTCGAAGCGCTAGGCTACCACTGGTAAGACTGCCAAGTCAAGGTCAGAAATCATATTGGTATTTTCATTTACACAATGCAAGATTGATTCGCTCAGTGAAATGTCAAGCAGGCCCTCTAGCTGGGGGTGAATAATTCCATTGCCATGTGTTCTATGAACCTCTGTTGACTTGATCCCGGTCAGGTCAGTGTGTTTGTGAGCGTGTCATAGCTGGGGATTGGATTGCTTGTCTTGGAATGTGGGGTTCTCTAGAGTTTCAAAGAGAGCTGGAGATATGCCCTCCAGGCACTCAGGGACTCTTCAAGGAGGGGCTTGTGTTTATCTGTCAGAAGGCTTCTCTGAACTGGATGAGTTCATGACCCTAATTAGTGTTCACCTATGGAATACACATCACTAAATTTGAACAAAACAATGCAATGCCATAACGTTGGAGAGTATTTTGCATTACATGTATTTGTTTAGGAGACACCCTTATCTAGACTGAGTTTTAGTGTCAGCGGTATGTTTTTGGAACTTGAAGGGAGTATTGTTGAATAGTGTCCTGCATACAGTTTTCTTATGGGACTAGTGGTCCAGCAGCCATCTGTATGTGAGGGATGTGGATGTGGGCTGCACTACCCACTCTTTGAGGGTAGTGTGGATGGAGGTACTACAAGGCTCCTGAAATCTGAAGTCACTTTGAAGTGAATATGCAGGCTTTGAAATGTTATCCACAACAGAGTTTTGTTTTTTCTTTAGTCAAGCCCACATGTGTACTTTAGATCTTTAACCATATCATTTTCACTTTCCTGTACTATTGAGACCAAAGAAATTAGGGTAGAGGATGTGTTTTGCCAAATCAGTTCCAAGGATGCAAATGTGCTGTAGATAGTAGGACAACTTTTGTTAGTCTTCAAGGAGACAGAAAAATGCATCATATCAGATCATCATTGGCCTTCTCTCTGCAATGCATCTATACCAGTATAGGCTGCTGAGGGGAGGACGGCTCATAATAATGATTAGAATGACTGGTGAGTCTCTGATCCACCTCTACGCAGACGACACCATTCTGTATACTTCTGGCCCTTCTTTGGACACTGTGTTAACAGCTCTCCAGACAAGCTTCAATGCCATACAACTCTCCTTCCGTGGCATCCAACTGCTCTTAAATACAAGTAAAACTAAACGCATGCTCTTCAACCGATCGCAGCCCGCACCTGCCTGCCCGTCCAACATCACTACTCTGGACGGTTCTGACTTAGAATATGTGGACAACTACAAATACCTAGGTGTCTGGTTAGACTGTAAGCTCTCCTTCCAGACTCACATCAAACATCTCCAATCCAAAGTTAAATCTAGAATTGGCTTCCTATTTCGCAACAAAGCATCCTTCACTCATGCTGCCAAACATACCCTCGTAATACTGACCATCCTACCAATCCTCGACTTCGGCGATGTCATTTACAAAATAGCCTCCAATACCCTACTCAATAAACTGGATGCAGTATATCACAGTGCCATCCGTTTTGTCACCAAAGCCCCATATACTACCCACCACTGCGACCTGTACGCTCTCGTTGGCTGGCCCTCGCTTCATACTCGTCGCCAAACCCACTGGCTCCAGGTCATCTACAAGACTCTGCTAGGTAAAGTCCCCCTTATCTCAGCTCACTGGTCACCATAGCAGCACCCACCTGTAGCACGCGCTCCAGCAGGTACATCTCTCTGGTCACCCCCAAAGCCAATTCCTCCTTTGGCCGTCTCTCCTTACAGTTCTCTGCTGCCAATGACTGGAACGAACTACAAAAATCTCTGAAACTGGAAACACTTATCTCCCTCACTAGCTTTAAGCACCAGCTGTCAGAGCAGCTCACAGATCATTGGACCTGTACAAAGTCCATCTATAATTTAGGCCAAACAACTACCTCTTCCCCAACTGTATTTATTTATTTATTTATTTATTTAGCTCCTTTGCACCCCATTATTTATATTTCTACTTTGCACTTTCTTCCACTACAAATCTACCATTCCAGTGTTTTACTTGCTATATTGTATTTACTTTGCCACCATGGCCTTTTTTGCCTTTACCCCTCTTATCTCACCTCATTTGTTCCCATTGTATATAGACTTATTTTTCTACTGTATTATTGACCGTATGTTTGTTTTACTCCATGTGTAACTCTGTGTTGTTGTATGTGTCTAACTGCTTTGCTTTATCTTGGCCAGGTCGCAATTGTACATGAGAACTTGTTCTCAACTTGCCTACCTGGTTAAATAAAGGTGAAATAAATAAAATAAAAAAACTGCTGTAAAGGTGGCGCTGCAGTATCAAGCTGACAAAATGAAACCCATCCCAACCTGGGACACTGAGTGCTTCTATGCACGTGTCTGCACGCCTAAACAAACACTCTTCTGCCATGGGCTGAGGACATTTCTGTGTGACTTGGATTAAGGCTGAGCAAGTGATAGATTTGTCTAACGTCAGACGAACCAACAGTCATTCCGTCCGTATGAGTGATGAACATGGATGTGGAGATTTATTCCTATACCTGTGCTGTTTTGGTTGCTGTTTCTATTGCAACATCGGAAAAAAACCTAATAAAACTGTTGTGCTGAAATGGTTGAGACTAGCTGCAGTATTCTGTATTTCCACTGTGGGTGGAACCTGATAACAGGTGATAGATTCCTTTTTACGTATTTCCACTGTTGGTGGGAACATCAATGTATGCACAGTTGAAGTCGGAAGTTTACATACACTTAGGTTGGAGTCATTAAAACTATTTTTTCAACCACTTCACAAATTTCTTGTTAACAAACTATAGTTTTGGCAAGTCGGTTAGGACATCTACTTTGTGCATGACACAAGTCATTTTTCCAACAGTTGTTTACAGACAGATAATTTCACTTATAATTCACTGTATCACAATTCCAGTGGGTCAGAAGTTCACATACACTAAGTTGACTGTGCCTTTAGACAGCTTAGAAAATTCCAGAAAATGATGTCATGGCTTTAGAAGCTTCTGATAGGCAAATTTACATCATTTGAGTCATTTGGAGGTGTACCTGTGGATGTATTTCAAGGCCTACCTTCAAACTCAGTGCCTCTTTGCTTGACATCATTGAAAAATCAAAAGAAATCAGCCAAGACCTCGGAAAAAAAATTGCAGACTTCCACAAGTCTGGTTCATCCCTGGGAGCAATTTTTTACAAACACCTGAAGGTCACACAAACAATGGTACGCAAGTATAAACACCATGGGACCATGCAGCCGCCATACCGTTCAGGAAGGAGACGCGTTCAGTCTCCTAGAGATTAACGTACTTTGGTGCGAAAAGTGCAAATCAATCCCAGAACAACAGCAAAGGACCTTGTGAAGATGCTGGAGGAAACAGGTACAAAAGTATCTATATCCACAGTAAAACGAGTCCTATATCAACATAACCTGAAAGACCGCTCAGCAAGGAAGAAGCCACTGCTTCAAAACCGCCATAAAGAAAGCCAGACTACGGTTTGCAACTGCACATGGGGACAAAGATCGTACTTTTTGGAGAAATGTCCCCTGGTCTGATGAAACAAAAATTGAACTGTTTGGCCATAATGACCATTGTTATGTTTGGAGGAAAAAGGGGGAGGCTTGCAAGCCGAAGAACACCATCCCAACCGTGAAACACAGGGGTGGCAGCATCATGTTGTGGGGGTGCTTTGCTGTAGGAGGGACTGGTGCACTTCACAAAATAGATGGCATCATGAGGCAGGAAAATTATGTGGATATATTGAAGCAACATATCAAGACATCAGTCAGGAAGTTAGTTTGGTCGCAAATGGGTCTTCCAAATGGATAATGACCCCAAGCATACTTCCAAAGTTATGGCAAAATGGCTTAAGGACAACAAAGTCAAGGTATTGGAGTGGCTCTCACAAAGCCCTGACCTCAATCCTATATAAAATTTGTGGGAAGATCTGAAAAAGCATGTGCGAGCAAGGAGGCCTACAAACCTGACTCAGTTACAGCTCTGTCAGGAGGAATGGGCCAAAATTCCCCCAACTTATTGTGGGAAGCTTGTGGAAGGCTACCCAAAACGTTTGACCCAAGTTAAACAATTTAAAGGCAATGCTACCAAATACAAATTGAGTGTATGTAAACTTCTGACCTATTGGGAATGTGATGAAAAAAATAAAAGCTGAAATAAATCATTCTCTACTATTATTCTGACATTTCACATTCTTAAAATGAAGTGGTGATCCTAACTGACCTAAGACAGGGAATTTTAACTCGGATTAAATGTCAGGAATCATGAAAAACGGAGTTTAAATGTATTTGGCTAAGGTGTATGTAAACTTCCGACTTCAACTGTACAGTACTGCAGTCAGCTGAGATATACAAAATTCCCTGTTTCTAAAGATTAATGCGTCACAAAATGTCACCCTTTCTCCAGTCATTGAGCTTAACATTAAAGGAAAATATGAAATAACTATATTTTGGTATTTGTTTCATTAGTCTATTGTTGATATAGTCCCAAAATGTTTTGCTTGTCAGCACTCAAGTTTTCAAGATATGTAACGCCGCAGCATCAAACGATGCAAAATGCATCATATGGGGACGATTTCTGTATTTTGAGCGCTGACAAGCTAAACATTTTGGGTCTATGTCAACAATAGACTAATGAAACAAATACCGAAACTTTTGGGAAGAATTTTCCTTCTGACATATACCAGATAGGTGCGGTGAAATGTGTTGTTTTACAGGGTCAGCGATAGTAGTACAGCGCCCATGGAGCAAATTAGTGTTAAATGCCTTTCTCAAGGGCACATCAACCAATTTTTTACCTTGTCGGCTTGGGTATTTGAAACAGCGACCTTTCGGTTACTGGCCCAACACTCTCACCACTAGGCTACTTGCCACCTGAACGGCCTAATTTCTTCTCAACACAGAGACCTACATCAGATTGAGCCAGAGGGGGATTGTGTTAAACACATCAAAGAGCAGGTGTGAAATTACAGTCATATAGAGAAGTGCCAAAGGGCCTTACTTCGACTTCTCTCTTCTCTTCTCTCTCCGTATTTATTTATTTCTCTCGCTCTCTCTCGCTCTCTCTCCACCTCAATCTTTTAAATTGCTTCTGTCTGCCTCTATCCCCCTCTCACTCCCTCTTCCTCTGAAAATGCAGGGCAGGCCAAACCACCAGGTATTAATCCAGCTTTGTCGATGTGCCAGGTCCCCTCCATCCCACCCCCAGCCCAGCTCCCAGATGATATTTAGGATGGTGAAAATGACCCATAGCATACACAGAACAGATCACAGTGTTCCCACACAGACAGAACAGCCTCAGCCCAACACATCCAGACACTAAGAATTAGGACAGACAGAGCCCAACACATTAAAGTTAAATTATTCCAGAAGCCCAGCTTTTGCTTTTTATCCCACTACTGTGCAGTGTTGTGGCTATGGCTGCTGCTGTCTGTCTCCCAGAGCCATGCTGTGTGGAGAGGCTGCTGGGGGTGGAAGATACCCCTGATCCCCAACCAGGGTCATTCGTCATCAGTCTCCCTGGATCCTTCTCTAAGCACTTTGTCAGTGTCAGCCATCTCCTATCTGGAATATGTACAGTATAAACAATCCAGTGCCATCCCTGCCTTCTTCAGAACTGTAATAATGATAGGAGTGATGGCTTTTTATCTTCACTGGCCTACTATAATCATTCTTATGATTGCATGACCAAGTTATGTTTTGTATTGTATGTTTTTTCATTGTATGTTTTTCTATTGTATGTTATCAGAGTTTACAGAACTGGTTGGAATGTTCTGTATGCAAACATAAGGGGGCCATACTAATGTGAGCATTAGAATAAGTTTAAGTTTTTATTCTGTCTCAAAATGCGCATCAGCCGATTAATTAAAAATCGTTGACATAGTTGCACGTGATCAAACGCTATGTTAGCTGTTCCCATCAGATAACCTGGCAGATTTAGCCCTATGCTAACCTACACAGCCGTGATTATATCTGGTTCAAATCCCGTGTCAGCCAATTAAAATTGTCTACGTAGTTGGACGTGATCCAACACTTGTTCATGAAAGCGTCCTTGTCCAACCGCAGGTTCTGAAAATGAAAGCAACTAGATCACGTGTGTTTGACTGACAAAAGGTCAAATAACTCTCTGTGTAGAGTGCCTAGCTCCATGTAATTGTCACAGATTGTGGCCCTTTGAAATGTAGAATTTTTATTAGTGTGTTGAGAAGTGCAGCCAAAACCTTGTTAATTACATTTTACATAAGATTTCAAATTGTTGCAGTCCCTCTTGCAGACTGACACATAGGTTACTGACACTGCTACATAAATCATTTTCACTGCTATATTACATAGACGTGTAGGCTACACTTACATGCATAATGATTCATATGCATTATTATAATGATCCACTTTGTCACATATGCTTTATTTGATTTGAGCATCGAGGACCAGCAATGAACAGTGTTTTCCTTAACAAAAGTGGTTGACGCGAGGAGGGCTTGAACCCATGGTTAATGTGTACTGTCATTTATGAGTCAACCACTTTAGCTGTGTGTGCCACCAGGAAAATTTAAAATAGACCTCTGGTGGCCTATTTTAAGAAATGCAATTGGTTGGTGGATATAAAGCTTAAGATCTTTGATAGGCTTATACGGAATTTGTTACAGGAAATAATCACTGCCAGTTGGGTCAGGTTAGCTTAGGGCTATGTGGCAGGTAGCCTAGCAATAAGGAGCATTGGGCCAGTAACTGAAAGGTTGCTGGTTTGAGTCCCCGAGCTGACTAGGTGAAAAATCTGTCTGTGCCCTTGAGCAAGGCACTTAACCGTAATTGCTCCTGTAAGTCTGCTAAATGAATGAAATGTAAAAAAAAAAAAAAATTTAAATGGCAGGTTATCTCATGGGGGAAAGCTAATATGTAACATTTGACAGTGTTGGGGAAGCTACTCTGAAATCATAGTTGACCAAACTACCAATTACTTCACGCTGGAAGTAGTTAAAGCTTCACGAAAACTACCCTTAATAAAAACATAGTTTACTTAAATAAAGCTACCTTAAAAAAAAAAAAAAATCACAACATCCAAGCTACTTCATGAAAAATTATCATATTTAAATCTCAAATGTTAAATATTTGTTTTTCCATGTATGAATCTGTTATTCACTGTGTTTCTATGGGCTAATAGCAGTAAAGCCAAATTCAATGTTTTATCAAATATTTTATTTATTTATATTTCTATACAGTACCTAAAAAAAATCTAAATCTAAATGCTGAAAGATCCTTGCTATGACCATCTTAAAACAATTCCATATGTTAGCTTAGACTCTTAAGGATTAAACACAAACAAAATATGTTTCAAGTTAGAATTAGGTTTGATTAATACTGAAAAATTATGGAAATTCTTGCCTACTTCACCCATACTTTATTTTAGAAAAAAAAGTAGTGTGTAGTTCCAGTAGTTAGCTACATGGCAATTAATTACTGAAAACACTGCCAAGATTTGAATTTAGTTCAACTAATTGAACTACAATTACTAATTGAACTACATGTAGTACACTACTCGCCACCACTGTCGTTTGATCACGTGCAACTACATCAACGATTTTAATTGGATGATATGCATTGTAAGACGGAGAAAAATATTAAACTTAAACATATTCTAATGTTCGCAAGTATGGATGGGCTCCCGAGTGGCACACAATTGGCCCAGCGTCATCCGGGTTTGGCCGGTGTAGGTCGTCATTGTAAATAAGAATTTGTTCTTAACTGACTTGCCTAGTTAAATAAAGGTTAAATAAATTCAAATAAATGTAAAAAAATGTGGACCCAAGGTGTTTTTATGGTCTTATCATTGGTTGTTATATTTCGACAGGATGTCAGTTAACCATGCCAGCCTTTAATATATGGGGGAAGTATTATTGTGATGCATTTATCAATCTTTCTTGATCAAACAGTCCACAATGTATTATACTGTACTTAGAGGGCTATTGACGTTGGCAAATATCTCAGCAAGGATGCTATGGGGTCAGTTATGCTAAAGAAGATCATAGGCAAGGAAAGGGACATCTGAGTTTTCCCTTTTGATGAAGATACTGTATATCATAGTGTATATCATAGTTAAGCCACAAACCAAATATTGAATTTACAGAGGTTTAATCTGTCATACACAACTTAAGTCTTCATAAATCTGTTGCCTTCACATAATTAGTTATACAAGCAAAGCTTAATGGTGTAATTTACCATTACAGATGTAGGATCGTCATTTGATCACCCTGTAAATTACTTGTAGTGTATTTGAGGTTTACCTTTGCTAAATTTGAGGTTTAAAAAGACTTCTGAAGTGTGTAATTTCCACTTAAAAATATCAGACTTGATTTTCACAAAATGTATCAATCCCTACAAAAATGTCCATTATTATAATCCACATAATAATTCACATTTCCTGTTACTGCAGGATTATTTTCCTGTTGTAGCAAACTGGCTCAAATTAAGATTGTACATCTGTACATTTTACCACATAAGACATATTTGACATGAGGCTTAAAATGGAAAAATATCTCATGCCAAACAGACATTAAGCTATTGTCTATGAACAATAAGTTAACAAACAGCCTCCTGAACAGCCAGTTACTGCCATTGACATCTGTGTATACAAGTACGTTATCTATAAAACAGCCCAACACAGCCCCTATTCTAACCCATTTTAAGTAGATTGTAAAGGGAAGATAGATATGAGATACCATTGTGTATTCATATGCGGAGGTGTCATGCCTTTGCTTTCTAAAGATATCTTTGTCTTGTCAGATGTGTTTGCTTATGACTGGGTGGGGTAGTCACCCTCTTTGTGACTGGGATAGCTTGAGATAATATATGCTTCTTGTGTAAATGAGATCACTGCATACCAAAACTAGCCAAAGATTGGACCCCAATATTTTTTACAGATTTTAGCTTCATTCAGGTTAATATCTTGAAGGTCAAATGCAGTTGTTTTTATCTCCCTATCAAATCCTTTCTGGGTAACAATTAAGAACCTTCCTGTGATTGTTTTTCAATTAAAATGGTCAAAAAGAAACACAAATAGCTTCTTAGCAAAGAGCAATTTCTCAAGCAAGAATTTTGCTAGGACTATCTGGAAGTGGTCTGAGTGGGGAGGGGAAAACTGAAAACTAGCTGTTATGGGCAAAGAGTTTGGAACTCTCTTTCTTATTGGTCAATTAAACAGGCTGAAATTTAAAGTCGGTCTTTTCAAACAGCTCTTACACTAAAATGCCATTATCATCATTTTCACAATAAGTTTCAAGTTCTACCGTCACATGCAGTGTACAGTGAAATACCTTTCTTGCAAATTCAAAACCCAACAATGCAGTGATCAATAACAATGTACTACAAAAAAAAACGGTAGAACAAAAACACACAATAAATAAGAATAAGATATAAGAACACAATAAAGTAAGTAAGCAAGCATACTATATACAGGGTCAGTTCCAGTACCATATTTACAATGTGCAGGGATACTGGAGTGATAGAGGTAGATATGTATAGGGGTAAGGTGACTAGGCAACAGGATATAAGATAAACAGAGTAGCAGCAGCTTGTATGTGAGTGGGTGTGTGTGTGTCCCTCAGTCAGTAATGTATGTGCATAATTTTATTTATTTTTTTAAGATAAATGAATGAAATGATATGTATGCATTCACTACTGTAAGTCGCTCTGGATAAGAGCGTCTGCTAAATGACTAAAATGTAAAAATATTGTGTGTGTGAGCAAATTATGGAGCGAGTGTTTGTGTGTGCGTTGGAGTGACAGTGTGTGTGAGTGTGTAGGGCCCTGTGAGTGTGCATATTCCAGCCTCATAGAGTGGAAATATATATAAGACACAGCAAAATCAAGTTAACTGCACTGGGCCTTTAAGGTAGTTCACAAGTGAATATGTATTGTTTAATTATTCACTTCAGAATAGAGTATAATCATACACAAACATCAGCAGTATGTGTCTTAAAGATGTGGACACCTTAGGTTAGAACTTCATCAATGTCTTTTTTTTAATCCTCCCTTGCAAAGTCAACAGACAGCAAAGGAGGACGATTAGGCCCTGGCTTATGGTTCTGTGTTCAGGCAGCCCACAGTCACATTTAGATTAAGAGCTACTGAATCCTTCCACAGGTGCCTTTTGACCCAGTTCGTTGACCCATTATGACCCTTGACATGATTTACCAGCCTTTTGTTATGTATTAGCACATTTCATTTTATTTTATTTATTTAACCCTTATTTTACCAGGTAAGTTGACTGAGAAGACATTCTCATTTACAGCAACGACCTGGGGAATAGTTACAGTGGAGAGGAGAGGGGGTGAATGAACCAATTGTAAGCTGGGGATAATTAGGTGGCCATGATGGTATGAAGGCCAGATTGGGAATTTAGCCAGAACAGCAGGGATAACACCCCTACTCTTACGATAAGTGCCATGGGATCTTTAAATGACCACAGAGAGTCAGGACACCCATTTAACGTCCCATCCGAAAGACGGCATCCTCCACAGGGCAATGTCCCCAATCACTGCCCTGGGGCATTGGGATATTTTTTTAGACCATAGGAAAGGTTGCCGCCTACTGGCCCTCCAACAGCACTTCCAGCAGCATCTGGTCTCCCATCCAGGGACTGACCAGGACCAACCCTGCTTAGCTTCAGAAGCAAGCCAGCAGTGGGATGCAGTGGGATTCATAACAAGTGTTAAAATCTACATGGCTAACGTCAATAATTTACAGATAGAACAAGTTGAGTGAACACACCATTCATTTAGCTGAACTGACAATAGGCATAGATTAGGCACCAGTGGGAACTGTGGTTGATATCCTGGCTCCAGCCAAGCTTTCTTATCCAGTTCCTTCTTTTCCAGTGAGGGCTGCTGGGATGTGTCTGGGGTGTTATCAACAGTCGCCCACCCATGCGTCAATGTAGACTAGATGGATGAATTGGTTGCCGTAGTGAAGGCATATCTGGGGCATTTACCCAGCAGGACCTTCCTCTCTCACAGATGGAGCAGATTCCCTCATTGAACCATCCATCAAAACAGTACAACCAGACTCTTACATATTCATAAAGAGTTGTTATATCAAATCTGTTATGTCAAGCTGTGAGCAACTGGGCTTTATTATCATGTGTTTATTTGGACTCAGTCTAACCGAGTCAAATTAGATTTTGTCATGGGAGAATATATTTTGATACAGCAACATAGACTGCTTGGTGCAGTCCAATGGTTTCTGTTTCTCTAGCCTGCAGGAAACAAGTTCTAGATGTCCCTCTTTCAGAGTATGCCCATCAGATATCCAACAGTTTCCTATCAGTCACTTTCTATTTGAAGCATGTCCAATTCCCCATACCTGTGTTCTATCTCAGAGCAAGACTTTTCATGGACAGTTGATGTGTGATCAAAACATATTTCTAAGATAAACTATCTGAAATAGTTTGGAGAAAATATGAGAAACTCGTATGTTTGTAAGAAAACATGAGTATCTGGGAATGTGTGTGTGCTTGAATGCACCTACATGGTTCCCATTACAGAGAACAAAGCCCTTATTTGTTCCCAACAGCCTCGCTCAGATGAAACTTCAGACAGTTATGAGAGCTACTGAAGAATTGGGGGCTTGGGTTAGCTACATGTGACTCTCTAGCTAGCAGCCTACCTTTGTTTCAGCCTATTGGAAACTATGCTGTGTATTTACTGTAGGGGCGCACCAAAAGTCTTAGGATGCCTGAGAATGTAACACCTACCTATTAAACTTGACTATGTTCTGTGGTCAGTCTCAATGTTTGTGAAGATGGAGCCTTTGCCAACCAGCCATACCAGAGATGTTGGTGGTCTGAGCATGACATGCATGTCATATCCTCTCTATGACACCAACAGCACTGTCTGCCCCACCCCCAGGAGCAGCTGGGTCTTAAATCCACCAGGCAGGCGTTGGAAAGACTCCAACAATACAGCCATAGAGAGAGAGACGGCGAGCGAGAGATGGAGACGGTGTGTGGCGTGTCCCCCCGCCACTGAGGCCCCAGGCTCAGCGTGTCCCCCCACCATTGAGAGGCCCCAGGCTCCTGGCTCTCCTGGCTTCCCTAACAAGCGACACAAACTTCAACTCAGATGTTTTCTCATGGCTGCTAAAGAGCTTTCAGCCTACTCTCAAATAGAGCCCTTTAGGAGGGAGCAGCGGGGTCCGATTTGTCGTCTGTAAATACTATTTGGCGTGCCATTGTCAACAGGGGCCGGTCCATCTGTGGGAGGCAGAAGGTCTTGATTTATCCCCTTTGTTACCCAGTTGCAGATGCATTGTATTATTTTTAAGCGTGGGAACACCTCTATGGGGAGAACCTCTTCAGGAAAGGGCTCATTTGAATGGCTTAAGAGACTAGTCAAAATAAACAGTCAAATGAAGGTCCAATGTGGAGAAAACTGAACAGAAGTGTCATTCCACTGCACTGAGAATAGAGTTGAAGCAAAGGCAACTTCTCCAAGGAGCAGCCACGATGACAGCTCAATATGAATTTTGGAACACCAACATAATTCCACAGTTTAAAAAAGATATATATATTTCACAGCGGTTTAAATGGTACAATGATTCTTTACACTATACTTGCTTGTTTTGTCACAAACTGAAATTAGGTGAACAATTCAAATTTTAGCAAGCAGGAAATGGTGAAGCGATTTCTGCATAGTGCATCTTTAAATGTATAAAGTGGATATTCTTATTTTAAATGTATGTAGTTCTGTCCTTGAGTTGATACCTAAGTATTTACTGATGTGTGTGTGTGTGTGTGTGTGTGTGTGTGTGTGAGACTGGAGGATGCTGCTGGGTGTGAATGTGGTGTAGGGGAACGACAGTGGAAAGACAAGTTGCTGAGGTGGAAACCATTAAGTAGAAACTTTAGAGGGAGGAAACTACACACTATTCAAGGTTGCTGCGTTCACGTCTGTTAAATCTGATCACGGTGGCTGAGGTGAAAGCCCCAACGGGAACCAAGGACCTTAGGTGAAACTCCAATCTGATTCTGGTAGGAGTAGGAGCGTAACAATTCCATCTGATTCACAGGGACATTGTATTATGAGCACATCCAAAGCCTAGCACAATCCCTCAGACTTAAGAATCAATGCCTGGTTATAATGTTGAATGTTGCATTTTACTCCAGGAAATCCATTATGGATGGTAACTGTAAAAAGTCTATACTTTACCCCAATGTACCCATTAACGGCGCTAACTACGATAGCTATGGAAACAAGGCAGCTTTATTCACGTCAGGGGAATTTATCGAAACAAGGTTGCTGAGTGTATGCCTAATTGCAACGCACCTCCTTGTTATTGCATTCCCATTTTCCTTTTTGTGTGTTGCACTTGTATTCAGTAGCGTCTATGAATAACATGATTATGAAGACATAAATGTATGTGTGAATACCTATTTTTTTATGTATGTAGTTCTGTCCTTGTGATGTACCTGTCTATAAAATGTTATGTATTATGTCATGTCTTATGTTTTGTGTGAACCCCAGGAAGAGTAGCTGCTGCTTTAGCAGTAGCTAATAGGGATTGTAATATAATACTAAAATACCACTCATTCTCACACACACACGTACACATACAGTATTTCTCAAATAAATAACATATGGATTATACACACAGGGTTATGACATCATTAAATATAGACTCAGCGAAATTACGTTGCCACAAGCAGCACCACAGATATTGAGATGAGCGAGATGCAAGACTTCGCTTTCACACAGTCACACACAGTATCTGTGCATGTGCATACTTCACGCTTTTTTACAGCGTGGTTGCCAAGGTACCAAAACAGCGGAGAAGTTAATTCTCCTGCTTAAAAGCTCTTAGTTGTTGTGGAAATTGACCCACTATGCTGTTTACTTTCTGCATCTACATAATATCACTGAGTCTACCTATAGCTTAAACTCAAACGCTGGAACAACTCTGGAAGAAGCCTAGAGGCCATTTTACAGCGGCTGTGGCAGCTGATCACACCAACCTGCTAATTAGAAAGTACATACCACAGATTTTCAACATGTTTTGCAAAGAGTGTTAGGGACAAATTACTTAACAAGCTTTAACTGAAAACACATGTTGGACGGAAGTGTATTGCAATCACCAATCACCATTGCTAGACAGCCATTATGGGGTATTGCGTGTAGGCCAATGACACAACATTCCATTTTCATCCAAGTCAAGGGGTGTGAATACTTTCTGAATACTTTCTGAAGGCACTGCAGGCTCCAGATATAGGCCTGCAGTAGGCTTAAATAGTTTAGTCAATACAAAAGTCTGGTTAACTCAAATGGAGACCAGTAAACAACTATTTACCACCTCAGTGACATGCTTAACCTTTAGAGACAGCTCTGACCTCTAACCCTGGACCATACCACAGGCACCAACAAATAACAGCTTCTCTAAAATCACACCTGATTATTACATGAGATTGCATAACAATGTGAAATACTCATTATAGAAAACAGTTACACTGCCTTTACTTTGTCTGGGGATCTGAGGTGCTCAGTCTCAGAACATGTTGTTTGTGTGTGTGTTTATGGACCTCATTTGCTCTTCATGGGTGGGGGTTTATAGGACTTGCCCTCTCTTTAAACAGTCAAAGCACATGCTTTTGCAGCTCAAGACACAGATGAACACGAACCTTCCACTCAGACGAGCCTTGACGTATTTGTCATGTCACAGAGCATGGGGACCCGCAAAGCACCAGTCTCAACGTCGACAGTGAAGAGGCGACTCCGTTATGCTGGCCTTCAAGGCAGAGTTGCAAAGAAAAAGCCATATCTCAGACTGGCCAATAAAAATAAAAGATTAAGATGGGCAAAATAACACAGACTGTCAGGGATTTCTTCGTCGTCAGACGATATAGCGAAATCATCGTCGGAAAAAGATGACCAATATGCAGCAGAGTTGATATAGTTCATTTTGAACATTTAATAAACTCAAAATGAATATACAAAATAACAAAAACGAACTCACGATATACTGACAGTCCTGTTAGGCTTACACACGCTAAACACGAAACAATCTCCCACAATTACACAGACAAACACACCCAACTAATATAGGACTTCCAATCAAAGGCAACACCACACAGCTGCCTTCAATTGGAAGTCCACCCCAATTAACCAAACATAGACATACAACCAACTAGATCAACATAGAAATACGTAAACAAGGAACAGTGCCCAAAAACCCCGGAATACTTCAATCAAATGCACTTTTAGAAGAAAAAAAAACACCCCGAACCACATAAACCAAATACCCTCTGCCACGTCCTGACCAAACTACAATAACAATTAACCCTTATACTGGCCAGGACGTGACACAGACACTGGACAGAGGAACTCTGCCTAGAAGGCCAGCATCCCGGAGTCGCTTCACTGTTGATGTTCACACTGGTGTTTTGAGCGGTACTATTTAATGAAGCTGCCAGTTGAGGACTTGTGAAGTATCAGTTTCTCAAACTAGACACTAATGTACTTTTCCTCTTGCTCAGTTGTGCACTGGGGTCTCCCACTCCTCTTTCTATTCTGGTTAGAGACAGTTTGCAATGTTCTGTGAAAAGGGAGTAGTGTACAGCGTTGTACGAGATCTTTAGTTTCTTGCCAATTTCTCGCATTGAATAGCCTTCATTTCTCAGAACAAGAATAGACTGATGAGTTTCAGAAGAAAGTTCTTTGTTTCTGGCCATTTTGAGCCTGTAATCGAACCCACAAATGATGATGCTCTAGATACTCAACTAGTCTAAAGAAGGGCAGTTGTATTGCTTCTTTAAACCTAACATTCTATACATCAATAATACTTTACTCTACTGAGGCAGGCCTTGATATCTTGATGTCACTGCATCATGTTCTTTAAACAACCTCAGACATTCTCACAACACCAGTTAGTCAGTGAGCTGAACAGACTATCATATCATTCAGAGCATGACTGAAGTCCTTACCCTACTGAGGTTTACATGTTTTCTCTAAGCAGGCCCTGATATCCTAATGCCAAGGGCATATCTTATCTTTCATTTTAACCCAAACACCAGATCTGCTCGGGAGGGAGATGCTACAAGCTATTTAGGTCAGAGGCGTTGTGCTGTGATGTGCTGTTTTATTCAATTTTTAAAGCTGCTTTTGCTGCTTGCTTGAGTGATTTGAGATGGTAGGGAGGTCCATGCTATCATGGCTCTATATATTACTGTGCGTTGCCTTGTATTTGTTTTGGCTATAAGGACTGTGAATAGAATTCCGGTTGCATGTCTTGTGGAGTATGAATGTCTTTCAGAGCTGTATGTTAGTTGATTGAATAGACAGTTTGGAGTTTTTAACACAATAATATTTCTTACAAAACGAGAAGTGTTGCAAACATTCTCTCCTCAACTTTGAGCCAGGAAAGATCAACATGCATTTTGTTGACATAATCCTGGGTGTTAAGAGACCTACATGGCTGAAGTCCTTGGAGTTGAAGGATGGGTACGGCCAACCAGAGAACACCTGTTATTACTGGAGGAATATGCTAAAGCATCGCAGAACAATAAAGGAATAGCAGAACATAAATACATTTATAGTAATGGTTATATGACTAAATGTACACTTCAGTAATGACAGTCAGTACACAGTGCAGCAGTAACAACACCACCAACTACTGGTCTTCAGTGACCCCTTCATGACCCCTTCCTAAGCAGCTCCATGGCCTCTCTCATGGTCCTGTTATTGGTGGCTTAACTGAAGCTCTGCCCTGGTCTGTGGATATTCTTTCAGGATCTTATCTGGCCCAAACAACCATGTCTGTTGGTACGTGGGGAAACCGTGGAGACACAATAAAACGCCCTTGTGGTATCAAACATCCTGAGTCAAATCCACGTGTATGGACACAGAGTGTGAGGCTGCAGCTGCCAATGAGGGACAGACTAAACAGACACATGGTCACCTGAGGCAGTGCTCTCGCTCATATACTAGGGTGTGAGTTCCTCCAGTGTCAGCTACCGCAGCTATGATGGTGGCTAGTTGCATATCCTTCCTGCCAACAGTGCGGGGTGAACGTAGCAGACAGACACATGCATCAGCTCTGACAAATCTGAGATGTGTGATAGTGGTGGAGCATCTCTCCAAGCAGAGCCCACAACGGGTTGTTGACATAAACAACAGAGACATGGCATCAAACCTGTAGTGAACATTGTAATGTGATTTACTCTGGCATGTTCTCACCTCCTTAACACCACCACCACCTCATACACACCTCATGCCTGGATCATGTTTTTTCTTCCGCAAACCTGGAGGGAAGCTAAAGTCATTCCGCTTTACTGGTTCTAACAGCTGACCAATCACCCGGCTCTTGGCAAACGTTTAGACTTTATTTGTCTGACCAGCAGATACAATGTTATTTCTCTATGAACAAATGAACAACAGACTTTCAGCATGTCTATTGAGAAAGTCACTCAACGTGTACTGCACTGACACAAATGACTGATGACTGGCTGAAAGAAATTGATAATAAGAAGATTGTGGGATCTGTAACGTTAATCTTCAGGGCAGCCTTTGATATTATTGACCATAAAATGTCAGCGGAAAAATGTATGTGTTATGGCTTTACACTCTCTGCCATATCGTGGATCGAAAGCTAAACAAAGAGCATGGGTGGTCAGTAATAAATTTGTCCTGAAACTATATTAGTCCTATATTAGTCCTAAGACTAAGAGCATAGTATTTGGAACAAATCATTTCCTAAGGTCTAGGCCTCAGCTGGATCTGATAATGGAAAATGTGGCTATTAAGCGAGTTGAGGAGACTAAATTACTTGGTGCTACCTTAGATAGTAAACTGTCATGGTCAAAGCATATCGATTCAATGGTTGTAAAGATGGGAAGAGGTCTGTCTGTAATAAAGAGATGCTCAGCATTCTTAAAACCACACTCAGTCAAACAAGTCCTACAGGCTCTAGTTTTATCCTATCTTGACTACTGTAATAGGGCCAAGTGCTGCAAAGAAAGACATAATAAAGCTACAGCTGTCCCAAAACAGAACAGCACGTCTTGCCCTGCATTGTTCACATAGAGCTAATGTCAACCTCTCTGAGCACTGCTTTACAACTTATCTGAATTGTAGAAAAACTGTTTCTGTATCTATGTTCACTTGTTAACATTTGCTTTCTTGTTGCATGCACAATACCCAGCTAATCCTGAACCTCATTCTGAAACTAAAAATGATTGATCAATCCACAGGTGTCAGGAGATGATATATCTAAAATGCATAGCTAATATTTTCAAGCAGCTGAAAGGATATGATTTTCTCCTGTAATAAGAGGCTATGTTCATGCTAATGACTGATATTTCCCATGTCTGCATGCTCCTCTACAGGAGACCTGGTGAAGTCTGCACCTGGTTAGAAAAGGTACAGGAGAGTGTGTGTCGCTCCAGGGGTTTGACTTGAACCTGTGACCTCTCTATAATAACACTAATCACCTACACACGCAAGGATTTGTTCAACTATTCATGGCTTAGTTCTCTCACCTGATTAGAGAAACAGGTGTAATAGGGATGCAAAGGGAGTGTATATTACTGGAAACTTTCAAAGTTTACCAGTAAACTACCGGAATTTTGGTAGCTTTCAAGGTTTTTGGGTAATTTTATAAAAATGCATCTAGTGGCCTTTTTGGGTAATTCAGATTATTACAGGTGTCCGTTATTATTTCTGGCCCTCTGTGTGGCCTTATCACATGTACAATATATACAATAATAGAATAAGATGATTTTAAAATACAACATTGAATGACAAAGCTGTAAAACATTATCCTAAATATAAACCATCAACTTAGTGAATACCACTGGTGTTTAATATAAGGCTTTCAACATAAAATATCCTTTGTTTATTTTTTTTACACACTTTTATTTCTTTTACTATGTCCATATGTCTTTATTGTAAATGTTATGTCATTAATTAGGCTATTTTCTCTATTAGCCTATCCACTAGAAATCCATGGACAAATATAACAAATGTATACTACATAAATTAGCAAAGTTACCATAGATTACGTTAACTTTGGTAAATTACCAGTAACTTTGCAACCCTAGTCTGTAAGTAGGACACTTAAGTAGTGTCATAACAAATGCTTTTCCGCCCAAGTGCAGTTATGATTTCTTTGCTTGATTATGCTTTCCCCATCTGTGGAAACTTGCCTCAAGCAAATCCAAGTAATTTTGGAAGTCTGTTTTTTATATTTTATTATTACCCTTATTTGAAACAGGGACAATATACAGCAAAACATAAGTCTCAGAAGTGGGAAGTGATGTGTTAGCTAACGTCTATTGTACACTGTGCATACAAAGTGTTTTATATTGTTGAAACTCTCAGCCTATCCATTGTAAGCCTGTCCCTTGCTCTTGCGTCTTTCTAAAATACACCTTCGGGGATGAGTGTCCCCAGTATCTGCAGCCAAAATACAAAAGCAACAAGGACATTTTCACTCGAAATCATCAAAGGTAAAGACATTTTTATTGCCGCATTAGTGTTTAACTTTAACATCATAAAAAAGGTACCACATCCACCATTTTGGGATCCTATTTCAACCCTGCCTGCACATTGTCAATGTGCCTGAACGCTAAAAGAATGTGCTCCACAAAAATCTTTGCAACATGATACAATGCCATTGTGAGTGAAACCAAACTTTCCCCCATCAAGTGATAAACATGGGGGCGACAGCAATTGTTCAGGTGCAAAATCTTGTGAGTTTTGCCCCTGGACAGAATCCATTCACTTTTATTATGGAGAGGAAGATCATTCTGTGAGGTTGAGAAACACCCAGAAATGTTCATGCGTTTTTATGTAACTTATACCAAGTGCACGCATGGAATCCTCTGTTATGCATGATAAGAGTACACCTGTGTGTTATTGGAGGAGATAATTCAACCAAATGCTCAGCTGTAAATTGGCTACGATCAACCTTTCTTCACCCATAGGTGTGGTTACCAGTCTGTTACACATGCATCTTCCTCCATGGTTATTGAGTTTTTCCTTACACCACTATTCTCTCAGTGACTCCTTAGTCAGTGCATATGGGCTGTCAGTGTATGAAGTCTTTAATCAGACAACAGTCTATCAAAGAGAATCCATGTTGCAGCTGAACTCAGGATTCTCTACAGAAGCGTCTGGAGCAGAACTCGTTTTCCATAGAGCCGGATAGCTTTTGTTCTTTTTCGGAGTATTTGATCCTGCTAGCAGAGAATGGCCATAGCAGATGAGCCCTTTAGCCTTGTTGTACACATCAAAGAAGTTGGGTAGTGTCACTGGGTAAGCCGGAGCAAAAGCCTACAAGCTGCCTCAGGCGTGCATACAAAAACATACTGGATGTGTTTCAGTATTTAAATCTGATCTGTAACTCTGATCCGCAATATTCTCAACATTCAACGCTTGGGCAGTCTGACAACCCCAGTGAATAGGCTAACACAATAATGATGAGACATGAATAGGGCCTGGAGTATTTCCTTGTTAGGTCACAAGGTCAGGATTGACTTGTGGCGTTAAAAATGATCAAATACTTCTTAACTGAGATCAGTACTACCCTTCCTTCTGCATGATTGAACATATATAGACCTTATGCATGCAGGTGTATTTTTTCTTTTGGCACAGGCAGTAACACTCTCTCACCATAGCAGACACACGTCTGTGAGCACAGACAAAACATCCAGAGTTGGCCGCTTCCGAAACAGGGCACATACCTGACATTCCCGCTCATTCCCATACCAGAGTTGATGAGTGGCGGAAATGTCCTAAATGAGGAGCGGGTCGCTAGGTGTCATGTTCAGGATTATTACATTTGGGGGAAACAAAGATTTAGCTCCTCTCTCGGCTCATTGTAGTAAAGCCTTACTTGCTTTTCAGCACAGTGGCAGTCACACAAACACTAATAATCTTAAGCGTCTTAACCGCTTCCGAGCATGCTGCCCGCTGCCATGGAGGGCTGGGCGACCACACAGTGACTTAGTAGGGCCTAGTGTACTAATCACAGATTACATTTACAGGAGAATGGAGAGTGACCACAGAGAGAGTTTGTGGAAGAAAACATTATTTCCTTAACCTGCCTTCAATGATGCTCATTTGAAAGAGGTCCTCTGTGTTTAGCTTTTGAGGTAAACTCTGGGTTGCTCACAAGCTTGGAGACTGGTTTATATTGAGCTCTAAAATACCCCCATAAACACTCCTCTCCATTTAATTCAGTAGCCTGACCTCTGGGTCTGCACCCACTGCCCTGACCAGAGCTGCCCAGTGAACGAGGCCACAGTCTGGGACACGACCTCCAGCGTTGCAGGTGCTGCTCCTCCCTTCCGCCCGGGGGCCCTACATTGACCCCTGAGGCGGCAAGGGGAGGGTGTCAGTCAAGACAATGGTGAGAATGAGTCACGACCGTGAAACCAAGCGGTGTCTGTGTTTTGGTTGACCCTCACCTTGTTGTGGCATGGGTTCCAGCTGTCATCTGTCAGCAGCATGTGCAGTTGATTAATTAAATCAAGCATTGAGAGACTTTGGGGTGGTAATCGGGAGCATTCAAACTTGTAAGTGCAGGTTACATCAGGTGAGCTCCACTTGGCACTCTGATGATGCTAGTTTCCCTGCAGCGGGGCAGTCAAGTGGATCTGCTGCAGTTGACATTCAGTCGTTGTAAATGGGGAGTGTTGCATTCTAACTAGGAGCTGTGCTTATTGCTCCAGGTAAGAGACTGTGTTAAGCTGATTAATATGTAATAGCACATTAGAGATGTGAAAGTCATCCTAACACGTGGCTTTTAATCTCCAACTGTCCTCTCATGGCTGGCATCACACTGCAACAAAGTTTCCCCAGCATCTCTCCCCTCTACGATGACAATAAATAACCTTTGTTGAGGGGTTTGTTGAGATGTCAATTGTTTACTGTAGACCAGAGAATGAATGACTGGTGGAACCAGCGTGGTTGTGATGCTGTAAGTCAGTCAAAGCAATAGGGTTTTCGTCCCTCCAGTTTTGTAGACATGAATCACACGCCATCTTTATTTGCTTATCGGTTCAAAGTGATATGAGTCATTTAAAAAAGTTACATCACTACAGAAACAATGAAATCTGAGTCCGTGTAACAGCATTACTGAGCCCTCATGTCCTGAGAGCTTCTGCAGAACTTTTATTCAGTACAGAACAGCTCAACAGTGTGTGATTTCAATACTGCCTTGCCATACCTATAAAACCCAGTGAGGCGTGAGCCAGTGATCCTGGCTGTGTCGGTGGCAGGCCTGGGACACGTCTGCTCCTAACGGATGTGACAACCCCGGTGTGAGTAGGAGGGGCCATATAGCACCACACTGTGCAAGAGGTCAGAGGTCACATCACAAACCTGCAGGATTAACACACCTGTCGCTGGAATAACTAGTCTTAATGAGCCTAGTACCGCTGGTCCCAGTCTGATACCAGTGGGCTCCTGAGTGCCTCAGCCCAGAGTGCTGGGGCAGAGTGGCGTTTGGTGGAACCTTAATGGACAGCTTGGCTCTCCAGTCCCTTCCTTCATTAGTGACCCCACCACAGGGCTCTTTCTGCAGGGGAACAAAGGGACCTAGCAACACAAAGTGACACATTCCAGGGATTAAGGAGCGTTGAAAGATTGTGCCGTTAAAAGAGACACAATATTTCCTGATGTGAGAGAAATGTTTTTTATAGGTTGTTCAATTTAACATTGTTTTTTCTCCAATCTACTGTAATTTCAAGATATATACTATATATACAAAAATACGTGGACACCCCTTCAACTTAGTGGATTCGGCTATTTCAGCCACAACCGTTGGTGACAGGTGTATAACATCGAGCACACAGACTTGCAATCTCCATAGACAAACAATGGCCGTAGATTGGCCTTACCGATGAGCTCAATGACTTTCAACGTGGCACCGTCATAGGATGCCACCTTTTCAAAAAGTAAGTTCGTCAAATTTCTGCGCTGGTAAAGCTGCCCCGGTCAACTGTATGTGCTGTTATTGTGAAGTGACATCAACCCCATCGAACACCTTTGGGATGAACTGGAACACTGACTGCGAGCCAGGCCTAATCACCCAACATCAGTGCCCGACCTCACTAATGCTCTTGTGGCTAAATGGAAGCAAGTCCCCACCACAATGTTTCCACATCTAGTGGAAAGCCTTCCCAGACGAGTATTATAGAAGCAAAGAGGGGACCAACTCCATACTAATGGCCATGATTTTAGAATGAGATGTTCGACGAGCAGGTGTCCACATACTCTTGGTCATGTAGTGTATATGCAGCAGGAGAAAGCCATCTCTAGTCTATCTGAGAGAGTTGTTATAGCCCTGTGGTTTTATTTTCTACCTCTGGATGGGCCTCAACACGGGAATAGCCTTTTAAAGTGTAGTTAAAATAGGACAATATGTGGGGGACCTGGGTCTCAGTAGGCCTGTATCTGCATCGCTGTCCTGTGGCTGGGACAGGAAAGCTGTGGGAGTTTGGTGTGGTCGGACCAACCCTGGAAAATGACAACAATCCATCTTCCCATGCACTGATTTCCTTTTAAGTTACACCTCCATTAGATACTAAATGGACTTGGATTCTACATTTAGAACCAAAGGTGACCTCATCCTACAAGCACCATGACTGGCACAATGATTACCATAGATACTGGCCTTTTAAAAGCATTCTTGAACTGAATTATGACATTTTCTCTCTGGCTGTCATCCTAATGAGACAGAGAGGTGCGTAAGAAGGTCCTGTATCTCTTTTAAAGAGCTGATAAACTGACATGATGAAGTAGTGACCATGTGGACGGCCTGGCTCTGAAGGGCCAAAGTCAGAGGGGTCCTGGCCCTCAGAGCATGCTGCCATTATACACCCCCATTTCCCAACTGTTACCCCCAATGACCCTGGAGCAAATAGAGGCTCAGGGCTGACCTCTGCCTCTCAGACCCAGACCCCAGAACAAAGCCCTGGCCTGTGCCATTGTGTGCGCCTCCCATGTATCCGTGTGTGTGGAAACTCGCGTGAGTGTGTGCATGCGTGTTCGCACGTGAGTGCAAAAGTCTGAGCTTATGCCTGTGTGTGGGTAGAGTTAGAGTATAATGCCGGCAGACGAGGGGATGTGGAGAGGGTTATCAGAGAGCCCACTGGGGGAAACACTGTTGAATGTGTTTCGGTTGGAGGCTGCTGGGAACCTCAACCTCATTAAAGCAGCTCAGTACAGTGGAATGTCTGAGAGAAGAGGACCAGGACACTCCAGATTCCTCCACTGCCTCTCAGGTTGCTGTAGTGGTCTGCAGCCCCTGCCATAAGGGACCACTCTCTCCAGTAGCGTGGGAAACAAACACCAGAAGAGTCACACCTGTAAAACAAAAGGAAAGGAATACACTCATTATTCGCATGGGTAAAATAATGCATCCTAATCTGACTAATCTGACACAGAAAAGGTTTCCTTGTCAAGTTCTGTGACAAAATTATGTTCCTATGTGTACCAATGCGTGCAATGGAAACAGAGCCACCTGAGGGAGTTCTGCACAGTGAAAAGCGTTTGTATATGTTTTTTAAGAAGCAGGAAGACTACCATTCACATGCCATGTGATACAGTACTTCCTCTTGTCTGATAATGATGGTGCTCCAGATTCTCCACCTTTACCATGCATTTTAGATGGCTCAGGTTTCTCTGAGGAGGCAGAGAAAGGAAATGAGAAGCCTTGGTTATGTAATGCAATAACTCACAGGGCTGAGGAGTTCTCTTCAACGCAGAAACCTGGGAACATGTACTTACTTTCTTCTCTTTATAAGTGCCAGGGAGAACAATCAAACTGCAACCATTGCAGTATATATACAGTATGCACTAAAAGTATGTGGTGTCGTGGAAAATTCAGTACTGAGAGAGACTTGGACAATTATTCAAACCATCACCTTTATTCAACATCGATTAATTATTGCAATAATGAGGCTGGTCAACCCCCCACCCTTGAGTGTTGGACCAAGTAACCTAACTTTTACACAAATGCAGAGCACTATATACATATAGCTTACACTAAAAATGCTTAGTCATGATTGGTTCCACCAATCCCATGCAGATTGGGGCATCAAAAGCCACTCTGGGTTCATCCTGTCATTATCTGCACGTGGGTTGTTGTCTTAACCTCACCCTGGCTTAGTTTCCGAGATGCAAGGATGATTTTGAGACAATGAGGGATTGTTCTATCCCTAAGCTATCCCTGGTAAAACACATTATTGTCTATGTAATGCAGTCTTTAAATCATTCGTCAGCTAAAGCCATCTCTGGTGACCATATGCCCAGATTAGCTGCAGGGAACTTGAGTGGAGCCCATGAAAATACAGACACTACCAGGACAGAAGTGTCTTACTATTAGTTAAATTTCAATTGTTAACCATTAATATCAAATAAACCTGGTAAATATGTAATTTTTCTTTCACAGTGGACACCTGCTCGACGAACATCTCACTCCAAAATTATGGGCATTAATATGGAGCTGGTCCCCCCTTTGCTTCTATAATATCCTCCACTTTCAGGGAAGGCTTCCCACTAGATGTTGGAACATTGCTATGGGGACTTGCTTCCATTCAGCCACAAGAGCATTAGTAAGGTTGGTCACTGATGTTGGGTGATTAGGCCTGGCTTGCAGTCAGCATTCCAATTAATCCCAAAGGTGTCCGATGGGGTTGAGGTCAGGGCTCTGTGCAGGCCAGTCAAGTTCTTCCACACCGATCTTGAGAAACTATTTCAGTACGGACCTCGCTTTGTGCACAGGGGCATTGTCATGCTGAAACAGGATAGGGATTTCCCCAAACTGTTGCCACAAAGTTGGAAGCACGGAATCGTCTAGCCCGAACCATGAAAAACAGACCCAGACCATTATTTGGTCCCATTCTGTGAGCTTGTATGGCCTAGCACTTCGTGGCTGAGCCGTTGTTGCTCCTTGACTTTCCACTTCACAATTAGAGCACTTACAGTTGACCTGGGCAGCTCTAGCAGGGCAGAAATTTGACGAACAGACTTGTTGGAAATGTGGCATCCTATGACGGTGCCACATTGAAAGTCACTGAGCTCTTCAGTAAGGAAATAGCTGAATCCACAAATTTGAATGGGTGTCCACATACTTTTGTATATATAGTGTGTGTATATATACAGTACCAGTCAAACATTTTGGAGACCTACTCATTCAAGGGTTTTTCTTTATTCTACATTGTAGAATGAAAGTGAAGTCATCAAAACAATGAAATAAGACATATGGAATCATGTAGTAACCAAAGAAGGAAAAAAAAGTTGCCACCTTTTGCCTTGATGACAGCTTTGCACACTCTTGGCATTCTGTCAACCAGCTTCACCTGGAGTGGTTTTCCAACAGCCTTGAAGGAGTTTACACATATGCTGAGCACTTGTTGGCTGCTTTGTGCCTTGAATTCTAAAAAACATCACTGACAGTGTCACCAGTAAAGCACCCCCACACCATCACACCTCCTTCTCCATGCTTCACAGTGGGAACCACACATGCGGAGATCATCCGTTCACCTACTCTGCGTCTCACAAAGACATGGCTGTTGAAACCAAAAATCTCAAATTTGGACTCATCAGACCAAAGGACAGATTTCCGCTGGTCTAATGTCCATAGCTCGTGTTTCTTGGCCCAAGCAAATCTCTTCTTATTATTGGTGTCCTTTAGTTGTGGTTTCTTTGCAGCAATTCGACCATGAAGGCCTGATTCACGCAGTGAATGTTGAAATGTTCCTTATTGACTGACCTTCATGTCTTAAAGTAATGATGGACTGTTGTTTATCTTTGCTTATTTGATCTGTTCTTGCCATAATATGGATTTAGGATTATCTTCTGTATACCACCCCTACCTTGTCACAGCACAACTGATTGGCTCAAACGCATTAAGAAGGAAAGAAATTCCACAAATGAACTTTTAACAAGGCACACCTGTTAATTGAAATGCATTCCAGGTGACTACCTCATGAAGCTGGTTGAGAGAATGGCAAGAGTGTGCAAAGCTGACATCAAGGCAAAGGGAGGCTACTTTGAAGAATCTCAAATATAAAATATATTTTGATTTGTTTAACACTTATTTGGTTACGACATGATTCGATATGTCTTATTACATAGTTTTGATGTTTTCACTATTATTCTACAATGTAGAAAATAGTACAATAGTACTTTTGACTGGTACTGTATTTATGATCATATTCTATGTATTTATATTCCAGAAGAGGAGTTATAAGTTCCACTCTGGGCCTATCGTGCATGTTTTACCACATTCCCTCTTCAGGCCAGGGTAGCACTCTCACAGGGCTGGGAAATATATTGTGAATACTTGTATACCGGTATGGATTTTGACAATACTGTCTATGAAAGTTCAACAAATTGGACTACTTCACTGTCAGTTTTGGCCAAGATTGGTTGAGAATAAAACCACCAGAATGGAGAAAGCCTTTTAACATCACTTAGAATTCATTTGTTGCCATTCTAGGGTCATGCACTACTCATAAAACATATTTGTAACTTGTATTATTCAGAAGTATAAAATACTGTAAAATAGCGCCATTCTGTCAAAAAGATTGTCATATGATATTTTGGCCATATCGCCCAGCCCTACAGTTTTAGGGTGAACATTTTCCCCATAGTCATCATAAAAGCTTCCCTGTTACCACCGAGCTGAGATGTTTTCTCTACAAAGAGGCGTAGTCCTTGTTCTCTAGGTTTAGTCTTATAGACTTGCATGCCTACCTGGCTGTAGGATGTTTGAGGCATTGGAAATGTACATGTTATGACTACGTCTCCTTATCCACAGGTTGCAACCTTGACTGAACTTAAATACATGTAGCTTCCTTTCAAGATGAAGTCTGTCCTGATCACAAAGCAAAACAGAAATGACTATAAAGATCATGATGATTAATGGATTGAGGCATTTCTTGTAATACAGCAGGATCATTATTCATGGTTACTCCTCTCTCTGGTCTGGTCCATCGAGGGTCAACAAAGATAGCGGTAATGTTCCTCTACTGCCCTGGCTTAACTGCCAGATTCAATATTTTGTGACCTGAGTTTGCACAAAGTATATTGGTTTATTGACAGGGTTATAATTCTCTGGGACTTTCTCAGGGACATGAAGATCCAAACAGACATCCCACCCTGTCTGCACTGCCTGTCCCAGTCAGATCACATATGGCCAGGGCAATGTGTTTGGGTAGAGTAGAACTGGCTTCTCTCCCCTCTTCCTAGTCGGTGGTAGGACCAGGTCTGTCTCTGTGACTCATTTCTTTTTTTGGGGGCTGTCAAAAGGCATTCTGTTTTCTGTTCTCTCATTTCCACCTTTTACTTTTCGTATTCTAATTCCCTTTCCATTTCTCTCTTCACTGAACCCTTGGATTGGCTAGCAAGTTGAGCTGAGCTCCTGTGGCCCATTCAACAAGAGCAGATGTGGAGCTTCGCACTCATTCCATCAGCATCAGGCTGAGGTGTGTCTAGGGCTTAGAGTTTGTAGTGGTATTAGAGGCTGTGTGTATGGTCCATTTGCTTGGTCAATGGCCTGTCCTGCTTATCTACCCACAACGGGCCTGCACAGCCTGCAGCTGAAGAGCAGCTCAGGTCTGCATGGTCATTTCTCTTCACATACCGTGGACTGCCAGACAAAGGGCAGGCAGCCTGCAGCAGCTGCTTAACATGACACGAGGCTGCAGCAACTGCTTAACATGACACATTATCAAGTCAGAGAGTTGTGGCAAAAGAGTGTTTTTCCTCCGAGGCCAATTATTCATGAGATGCAGCAGAGGAAGCAGTCAGGTCTCAGCAGGCAGAGGGGATATTGGGAAATGTAGACAAACTGAGTGCAGTGCCTGTGACAAGTTTCCACTGCACATGGGTTGTTTTTAACCCAGCTTTTATGTGCGTGTACTGTATGTCACCAAACCACTTCATTCATAACGTAGGGCCATAAATGAGGGAGAACATAGATCGTCTACTGTAACTGTGAACTGTTGAAACGTGTTATACTAAACAGGAAAGTTGGTATATAAGATGTATATAATGTCAAGTTCCACCATCTTGTTCTCTCAACACTCTCACAGACATTAGTGCAAGTTTTATTGATTATTACACAAGTAGAAATAAGGTGAAAAACATCCCATGTGACAGTCCATCTAGATTCTAGATAAAAGCAGTATTATTATGACTAATCTAGGATCTAAGAGGAATAGTGGAGTGAACCCCAAATCCCCAAATAAACCACACATGATGAAATCCTGCCTTATAATTTGGTTCTTTATTTCCTGTTGCCTCCCTGAAAAAAAGCTCTTTCCTGTTGTATTTCTGAGCTGCATTTCATATTCAGTGTCTTTCAACTGCATTCTGCATTATGCTGAAGTGCTGTTAGTGCCTAAAGGGATAGGACACCTCGGGACTTCAGTTCTATGTGCAATGCGTCTTCTATTATTCAGGGTGGTAATGCAACCCTTTATTTCAAGCAACACTGAGACTTTTAATTGTCTTTATCTCTGAACTAAAATAACTGTTTACTTCAACCATCAGGTGCATTCACTATCAAGAAGTACAAAATACTGGACAAAAGATCCATGATACTCCAACAGGTCATTTTATTATGTTGTGTGTGCTTAGAACCACTTAGAATAGAAAAGGAAATGGAATGAATTGATTACGTAAGGTGGATGCACCTGTTGCCTAACATTCATTTATTGTTTTAACTTCTGCTCTGGTATTGGTTCTGCCAGTGTGGGATCCTGAACTCTGACTCAGTCCTGCTTCACGTGCATTCCCTTTCCACTGAGAGGCACACACAGTATCTCGCTGGCGCCACTGAAAGCCACATTGTTTCATGCATGTTTGCCTGTCGCCCCTCTCCTTCTCCTACTTGCTCTGCCTTTAGCACACGTTTAGAAAGAACCTGTTTGCATGCACTGCAATCACTACCTTTTTTGTCCCTTTTATACGGAGCTGTCACCAAGATGTCAACTGCTAAGCGAGACAAACAATACATCCCAGAATCCCCCAGAAGTCACAGCCTCTGAGACGTGAGGGGTTCAAGACACATTGTTCAGTATGAGCTGGCCATTGCACACTCCCCAAACTCTCTTCAATTATACCACACAGTGAAGCTGCGTTGTGAGGGTCCAGTAATGTAATCCCCCTAAATCAAAATGCAAATCAGGCCTATTCTCAATCCTGCACGCTCCCTTCTTTTTTTGAAGATGGCTAGCTGTGATGGTGTTCTTGTGCTTTGTGTAGGAAGAAACCTTACTTTTACCATTTAAGTCAAGACACAAAACAGGCCATAAACTCTACAAGTTCACTCCCTATGCCATACAGTTGTCAGTATGGGGGGAAAAAACTAATTCTAGTACATCGTCTGGATGTATGGTAATATGATTATTGATAATAGCACATGTAAACAGTATATAATGTTACGGTATTGGAATGTTTGCCATAGAATGTAGTATGGGACATAATATCACATTTTATTCTGTCACAAAGCGATTAAGATCAATATACCAATCATTTACTGCAGTTAACATTCCAATACCAATATAAACAAGAGATGTTGTTGTCCCCCATACAGCTCCAAACTTCTTCAGAGTGATAGGCCCACCAGGCTTCATGACATGCCATGCGAACACTGTAAACCTCCCATTCAGCCAGCCAGCTATTTACACAACTGACTGAGTGGCCAGGCCCGGGTGTTTTCATTAACTGATAAATGGTGCAGAGACGAGGAGGAGATGAACCCTGCACCACCTCGTGTGTTTTTCTCAGTGGACCTCATGGTTTATGGCACCGCTGGCAGCTCCTTACACTCAGGTCCTAATGAGCTCCATAAAGGGAGGGGCCCCTCCCATGACTGGTCAGGTCCATAGGGTTTCTGGTTGTTGTTTCTGTGTGTGGGATGTTGTACAGACACCCACTGTAGCCATGTCAGAAGATCATTAACATGGAAGCCAGATGGAATGGATGTTATGCCATGACTTTGTAACCCTTTATGTGGGATCTGGGGTGGAATTCCTGTAGATTGTTTGTGTAAACCACTGATAGGATTAGATAGATTAGATTTGTTTATTAGTCACATGCACAGAGTCGCAGATGTAATCGCAGGGTACAGTGAAATTCTTATGCTTCAACAGTGCAGGTTAAAAAAAGAGATGTGAATGAGACAATAATAAAAAATGCAATACAAATATATACACATTTAGAACTGTAGCAATGATAAGTGTCCATTGGAGGGTGGGGCGAGGATAAATGTCCATTGGGGGGTGGTGGCACTGTAAGGGTCCATTGGGCGGTGGGGGCAGGATAAGTGTCCATTGGGGGGGTGTAGAATATCCATAGGGGGAGCAGCAGGGGGGAAGTGAGAAGTGGATGAGACAATAATAAGGGGGACAGGGATTTCAGATAGCTGCCTAGTGGTTATTCAGTAGCCTGATGGTCTGGGGGTAGAAACTATTGGTGTGTCTGACAGTTTTTGCTATGATTCTCCTTTACAGCCCACGTCTGACTGATGGAAGCGGGGAGAACAGGCCGTGGCTTGGTTGGCAGAGGAGGTTGTGCTGTCTAGTTCATGAGTTCTGGCTTTATGGGTTTGGGGAAATATTGCATTTGGTGGATTTGACAAGCACAGTGGATGGTTGTCTTCTCTTCTAATACAGCCCATATACTGAGCATAAAAACGTTCAACCTGTTTGAGGTGTGTCCCAGTCTGTTGGACCAGTCTGAAAACTGATTCATTGTTTTCTGAGCCAAAGGTATTAAAATGTCAACATTACCTCAGGGCCTGTGTGTTCTTTCAAAATGCAAAAGTCAAACAGCATATTAAGTTATGAGAAATGGCAGATGAGCAGAGAACTGTGAAAGACACCGATTGTATAACAAGAGAAGAGGGGTCATTGTTCCATTTAGAGTTTTGGCTTCAGACTAATCCCTCTCTGACATGTTCATTTTTTAAAATATTTTTTACCCCGTTTTCTCCCCCAATTTTGTGGTATCCAATTGGTAGTTACAGTCTTGTCTCATCACTGCAACTACCATACGGACTCGGGAGAGGCGAAGGTTGAGAGCTTTGCGTCCTCCAAAACCCATCAAGCCGCACTGCTTGGTAACCTGGAAGCCTGCCGCACCAACGTGTCAGAGGAAACACCGTGCACTGCACCCGGCCCGCCACAGGAGTCACTAGTGCGCAATGGGACAAGGACATCCCTGCCGGCCAAACCCTCCCCTAACCCGGACGACGCTGGACCAATTGTGCGCCGCCCCATGGTTCTCCCAGTCGCAGCCGGCTGCGACAGGGCCTGGACTCAAACCCAGAATCTCTAGTGGCACAGATAGCGATGCAGTGCCTTAGACCACTGCACCACTCAGGAGGCCCTCTGACATGTTAATAAGTCCGCTGGAGTGTCTGCCTTTGTCAAATATGCAAACACAAAGGAATCAAACTATGAAACATAGTATTTTCCAATACATTTGTTTAGACTGGTAACGTCAGGGTGGCTGTCTAGATCTTACAGATAGATGTCAGTTCTCTCTCTGGTTCTCTGGGCAGTTTGTTACAGTATCACCATTCCATCCCAGGTCTGTGCTAGTAGTGTAAGGTGAGAGATATCAAAGCAGGTAACAATAGAGAGGTGGATGGGTGATGTACCTGTGGGTGAATAACACACATGAATAGGTTCCACATGGATAGTGTCTTGTCTCAACGCTAATTGCTGTCAAAGTATCAGATCCCATTTTATGGTTATCAAGTATCTTTGATGTTGGATAAAAGTTTTCTAACTAAATCTCAATGGAAGTATTGTGCATGATCGGAACATAACACCCCTCTGGTCTTATGTTCTACACCTCAAACGTACATACCAACATGCTCGTGTGACTTATTTAGCCAACTTAGAAAGAATGCTTTTAATGCACTCGTACACTCTTCATCCAATATTTTATTTTTATTTTATTTCACCTTTATTTAACCAGGTAGGCTAGTTGATCACAAGTTCTCATTTACAACTGCGACCTGGCTAAGATAAAGCAAAGCAGTGCGACACAAACAACAACACAGAGTTACACATGGAATAAACAAGCATACAGTCAATAACACAATAGAAAAAAAGAAAGTCTATATACAGTGTGTGCAAATGGTGTGAGGAGGTAAGGCAATAAATAGGCCATAGTAGCAAAGTAGTTACAATTTAGCAAATTAACACTGGAGTGATAGATGAGCAGATGATGATGTGCAAGTAGAAATACTGGTGTGCAAAAGAGCAGAAAAGTAAATAAAACAATATGGGGATGAGGTAGGTAGATTGGGTGGGCTATTTACAGATGGGCTATGTACAGCTGCAGCGATCGGTTAGCTGCTCAGATAGCTGATGTTTAAAGTTAGTGAGGGAAATATAAGTCTCCAGCTTCAGCGATTTTTACAATTCGTTCCAGTCATTGGCAGCAGAGAACTGGAAGGAAAGGCGGCCAAAGAAGATGTGGCTTTGGGGATGACCAGTGAGATATACCTGCTGGAGCGCGTGCTACGGGTGGGTGCTGTTATCGTGACCAGTGAGCTGAGATAAGGCGGAGCTTTACCTAGCATCGACTTTTAGATGACCTGGAGCCAGTGGGTCTGGCGACTAATATGAAGCCAGACTGCATCCAGTTTGCTGAGTAGAGTATTGGAAGCTATTTTGTAAATGACATCGCCGAAGTCGAGGATCGGTAGGATAGTCAGTTTTACGAGGGTATGTTTGGCGGCGTGAGTGAAGGAGGCTTTGTGGCGAAATAGGAAGCCGATTCTAGATTTGATTTTGTATTGGTGATGTTTAATATGAGTCTGGAAGGAGAGTTTACAGTCTAGCCAGACACCTAGGTATTTGTAGTTGTCCACATATTCTAAGTTAGAACCGTCCAGGGTAGTGATGCTGTCACAGTGTCCACAGAAGGTGGCGCCCCTCCCCGGTCGGGCGGTGCTCGGCGGTCTTGTCGCCGGCCTACTAGCTGCCACCGATCTATGTTTCTGTGTCTTTTGGTTTTGTCTGTCTAGGTCCGCACCTGTTTCTTGTTAGTCATTTAGTGGGGGGGGGGGTATTTAGTTTGTCTTTTTGTTTGGGGAATTCGTGCGGGATTATTTAATGTCATGTGTGAGTGGCAGTTGGTATTCTGCGCTGCCTTTTACTACGTAGCGTACTTTGGATTATACATTTGGATTGCCGGGCTGCGCCCCGTGCGTTTAAACATTTTTGGGGGGGAGTTGTTCTCCTATCGTGTGTTTTGCACACCCTGCCTTGTGGCTACCTTATTTATACAGTGTTCAATAAAACATCTGTGTTAACGGACCTCCATCTCCTGCGCTTGACTCTGCCCCTTTCCTGCTACCAAGGATAGCGTTGACAGATGCTAGTCGGGCGGGCGGGTTTGGGCAGCGAACGGTTGAAAAGCATGCATTTAGTTTTACTAGCGTTTAAGAGCAGTTGGAGACCACGGAAGAAGTGCATTGTGCCATAATAGGCTTTGTCTGCATTATAACCTTGAGGTTCTCACTAGACATCCCAAAATAATTACAGAACTTTCTCATAGCACCTCTGTGCATTTATACGATACATTGAAAATATTGAATAGCCATTGTTAGTCCTCCGGTTTTGATTTATCCAATCATAATCAAACACATAAAACAGAGAACCTCCTGCCAGGCTTCCAGGATGGAGGCAGTAATGTATACTGCTGCTATGTCTCAGATCCAACACCTGACACTGGATACCTACTGTATACAGGTACAGTGTGTATACTAAACACTGGTTGGTTTACAGTGTGTGTGGTATCTAGGAATCCATACAGTAAGGAGTTTAGTTTAGCTATAATTCGTCTTTGTAGGAAAACTGCTGGAACCACCAAAGTAGCCGACTGTATATGGTGGAAAATCAGAACGTCATAAGAACCTGGTCAGTATTTAAGCCAACAGTGGACTCCTACTCCAGGCTGTTAGAAACAAAAGAAAATGTGTAAACACCTCAAGTAGTTTCTCCTTTTGAGTTAGTGCGCTCAGTATGCTGTGATGCTTATGGATGGGGGTGCTTTCGTGGCTGCGTGCATGCTGTGCTTGGCTTGTATGTTGTTGTCATGGTTCCTGTATACAATGTTCAATGGCTCTGAATGCCAAATATAAATTCTATCCTACTGTAAAGCAGCCAAATCAGAGAGATGGATGATTGTAGTGAGTGTCAGGATGATTGGAGCCTTGCTTATTGGTCTGGAAACTCAGTTTGGCGCTGACATTTTTTTCTCCCTCTTGTTTAAAACACAAACAAACATCCCCCCGAGCAATGCAGTGTCCCATGACCATGACTTGATTGACACCTGCGCCCTATTTTGGGTTCATTTACTCTGGAGTCACTGAACCTTCAAATATTGGAGTTCTGATAGTGTGGTAGTTCTCTCCCTCTCTGTGTGTGTGTGTGTGTGTGTGTGTGTGTGTGTGTGTGTGTGTGTGTGTGTGTGTGTGTGTGTGTGTGTGTGTGTGTGTGTGTGTGTGTGTGTGTGTGTGTGTGTGTGTGAAGAGAGCCTCATGAAAATAGTGACATAAGCTACAACAACAGTAAAATGTCATACTAGTTGGGGGGCCATTCTTGTGTGAGTAAAAATCGAACCTAGCCCCTGTAGTGTATATCAGTGGCTAGGTTCTCTCTATTTTGGGTTCATTTACTCTGGAGTCACTGAACCTTCAAATATTGGAATCTGATAGTGTGGTAGTTCTCTCTCTCTCTCTGTGTGTGTGTGTGTGTGTGTGTGTGTGTGTGTGTGTGTGTGTGTGTGTGTGTGTGTGTGTGTGTGTGTGTGAAGAGAGCCTCATGAAAATAGTGACATAAGCTACAACAACAGTAAAATGTCATACTAGTTGGGGGGCCATTCTTGTGTGAGTAAAAATCGAACCTAGCCCCTGTAGTGTATATCAGTGGCTAGGTTCTCTCTATTTTGGGTTCATTTACTCTGGAGTCACTGAACCTTCAAATATTGGAATCTGATAGTGTGGTAGTTCTCTCTCTCTCTCTGTGTGTGTGTGTGTGTGTGTGTGTGTGTGTGTGTGTGTGTGTGTGTGTGTGTGTGTGTGTGTGTGTGTGTGAAGAGAGCCTCATGAAAATACTGACATAAGCTACAACAACAGTAAAATGTCATACTAGTTGGGTGGCCATTCTTGTGTGAGTAAAAATCGAACCTAGCCCCTGTAGTGTATATCAGTGGAAGACATACACTATGTGTTCCTGAGCCTGTACAGCCAGGAAGGGGGGTTTACAGCATTCCTCCTTGCTGGTGCGTCACGGATCCTTGACTTTATTACTGAGGAGGGTACGAGAGGTTCCCATAAACTCTAGCAAGTGTTTCTGGACCGACATTAAAAAGGGATTAGCATTCTCTATCTGTTGTGACCTCTGAGTGCATCCACTAATGCATCCAGATCACGTACTAGTTCATTCAGTGGTGTGCTGGTGGCATGCAAATATCAATTTCTGAACAGATTTAATGTAATTGAGAGTGATTGGAATGATAAAATCATTTCTGAAATAGCATGGTTAGAGAGTAAAGTAACCCTACCACTGAGACTGGAGGTTTTCATTATGACTGGTTTTCGACCCACATTATAATCCAGCCCTATTATAATATTTTATAATTTTGTCATCTGGAAAGGCTATTGGCCAAACGTACAGTATGTTGCTTTAATCCATGATTACCCTGCCCAACCCGAGGTGAGGTAATACTTTAGTCCAGATGTTCACTGGCTGTGATAGACAGAAATACTATTTGGGCCATTGGAGCATATTACACCCTGTTATGAAATTCTGTAGCTTATACATATGTAATAACAATATTATCTGAATGATTCAAATGTTAATATCTGTTAAGTGTTCTGCATAAATAAACTATGTTGCTACAGTGGTGAATGTGAAGTAGAGCCAGAGGTAATGCTCTGACGTTAGCTTTGCAAACAAACCTGATGATGTTATTTGTGACAGTCTGAATGCATCTGCAGCTCTGGTTTTATAGCTACAATCCTCACACTGCTCAACAGACAACACCCAGATTAACGCCAACAGCAGGCCTCTGATTACAGCTAATGCTGGTTTGATCTAGTGTTCAGGGATGTGTTAAGAGCACACTATAGCAGGGGTACAGTAGGGGTGGGCAGGAGGGAGGAGAAGGGGGGGTGATCCTCTTATGAGACCCTGGCTGTGAGGGACTGGATCTGAAGCCTGACTGAAGACCAGTCAACAGTGAAATACAGTAGCATCATGTGATACCCCACCTGGGCCAGACAGCCAGCCTCACACTCGCTATTGTGGGGAAATGCAATGTAATGCCATACTACTGTGTCTCTCTGTCAAAGGCATCTCTGCTGCTTTTCCCTGTGTGGTTTATGTCAGAGGAAGTTTTCACCCCTGGCCTCAGTCACATTGATTGGGAATCCCCTGACGCCCATGGATATGAGCCCAAATCCTTCATGCCCTCCTGGCCTTTCTCACTCACACTGTGGCACAAACGTCCTGTATGTATCCCTGATCCATTATGTACTGTACAGGCTCTGGTTTGCGCTGTGTGAGCCCAGCATCTGCTTGGAGTTTTCATCCCATTGCGTAACGCTGCATGCCACCCCTTACCCTACCCACCGTCTCTCTCAAGCACACATGCACGCAAGGGCATGAACACACACACACACACAGTGATGCATGCATCCACACACTCTCACACATACGCACATGCATGTCACACACACACACACACACACACACACACACACACATACATACACATACATTGTTTAACATCATCCTATACTTTTCACTCTTCCCAAACTCTTTCCTGATGCATACAATTTGCAGACTTAGTATTGATTAGGCAAGGCAAAGTCATTTTCTGCACATTTCAATGAAGCAATTCCACATAAGCTTTGTAAATGATGTTTATTTTAGTATGCCATACACCCTTCATATTTAAGACTCATCAGTGTGTCCACAGAATCACATTCCAACCAGAATTAGCACTTGTGCAGTGTTACATTTAGCATGGTCTATTTTAAGTCTGTTAGTCTTGCAAACACAAAGACTTCCATCCCTTAACCAATAATAATCTGACCGATAACACTGAGGTGTGTCTTATCCTGGCACAGGTCAAAGGGTTTTTTTTATAGAGAAAAGGCAGCAAAATATGCGAATAGCTATAAGTGCATATATTTAAGTGACCAAGTATTTTGACTCTGTATTGGGGTAAGCTACATATTAGTCAATACATTTTGGGACATTTTTGAATACATTGTATTGTGTTTTCATTGTGGGGATATACTCTGTCAGATCCCTGAGTTTTTAGACAAACAGTAATAATGTCCCATAATTGTCAATAGAATTTGAAGCATCCTGGCAAATTATACCAATGACTCGCACACAGGTGGGTTATCCGAGTCCTGACTGTGCATGGAGCTCAGGCCAGTGTCTGAGTCGTCATCGTTGGCATTGCATGTCTTTGAAAGCCCCCTGGCTTGCTCCACCCACTCGCTTTTCGTCTCCAGGGGAGGCATCATTGCTGCCTCAGTAACCACAGAGTTGCAGTCATTGTCCTCGCTTGGTGTCTCGTTATCCTCTATATACAATGAGTTCACTTTCTCCAGCAAATCCCGTATCTCCTTTTCTTTCGCCCCCCAAATATCCTGGGTTACATTCAAATCATTCCTGATAGCCTCCAAATCCGTGTTCAAGCGCAGTCCAATGTATAAACTAGTATCCAGCTGCGTTTTGATCCTCTCCTCCTCCAGAAGCAAATCGTTCTCGAATGATGTGTCAGCCTCTAGGGCTAAAGTGTCTGTGTGTGTCGCATGGGCTGTTGATACCCACATAGCGGTCTCTCCCGCGCTGGGTTCCACCTCTTTACTTGACAGCTCCTCTTGCCTTCGCTTCATCCACCTCTGGTTAAGTTCCTCTTGGATCTCCACAGTAATGCTGTCCATGAGCGCTTCGTGCTCAGCCAATTCATCCTGAAGTCTAATCACCTCCTCACACCGTTGGGCATACTCCTCAAACTGGGCAACATCCTCCGCCGAGCACGGCTTCTCACCCTCCTGCTTGGGGAGCCCGTCAGAATGCGCATCCACTAAGTATGTGTCCTGCACGTAATTGATCCCATGCATTTTCATCCTGTCAAAATGAACTTTAGCTTCATACCTTTCTATCTCTCTGTCCAGTTCTTTAATTCTCTGGATCTGTTGGCGGATTGTGTGGTCCTGGGATATGACCAGGTGAACCAAAGTTTCCATTTTCTCCCCAGTGGGCGCATCCTTGGAGACGGTTTGCGCCCTCTTTTTATTTATTTTATCCAACTTTCTGAAAGCTTTCCTAACAATCCGACGTTGTTTCTCAGGTGAGAAGCCCATGGTGGCTCTTGCTGTCCCCTTGTAAATGCACGGGCTCTCCTTGCTGAGCACCACACGGGCCTCTGCGCTCCGGGGTCCGTGGTTAGCCAATGAAGCCTCATTTTTAACCAACACAAACCGCACGTTCTCCTGCTCCTCTCCCCACGCGCCCCAAAGTCGAAGGATCTTTGTTTTATTCGGCAAAATTCTCTCAGATCCTCTCCATTTTTCTACGATGCAATAGGATTGGGGTGATCCCGAGAGCATGGCTGCAGAGACACATTGTTGCAAGTTTTGATCCTCTAGGAGCACATTGACCACATCTGTACAGGTGGTGCGCTTTGACAGTCCGGAGACAAGCTTCTCCTCTCGGCAAACCCACACAGATATCTTACTTTCCTTGGACTCCATCATAAACTAAAACGAAACGTTATTCCCCTTTAGATAACCATTCAAATTCCGTTGAGGCTGGAAACGGATTGGAACAGTTTTGTCATTTAAGTGCTAAATTAGTTGTACATCTGCATACGTTAGAATAGAAAGCAACATCCAACATTCTGAGATAAATTGTTCATTTTACGCGTTCCCTCAGGTAGTTGGTAGCGGATGGGAAGTCCTCGCTATCGCTGTCTGTGTCCAAGTACGCACACTCAACTGCGCCCTTTGCGCGCTGTGCTTACAACCGGAGACTCGCTCTGCTTTGATCACATGACAACTGTACAGTTCCAAAACACTACAAGTAACACCGCCCATACAGTTTGTTACTATCCCAGAGAACCTGATTTCGTATTTTGATAAAACGTGATAACAATTTATATTTAACTAGGCAAGTCAGTTAAGAACAAATTCTTACTTACAATGACGGCCTAGGAATAGTGCCTTGTTCAGGGGCAGAATGACAGATTTTTACCTTGTCAGCTCTGGGATTCGAACTAGCAAACTTTCGGTTAATGGTCCAACGCTATAACCACTAGGCTACGTGCCACCCCAATAACAATAACAATAACAACAACAACAACACTATTATCCATGAATAACAACACCAAACGACTAATACTACAACTAATAATGATAACAATAATTACAACAAGTACCACATCAATAACAATAGTAGTGATATGTACAATTATAACAATACTTATAATAATAATTGTATAAATGCACATGTATTATTATTACTAATATTAATTTATAATAATTTACTCTAGTAAATGTTTATGAATGAGACCCAATGTGTAGGCCTATTCATCTTTCATTTCACCACCCAGGTAAACATCATATTATATCATGTGGTACCTTGGATGATGCCAACAGAAATGCAGACAGCCCTGGGGGTTGTGCAACACTTCGAATAGTGACAATGAGAGGAGTGAATTAAGGTACTGACATCCCTAAATCAGAAGATGTTATCTTACTGCTGAGCAGCTATACTTTTTTTAAAACCAAATACATTAGCGTGCAGTGTACAAGGTAAGACTAATTTACACACATCTGCATAGGAGGCTGTAGCCTAATACATTGCACCATGCGTCTTCTCTGGGTGACACACATATGTCACTTGACTAACAAACACCCCAACAAACAGATGGTAAAAGAAAAGTGGTTGTATTGAGCCAGCTTCGTGGTTCCACGGTACATTGCCTCATCTCACTTTTCTATTCCTACATGTTCATCATCAACATCAGTTCAACAACCCAGTGGGAAAAAAACAGGTTGAATCAATGTTGTTTCCACGTCATTTCAACAAAAACAATTCATTGTGATGACGTTGAATCAACGTGGGAAACGTAACGGAATGTCGTCTTTTTTTCACCTAACTTTTCACCTAAATCCAACGACGTGACATTCTTTGTTGATTTTACGTTGACTTCTCATTAGATGACAACTCAACCAAATGTAAACCAAAACTAGACGTTGAAATGACGTCTGTGCCGAATGGGATGATCACTTCCTGGTTCATTCCGAAGGCAGCGTTCTAACCTTGATCTCAAGGATTTATCTGGAATTAGAGAGAAATTCTGACCCCCTGCTGGTACCTGTCAAGTGAGGACAGCTACACCATGAATCAAGACCATAGTAGGGAACATTTCACACCCATTATGAGAGTCCAGTATTCTTGTACTCAGATACAGCTGTGTAAACGCCTCCCTAGAAACAGGAAGTGTAGTAGTCCAAATCTGGCAGGGCTCTGACCCCTGGGAAGATTACACTGGTACACTGTGCATGGATTTAAACATGTCTCCATAATCAGATCCTCTCACACACATGAGCCAGACAGACAGACACACATCTGTTAGATATTATGTGGACAGTGTCAGTGGAGAGAGAGGATAGAGAGAGGGCATTCTGTAGACGGACGAGTTGTTCTGTCTCTGATTATTTAAGCACACTAAACTACTGATGTTACAGTCATTACAACGTAAAACCATTACAAGGTATAACCGTTGTGTGAGTGAGTGAGTGAATGAGAGAGCAATAGACATACCTAGGCTCCAGGTTGAAATATGCTAGCACTTTTTACAACAGTGTTACAGAATGAGCATGTCAGTGCAACTGCTAAACAGCAGCACCGTGGCCTTCAGTCTTTTTTCGGTTGGTCCGATGGACAAGTCTTTCATTTGATAATGGCTCCATCTGGTGTTAGCGTTCAGTATTACCCATGATAACTGTTATTCAAAAAGGAAAGTGATACATTTTACAATGACACTAATGCTTCATAAGTTATTCTCAAAAAATATATATAATTAAGTGCAATAGTCATGCTAGATCTTATTCAAAATGAACGAAGCATAGAACTTTAGCTGAGAGAGGGCTGTGCTCTAGGGATAATAACATTGGGCGGCAGGTAGCCTAGCGGAACCTTAAGAGCTTTGGGCCAGGAACTGAAAGGGTGCTTGTTCATGTAGTCGGCTGGGGGATTCGAACCATCTCTTGATGTGCCCTTGAGCAAGGCACCTACCCCTAATTCCTCCTGTAAGTCGCTCTAGATAAGAGTGTCTGTTAAATGTAAACAATCTTTATCAAAGAGTGCAGCCTGTGTAAGTGGCTTCATTATTGTTGTTATAGGGGCTTATTTTGTAAATTGTTGTCCCAGTTTATGAAATCTAGTTTCATATTTGAAAATACTGCCACATGACACACTGTAACAGTATGGAGATACTGCAACAAGGCTGGCACCAATACAAAAGCCAGGGAATAGCTCCCTCTGTTGTGTATTTGTGGTTAGTACAGCTGATGTGTTCTTACATATTATGTTTATTCATCTAAAGGTTTAGTTAGAATTCAAGTGTTAATGTGGAGATGCTCCGAATTTCTTTTTGTTGCATTCTCACTGTCAGTTGTTCACAGAATAAAAAGGGAGACCATATTTTTCCAGATTTATTTAACTTCAATATTGTATACATACAAAGTATCTAGAAAGCTACAAAATATCGACCACTTTATCAAGAAGGCATCAAAATGTTACGGAGCAAAGACAAGACCATATGCAGTAGAGAACACATACACATAGCAGGTTTTATTTTATTTTCTGTCCCTTGCTCCAACGCTTTACTGTCATGGATATGAAAAGATATCACACTTCTGTACCAAGAAAAGCCAGGATATATCATTTTATACAAAGCACCTTTTTACAAAAAAAAATCTCTGCACACAAACCCAATAGTTGTTTTTATGATACTATCTGAACTATTTAAAAGTTCACTTTAAAGCCAACATCTTAAAATAGTAATAACCAACAAAAAAGGTACCAGTACCTACATTTAGACAAAATTACAAACAAATAACAACAAGAGCTAAACTGCTGATATGATTGTGTGGAGATTCTGTTACACATCCATGCTTTATGTCCATTTTATTCAGAGTGTCCTCTAGACATCCATGCTTTATGTCCATTTTATTCAGAATGTCCTCTAGACAATTCATCTGATCAAAGGCAACAGTCTTCTGGTCCCCAGAGAAATGGGAGGTACAGTCAGCTGTTCCAGCTTGGAACTCACATGTCAAATGTACCAGCAGTGTAGCAGTAACAGCATCACCACCCTCTTGGGGCTTGGAATATACCCAAAATGTAATCACAAACCATCATATACATGTAGAACAATAAAACAGGAACACCTCAGTAAGTTATTCATTAACGTGAACTAGTACACAGGGAAAAAAGGGAGATAAAACAGTCAACAAAGAAAAAATATATATGCCTACTGAACTCCAGTCTCCATAGGGCTGTAGCAAAAATACTGAGCAATTGAACCAACTTTGTCTGTATCCACCAGAAACATTTTCTGCTATGACTCAGAATAAGACGTTCCCATAAATAATTTAGTAAGAATCAGAAAACATGTATCTCTTCTTAAGGTAAAGTTGTAAGCCTATGTGACTTCACAGCTGCTGGAATGAGTCACCATCCTCCATTCTATCAGTTGCTGTCTGGTCAAACAGGCCTTTCACAGACTATAACTTTACACACATGTATAGTACAGGTACTCTTCTTAACAGATCATTTCTTAAAACCAAATTATATTAATATATCATTTATTTCACCATGGATCGACTCACTCACTGTCCCTTGTCATCTAGTACAAACCTTCAACAAGGCAATGTGGTGATTGGTGTCATTACATCTCTTTTTGGTTTAGCAACACTTAATTCAGAATATTTAGTATTTTCATTGCTGGAGATTCTAAACCAAAGGCACTTCCATGCTACAGTGCAGGACATGTCTAGAGATCGTATGTATCTCTGTATTTTTGGTCTTTCAGAACAGGAAAGGCAAAGTCAGTTCTTATTTATGTTAAAAAGTAACTCCGTTTAACTCGTGTGTGTGTGTGTGTGTGTGTGTGTGTGTGTGTGTGTGTGTGTGTGTGTGTGTGTGTGTGTGTGTGTGTGTGTGTGTGTGTGTGTGTGTGTGTGTGTGTGTGTGTGGTAAAATTTTGTACCAATATGTATATTGGTGAGTGATTTAATATATTTTTTTGTGCGTGTTAAAAACAAAATACATTCTTAAAAGTGAACCAAGGCCAGTTTGACACCATACAATAAGGCACTGTACACTGTTACACTTTGGCAGATTGTACTGTAGTAGAATTCCTACAAAATGTGAAAATGAGTCACCCAGCTTAGGAAAGAGATCACAGCTTTAGTGGCATCTTTTGAAATTCACACGTCCGTAACATGTTTTAAGGCTCGGAATTGGTGTAGGCCACAGATTCATGGGGTGGTGTGAACGTAAAGGCAGCGACATCGGCTAGAACTTAGTAGAAATAACACTGCAATGGCCAGAAAAAAATGCATCATCTGTTTAGAGGCAATGAAACTGCATACTGAACACAGCCCGCTGTCTAAGAAGTGATCCATTTTCTCATGGTTATTTCAGGATATCCTAAAACCTTAAATCACACATCTAAAAGAAAAAGGTAAAAGTTAAAATTGGCATGTCCTAGAAGGGGAACCAAGTGCTTAGGACAAGGTGGCAGTCCACTCAGAGTAGCTAAAGTAGTGCTTTCATGGTTTTTAGAATCAAATCCATTTTAATGACTCCGTCGGACACTGGAACAGGACAGATGTTTGGATTCCTTATTGCAATGTAAGACTTGTAAGCCCTGTCTGAGGCAGAGACACAGGTTGAACTAGGTGTCTGTAGTGTAATCACAGTGCATTCATTCTGCTGTTAGTGTCTAAGACCGTGGATTGTCCAGAGGGATCGGTATCTTATTTCCCTGAAAGAAACAGATGTTTTTGTAAAGCAATAACTTCACTATCATGACGCCCACAATCACCTGCCTTCGACTAACTTTCGTGTAGCAATTTTATTATCCCCAAAATGTTTTTAAAAATGCTTTTCTTTGGAAAACCCATTGGTCAAGTGTGTATGTACGGTTTGTATATCTACACCACAGGAGGCTGCTGAAGGGAGGACGGCTCATAATAATGGTTGGAACGGAGAAAATGGAATTACATCAAACACCTGGAAACAGTGTGTTCGATGTATTTGATACCATTCCACTGATTCCACTCCAGTCGTTACCACGAGCCCGTCCTCCCCAATTAAGGTGGCACCAACCTCCTGTGACCTATATGCTCACAAATCAACTACAGATATACATGTAGTTTACAGGATCCATGGGGAACAGACAACATCTTCCTAGTGTTTTCTAAGTGTACATTACAAGATCAAAGCGGAAGAAGACAACACACACATAATGTCTGCTGACCAAATTAAACCCAACCAACTGATTCCTTACATACTGCCTCTTTTATATGTACATCCTACAAACAAAGATTGACTTGCCATCCTTAAAATGAAGAATTTATCCTGTATCAAAACATAGAACAACTGTACCGCAATTCACAGCTGCAGTCAAACATCAAATACATACATTAATATACAAAGAAATTAATAACAATAGGCCTCGCCCAAAATGTGACCGAAAAGCAGTGCATGTGTGATTTTCAGCTAGAGGCACTGTCACTTTGTTTTGAGGTTCTTTAGTCTATGTAAAGGGAGGATTCAGGGGGTTCAGGAGTCTCATTCCTTCACCAATCGGTAGATATGATGCTGCGCACCGTGCTCGCTGTTCGACACCTCGAACACACACGCCATACACAGCAGAGTCTCCTGTGTGTCCCTGTTCGTCACCACCTGGAAGAGACAGAGATGTCATGTTAGTCATTCGGGACCTAACGCAATCCCACTCCATGTAATGCAATGAGCAGTCTCTGGAGAGGAATATGGGTCTCAGGAAAAGGACTTTCCGATGTTAAAAGGCCCACGGACAGATGTCAATCAGCAAACAGTATGACAAAAACAAGTACATTTGTAAATCTAAGGAATTTAAAGGAGTGTGTGAAGAAAATGAAACAAACAAAACCGGGGCAGGGTTGAGAGTGCACACCCACACATGCATTAAAAAGAGCTCTCTCTGCAGTGGAGAATAGGACTTTAAGCCCCCATGTGATGGCTAATAACAGGGGTCCCCACCCTCTCTGATCGCCCCCCCCCCCCCTCCTCCTTTCCTCTCCCCTGCAGATGATAAGGCTCCTCACACTGCGTTCCATCCCCTGTGGAATGTTAGGAATGCAGGAGCATGGAACGATGCTCATCTCAGGCCCCAGTCAGAGCTCCTCTTTTCAGGTTCGCTGGAGCCAAAGGAGCCCAGCAGAAAGCTAGCATAAAGGAAAGGGAGGGTCCTAGCCACAGGTTAGAGTAGTGGGAGACTGGCTTTTGTATTTGCCTGCTTTAGGAAGCAGTAGTAGGACGGACAGGACAAGAAGTAATCCTTACCAATAGAATGGTGAAGTTCTCCAGGACACTGTTCATCATGTATTTTTCAGGCAGGTGTTTGAGCTTGTGGATAAAGTTGATCATGTATTCACACATGGGAGACCGGCTTATCCTGTACACAAAGCGTCCGTTCTCAAACCGGGCATACTCCGTCTGGAGAGAGAGAGAACCAACATCCAGAAATGTGTGCCGCATATACTGATAGCTATGTCACACATACTGTATACCTTCACTATATCTGCATCGAACACATCACCCTCCCTAGGAGAGGGGGTGACCTTGACAATTTATTGTTAAAACGAGAGACCGCCTGGATCTTTAATTTAAAGACACTTGCTCCCTTCGGTCTCATCGTAGAGTTTGATCTGATGATTGTGTTTTTGTTATCCATTGTAACTAAAGTGTTTGTAGGCCTATATGATGTAACCTAATTGTAACTATGATCGTATGTAATCCATTCATGCTTTTTTATATGTTCTATTGATATTTGTAAATCGACCAATGAAATCATGCCACAGCTGGCCAGGATTACAGACACCTGTGTGTGTCCTTCCAAACTACATAAACTAGTGACCCGCAGTGTTTGTCATGAAACCCTGATGAAGACAGCTTGGCTGTCGAAACCTTGGTAATAAATGATTTCATCTGAACTCTTAAGAGTGTGCGGCTCACCTGAGAACCTCACCTAACCAGGTGTGCGCTTCTTCCACCTAGACATATACTGATGACTGAATATGTCATTTACAGAATACGATCATTTTTTGGAACAATAAGACTGGTTGAGTACCCACCTCCACCTTCTCGACCACCTGCTTGCCAAAGGAGCACACCTTAGTTGAGCAGGTGATTGTCATGTTCTCGGAGCTCTCATACTGACTGGTCACTCCATAGAAAGCCCCCGCTTCATCCTGAATGTTGCAGTTCAAGTCAGCCTGGGAACCACAAATAACACAATATAAGTTGTTGGTAAGACAGAAATGTGTTCCATTTCTTCATCCATATGAGGTGAAAGAAATGTGTCTTAGCTCAAAAATGGCCATCATCACAATACTGCCCCTCTAAGTGAGAGGGCAATGAGATGACAATTGAATGGAATGCAGAATGTTGTATGGATATGCACCATGCAATGGAAAAATGACAGTGTAGATTGAAAGTCGTAATTTATCTTAAATAAATAATGACCGACACCTGTGAATGTATGACCATCTAGTGGGGCATCAGTGATAAAGTGAACGGATAGTCTTAAATAAATAAAACACTTCTTAGCCACCTCTGAATGACTATGTAAATGTATTCCATATTTGGAACTAGATTATAAAGGAGATTAAATGAAGTTATGTTAAGAGGATGATTCATGCTAGTGAAAAGGAGCAGTGCTCTGAGGGCAGCTCTCCAGGTCCAGGACATCATGTTCATTATGGGGACAAAAAGAGCACATCTCCTTCTATAGCATCCTCCTCCTTCATTAGTCAAAGCAGTTACACTTTAATTATTGTGCAGATTGTGCCTTTCATTTGAAATTCAGATTGGCCGGTCACTTCAAAAGGAATTTGAGCGGGCTGTTCTGGCTGCGATGGCGAGCCCCACTTTGTTGGCTGCCGCTAGTTAGCATTTTCCATTGGGGTAAAATACATGCAATGTTTAAACAGCCATTAAGAGTGCAACCAGGTCACTCCATTGTTTTGAGATATTACACTGAATTAGCGAGCGCTTTGATCACAAGTTCTCCTGCTATGCGAGGCCAAATATAGCAACATGCATTCTGCAGCCATCTTCAGTGTTTAGCCTCTGATTAAACCCGTTCACTAGAGATGAAACCAAACAAATTCCGTTTTCTCTGGGTTGTAAAACAGGAAATGCTTTATACCACAGAAACAACATGAGAAATGATATACAATATATCTTTATGGAGATACTAATGTAGAACAAAATGCATTCAATCTCACCCGTTTCATTTCACAAGCTAATTAATAGTGAGTAGTTCTGTGAACATATTTGTTTAAATATCTGTTTGAGTTTATTTTTCTTCTCCATATCTTTTCTTACTTCTTTCTTCATACAAACACACTGGCCTACTGTACACACTCAAGTGCTATTCAGTCACCAGACCAGTGCAGACACTTTGCAACATGACACTCACCCAAAATTTTATGAGGAAGAAGGAATTCTGGGGACCCTTGCCAAAGAGCTCCTTCAGTCCTCCTTTCTTTTCAGGGAATTTATCATAAATCTGACGAATGTCCACTGACTCCAGCAAGGCATCGCTGTAGGAGTGGTTCGTCTGTCCGATGTGCACAAAGAGGTGCTTGTTGTACTGAAAGACAGTTAACATGAGGATCTTACAGAGCTAATATCAGAAAGACACATATGTAAATCATTAAAAAAATGCTTTTGAGTATTGATCTCTCATAAAGAAGTTGCCAGTTTATTACTGTTCTGTTTTCAATAACTGTAGAACATCTGGCTGACTGAGATCCTCAGCAAAACTATTCTAATTTACAGTACCAGTCAGTCTGTTCTCCATCTGTATGAGATATAAAAATATAAATAAGATATATAGTCATAAGACAAAAAGGAGAAATGCCAGCAAATCCGGGAATATCTTCACAATTAAATCTGTACTATTGTCCTAATGCTCTGGTTGTGAGAGAGTCAAATCTTATCATGAGGGTTATTTCAAAGTCACTGTTGCCCTTTACTTCAGTACCAGAGTGCTGCATGGCCTCTCCAGCCTAGCCTTAAGGCCATGTAACCATCTCAAATATTCAGCTAAATACAAGATTAATGGCTGTTGTCATGCGATATCAATAACAAAATAAAATTCTCGGGGGAATGCAGACAAACCAAGACAGATCGCTCACGTCCAAACCAAACAATAAAGAATGTGAGGCATGAGCTTAGGGCTGCTGGTCTGTGTGCCTTTTCACATGACGTGACATGGGTCTGTGGTCCATCTTACTTCCCCTAATCCCAGTGTTCTGTGTTTGTGTATGGTCGGTCAGAACTAGCGAAGGGAATTCAATCTAGTGTGTGCATTCATTCTCGTCTCTTTGATCCTCGACAGTGTGCAGCTAGACCTTCTGTGTGGTGAGAGGGGGACAGAACTGGCCGATAAGAGCTGGAAATGAGTGACAGCTATGTCTCATGAGAGTGGCCATGAATACGGACAATACCCTCCCTATCTTGACATGCTTTTACATGCTTTCATGAAAAAGAAGAGCTATAAGAGCGAGCGGTTATTTTTTCCCTCAACATTAAAACCCCATAAAAAACCCTGAGGTAGTGCTAGTCTGGATACAGTGAATAGGTCAGTGGCAGGGTGTAGTGGTGTAGTGGTGATGAGTAGCCTGGTAGAGTGGTACATGAAAGATACATATGCAGTGGTGATGAGTAGTGGCAGGTAGCCTAGTGGTTAAGAGCGTTGGGCCAGTAAACAAAAGGTTGCTGGTTCCAATCCCCAAGCTGACTAGGTGAAAAACCTATTGATGTTCCCTTGGGCAAAGTACTTAACCATGATTGCTCCTGTAAATCGCTCTGGATAAAAGTGTCTGATAAGTGAGTATGGGGCCCTGATACTCACTGAGTCTTGGTCTCTCTGCTGCTCCAGGAAGGCAGAGAACTCCACCAGCCGGAGCTTGGATGTCCCGATGGAGCGGCCATGCCACGCTGGGACTGTGGGGGCTGGGGCTGACGTGGGCTCATAGCCTGCATCACAACCACCATGAGCAACACTCAGATAACACAACTCTCTCTCTGACATATCATCAAACTGAATTTTATCTCCATAACTCATTATAATGTCAGATTTTAAACAATGCTACAGGTCTACGTATTAAGAAAAAAAAAGGAAATTGGTTGTAAGCATGCGTGAAAGCCTTACTGGAAATCGTTGTTGTTACTCCTGGCTGGATGGGATATGCTTGTTGGGTGAACGGCTTGATGCTAAAACAGAGGGAGGATCCCATTAGAAAAATGCAATGGTCTGGAACTTCTACAGAGCAACATATTGAATATATCACTACTGACAAGCAGCGAGGAAGAAAGAAGGCTGACTGAAGTATTTGTACGAGAGCCCATTCATTTCTATCTCTGGAACATATAGACCCTTCAACCACTGCACCCACAAAGAAAATATTGGCGAGTACGTGACATAGAGAGCGACAGAGCGAGAGAGTGAGCGGAACAGCAAGAGGGTGACAGAGAGAGGGAGTGAAATGGAAAACAGTCACGTTCCATGTTTTCTGAGAATAGAACACGATACTCACTCTTGGGATGATCCAGGTTGGGCTGTCGATATCATGCCCTGCCAAAACTAGAGAATTAGATATATCAATACAAAACAAAACAAAACATCCAAACACATCACCGAAAAATACTTCCAAGCAGCACAATTAACACATGTAGTTATCTCGACTAGCATTCGTTTTGATTGTGTGCTTATCAGATGTGGTCAGTTTCCATAAAGCCCTGGTGTGTGTAATGTGATTTGGATGGGACGTCAGCTGTGTTGGCTGGGGAGCAGGGGGCCTGGTGGCTGCCCTCTGTGGTGTGCTGGTCTGAGTGGACCGATAGTGCATTGCCGGCGGGCCTCTTACCCCTGCCGCTCCGGGGAAGGCTGGGCGCGGGATGCCTGGCAGGCCCAGCTTGTTGTGGATGGCGGTAGCAGAGACGATCTGAGCCGAGGACATGGAGGCCATGCTTTGGAGGGCTTTGTCCTTCACGGTCTGATCCTTCAACAACCGTCACAAAAGGCTTAGCACTCACAGACGGCAAGATGGGGGACATAGAACAGTGATAACAACAGCCACACTTCTAAACACACAAGCACACACACTCGCCTCCAACAACGACGGACAGCATGCATGTTAAAAGCAAACATATTGCGGCAGCCATTAAAGAAGTGGATTGTTTCAAAGGAATGTGCCACAGAGTAAAGTGAAAATTGAATTCCTGTATAAAATGTTAAGTGCGGGCATGCACTTAATAAAAGCAAGTTTCCTTGTTGACAAATCTATCACTAACACACTTCCAACCATATAGAATAGGTAATGGAGTGATTAATAATAACTCCTTTCTCTGTTATTCCTTGAATATAACATAATTCAATAGTTCTTGTGTCAAGGTTGGATTTGTCTGCCTGACAGAACACAGTTAACCATACAAAGAGAATGACTAAAGTAAGTCTGAAGGACGAAAGCTTTGGTTAAGAGTTCCTTTCATGGCTCCTCTCATCAAGTCCCCCCACTCTTCTCCTTATGACCTAAACTGGGATATGCTTAACACCCCGGCCGTCCTACAATCTAAGCTAGATGCCCTCCATCTCACACAAATTATCAAGGAACCTACCAGGTACAACCCTAAATCCGTAAACACGGGCACCCTCATAGATATCATCCTGACCAACCTGCCCTCTAAATACACCTCTGCTGTCTTCCACCAGGATCTCAGTGATCACTGCCTCATTGCCTGCGACTGTAATGGGTCCGCGGTCAAACGACCACCCCTCATCACTGTCAAACGCTCCCTAATAAAACACTTCAGCGAGCAGGCCTTTCTAATCGACCTGGCCTGGGTATCCTGGAAGGATATTGACCTCATTCCGTCTGTAGAGGATGCCTGATTATTCTTTAAAAGTGCTTTCCTCACCATCTTAAATAAGCATGCCCCATTTAATTTTTTTAAAACTAAGAACAGATATAGCCCTTGGTTCACTCCAGACTTGACTGCCCTTGACCAGCACAAAAACATCCTGTGGCGAACTACATTAGCATCGAATAGCCCCCGCGATATGCAACTTTTCAGGGAAGTTAGGAACCAATATACACAGGCAGTTAGGCTAGCTTTTTCAAACAGAAATTTGCATCCTGTAGCACAAACTCCAAAAAGTTCTGGGACACTGTAAAGTCCATGGAGAATAAGAGCACCTCCTCCCAGCTGCCCACTGCATTGAGGCGAGGAAACACTGTCACCACTGATAAATCTACGATAATCACGTATTTCAATAAGCATTTTTCTACGGCTGGCCATGCTTTCCACCTGGCTACCCCTACCCTGGTCAACAGCTCTGCACCCCCCACAGAAACTTGCCCAAGCCTCCCCCATTTCCCCTTCACAGATAGCTGATGTTCTGAAAGAGCTGCAAAATCTGGACCCCTACAAATCAGCCGGGCTAGACAATCTGGACCCTCTCTTTCTAAAATTATCTGCCGCAATTGTTGCAGCCCTTATTACTAGCCTGTTCAACCTCTCTTTCGTATCGTCTGAGATCCCTAAAGATTGGAAAGCTGCCGCGGTCATCCCCCTCTTCAAAGGGTGAGACACTCTATATGTTACAGACCTATATGTATCCTACCCTGCCTTTCTAAAGTCTTCGAAAACCAAGTTAACAAACAGATCACCGACCATTTCGAATCCCACCATACCTTCTCTGCTATGAAATATGGTTTCCGAGCTGGTCATGGGTGCACCTAAACGATATCATAACCGCCACCGATAAAAGACAATACTGTGCAGCCGTCTTCATCGACTTGGCCAAGGCTTTCGACTCTGTCAATCACCGCATTCTTATCGGCAGACTCAACAGCCTTGGTTTTTTAAATGACTGCCTCGCCTGGTTCACCAACTACTTCTCAGATAGAGTTCAGTGTGTCAAATCGGAGGGCCAGTTGTCCGGACCTCTGGCAGTCTCTATGGGGGTGCCACAGGGTTCAATTCTCGGGCCGACTCTTTTCTCTGTATACATCAATGATGTCGCTATTGCTGCTGGTGATTCTCTGATCCACCTCTACGCAGACGACACCATTCTGTATATTTCTGACCCTTCTTTGGACACTGTGTTAACAAACCTCCAGACGAGCTTCAATGCCATACAACACTCCTTCCGTGGCCTCCAACTGCTCTTAAATGCAAGTAAAACTAAATGCATGCTCTTCAACCGATCGCTGCCAGCACCTGCCCGCCCGTCTGACTAGCATCACTACTCTGGACGGTTCTGGACGACTGTAAACTCTCCTTCCAGACTCACATTAAGCATCTCCAATCCAAAATTAAATCTAGAATCGGCTTCCTATTTTGCAACAAAGCATCCTTCAGTCATGCTGCCAAACATACCCTCGTAAAACTGACTATCCTACCGATCCTTGACTTTGGCGATGTCATTTACAAAATAGCCTCCAACACTCTACTCAGCAAATTGGATGTAGTCTATCACAGTGCCATCCGTTTTGTCACCAAAGCCCCATATACTACCCACCACTGCGACCTGTATGCTCTCGTTGGCTGGCCCTCGCTTCATATTCGTCGCCAAACCCACTGGCTCCAGGTCATCTATAAGTCTTTGGTAGGTAAAGCCCCGCCTTATCTCAGCTCACTGGTCACCATAGCAGCACCCACCCGTAGCACGTGCTCCAGCAGGTATATTTTACTGGTCATCCCCAAAGCCAACTCCTACTTTGGCCGCCTTTCTTTCCAGTTCTCTGCTGTCAATGACTGGAACGAATTGCAAAAATCACTGAATCTGGAGACTTATATTTCCCTCACTAACTTTAAGCATCAGCTGTCAGAGCAGCTCACCAATCATTGCACCTGCACACAGCCCATCTGTAAATAGCCCACCCAACTACCTCTTCCCCATATTGTTTTGTTTTTTTGCTCCTTTGCACCCCAGTATCTCTACTTGCACTTTCATCTTCTGCACATCTATCACTCCAGTGTTTAATTGCCAAATTGTAATTATTTTGCCACTATGGCCTATTTTTTGCCTTACCTCCCTAATCTTAATACATTTGCACACACTGTATATAGATTTTTCTATTGTGTTATTGACTGTACGTTTGTTTATCCCATGTGTTACTCTGTGTTGTTTGTGTCACACTGCTTTGCTTTATCTTGGCCAGGTCGCAGTTCTTAACTGGCCTACCTGGTTAAATTAAGGTTCAATTAAAAAAAAAAAAAACATTTAAAATGAAAGGCTTCAGCTCAATACAGTACATGAGGACTACTCTCAGCCTTTGTGTATCAGAAAAAATGTCATCACATTTAATGTTGATATCAAGCAAGGTTAATTAATCGATAGCAGGTGTAGTGAGTTAGGGAGTTAGTGGCTGAGGGAACGGTGGAGAAGTACTCGCTAGCATCAGTTCCACCCAGTAGTCTGCTGTATACCATCCAGCTAAACTGTATCTATGGCATTCTGTTTCTACTGTGTTTTCACAGCAGCACAAACGAACAGAAATGTCGTTTCTTATCCCAACACAAGTAGAGCAGTATACAGTATGACTTCTGACCCATCCCTACAGAACTAGGACCCCCATGAGAACACATGCAGAAGCTGAGGGTGAGGGTGAGCATGCTGGCAAGAGCTGTACAGTATCTGTAGATGCAGTGGTGTGAAGCTATGACAGAGGCCCACAGACTAGACAGTCACTGGGCTGCAGCAGCAGCTATGGTACTATAGCAGAAGCAAAGATACTCAACCAGCTGACAGGTCTGGCAAGAGCAGAGCCAGGAGCTTGGACGGATAATTGATACTTACCATGCTTGTAACCTGAATGCAAACAAACAAGGTTTTATTGTAATTTTACAATCTATCTGGACAACAATCCTGCTTTAGCAAGATGTAAAAATGTATGTTTTATCAATCAGCATTTTGATTTCAATGATCCAACACACAATACCCTGATAACAAAGAGCATTTCTAGAAATCACTTTAATCAATTTGACAATGTAGGTGAAAGTTGAATGATTTCATTCAATTAATCAGATTTCAGTTAATCAGATTTGATTATAATAATGCTTGCAAAATTATATGAATTCTATTGAATCATATTTTAGGACATTATATCCTTTGGTCGTAACAAAAATGTAAGAAAACCTAGACTGACAAAATACCATTGTTAAATGTGTATTCAAAGCAAACTGCACTTTGAAGTATTCGTGCCATGTCCTCTGTCAAAACATTACACTGAAATAATGTATCAGTACAGGAACCTCAAACTCATTAACAACTAGCACTGCTGTCACACTGAAATTTGGATAATAATAATGTGGGGTGGAAGATTTTGGAGAATGTGGTGGACTTGGAATGTCTGAGGATTTGATCACTATGGTCAGCTATGGTTTGAGAGAAGTAGCACAAAGAATGGCACCATAATGACTGTCATTTCACTCAACATGTCTCAGATAAGAAAAGAGACAGAGCAGATTTACAGAGATGTTCCCTGTAAAATGGAGGGGGACGCGTGCCTTTCTCTTTGCTGCTGATCTCTAATTTGCTTTAGATGAGAGTAGACAGAGACCCGTACAAAAGATGGCTGTTTTAACTCAGACAGCCGCACTGTGCCTGAAAGACCAGGCATTCACAGCTGGCTGATACTCTCTCTCTCTCTCACACACACACACACACACACACACACACACACACACACACACACACACACACACACACACACACTAATGAGGGGTCATTAATCCATCTGAACACTGGGAACAGGGGAAAGTCAAAAGATGTAGTCATCCCCTCATAAAGACGAGAGAGAAAGAAATCTGGTCCTTAAACACACATACATTACCAAATGACCCTTGGAAAAATGTTTTGAATTACAGGTACATGTATTACAAGATTACACCTTTCACAATATATTTTATTTCACAAGACATTTTTGAAAAGGTATGTTTGGTGTTAGCCCATGATTTTCAACACATTGATAAAATGAGTCACAGAAGAAGAATGTAATAGGACAGCTACACATGTACACAGAGAAAAGAAGGCAACTGATAGCCATGTCAATGTGATAGCCTAGAGTTATCAATATGGAGGGTTGGCACAACAGCAGAGAGGGCAGATGAGATGCTGCTTCCTCATGGTCTTAACTCAGCATTGACAGGGGAAGATGATTAGGTTAAAACAGAAAAAAAAAGAGGCAAAGGTTTTTTCATAGACCACCCTTAGTCTTTGAACCTAAACCCTTTTAACATGCAGCACATCAGTGGCTGATAGTGTGTCTGCTTATGACATGTAAACAGACTTCTGCTGATGACCTCTGAACTTCAGCTCTCAGCCACTCACCAACAGCCAATGCATCTTGCCAACATGCTTTCCCACATTCAGTACAGATAACACCAGTACCAACCTCTGATTCTGGGTTCACATTGTCATGCCAAACAGAAAGAAAGAAGCAACAAAGTCTACAAACTGTGAGTGCCATTTGCTTTGAGGGTTTTATAAGGATCCAACGCAGTTGGGCTCATTTTAATTTAACTGAGGAAATGATGACATTGCCTTTCGGATGTCTGGACTAACATGAACATATTTTTCTTGGCAAAAAATACAGAAGAAAGTGAAATTCTTTAAGCTCTTTTTAAGAGTGTCAAGCTCTGAGCTCTGTGGAACAGATTTAGAATATTTAGCAAGCCTTGCTCTCATGAGAATATTGAATTTCTCATTCACATTATATCTATATATGCTCCCGAGTGGCGTATCGGTCTAAGGCACTGCATCTCAGTGCTAGAGGTGTCACGACAGACACCCTGGTTTGAATCGAGGCTGTATCACAACGGGCTGTGACTGGGAGTCCCCATAGGGCAGCGCACAATTGGCCCAGCGTCGTCCGGGTTGGGTCGGTGTAGGCCATCATTGTAAATAAGAATTTGTTCTTAACTGACTTGAATAGTTAAATAAATAAATACATTTTAAAATGCTATCTATTTTCAGACTTGCATTATGGACACTAGTAATACTATATCTTATATTTTTCACAAACCTAAAATATATTTCTTAAGTTTTTGAACAGATCCTTACAATTGTTTTCAAAGCAAATTCACTTATTGTTCAATGACAATAAAGAAAATAGAAATAAAACACTTATGGAGAGGTGTGTGTGTGTGTGTGTGTGTGTGTGTGTGTGTGTGTGTGTGTGTGTGTGTGTGTGTGTGTGTGTGTGTGTGTGTGTGTGTGTGTGTGTGTGTGTGTGTGTGTGTGTGTGTGTTATATTATGAATTCTAATCATAAGCAGGGGATCTAGGCTACGGGAATCAGAGCGTCAGGCATTCACTCTGTCACCACGGGAAACAGGAAGTAAGACTACGCACAGCAACCACAAGCCCAAAAGCAGAAAAGCGCATACCTTTAGCTTGGAATGAAACTCACGAGATTTCCTTCTGGCAAGAACCTGAATGTGACTAGACACCTGCGGGGTAGGGGAGGGGAGGAAAACAAAGGAACAGCCTGTAACCATGGCGATGAAAAGCCCCCCTGCAACTGGGCAAAGCCAGACGTACCTTGATGGCAGCTGAGATTTCTCGAACTTTCTTTCTTGCTAAGACCTGTATGTGACTAGACACCTCCATTTTTTTAAAACAAAAGAAGAGAGAAAAAACAAGAAAACCAAAAATACAAAAAGGATTACACATCTCTTTGTTGAGAACACTTCAGGGGGATTTGAGCTGCCCAATAGGATAATAGAAGCATCTCCAAGCCACACACCAAGCTCACAGCCACAAAGCATTGTGTTGCCTGTTGTTGTCACTTAAGTGAGCTGATTAAGAAGGATGCAGGCCTCTTTAGCACACATTAACAGGGCGCAGATGTGATCGACTGTGTACTGAATGAGAATCGGCCAGTCTTGTATTCTTAAGGGAGCCGGATAAGGTGTTTCAGAGGCCCATGCTGCTTTCAACATTCACACAGACTTGGAAATATGTAATGCTTTTGTATAAAATATTCAGTAGTGTAAATGGTTGGCTATAGTAAGATAATGTGTGGTCAGTCTGTATTTCTGACGGGGGGAGGGACGAACACTTGGTCTGAGGGGGATTTCCTTCCTCTCCTCTCGGTCTTAATCAGGCCAATCACACACAAGTGGCTGTTGAGGCAGTTCACCAGGGAATGATCAACGCCTAAAAGCATGTCTGTTAATAGGGGGAGCAGGGTGATTGAGAGGTACTCTGTTCCATCTTGCCAAAATAAGATTACAATTACAATTCAATCTGACATTCCTTATTTTAATCAACCTATGTCTTGATATTGTTTTCTCTAGTCTCATACAGAACAGGGCTCTTTAGTTAGAACAGTGAATGTGGAAGTAATCATCATATTTCAAATGATGTTAATTAACTCAAATAAATTACCATTATTTCTGATTGAGACTGATTTATTAACATCTCAACACTTCAATAATTAAATATCAAATATTTGTGTTTTTTGGTTGTACCATAAATTACAGCAGGCAAACAACCTTCTATCTTGTGTGATCCCCCATTGAGAGAGTGAATTACAGAGACATAGCACACATGACTTTTCTCTAGCTGGCTGATCAATTCCCACCCAGCTATAGAGTGTCAGTCTGGACACAGGGGTGTTTATCATGGACATACGAGCATGACTTCCTGCTCAACCAGACTGATGGACCTCATGGCCAGACACCTTCCCACCAACTTATATTATGGGAGCTTATGGGTAACATCTATTTATATCTACAGTCTGTTGCTTACATCAACTGGAAACGTATAACAGACAACAATAATGTTGTTATTAATCAATGTCCTATCATCTATGTCCTAATCCAGTTTCTGTTGTGATTATTTTAAAACACTGAATATATTTTTTTACCACAAATATTGAGTAATGTATATATCTTATAACACTCTTCCAGACGGAACGAGTGTGTTATAGTTGCGTTACTGTAATGTGAGGGTGTCCGTGTGTGTGTGTGTGTGTGTGTGTGTGTGTGTGTGTGTGTGTGTGTGTGTGTGTGTGTGTGTGTGTGTGTGAGAGAGAGAGAGAGAGAGAGCTTTTGCAGAGACATCTTCTCATGCAGGATAACTGTAAGAAGACTAAACACATCCAGGGTCTGGTAAGACAGCCTCCCATCAGACCAAGCATGCAGCAAAGCTCCATGCAAGTGAGTGTGTGTGTGTGTGTGTCCTGTGTTCTCTCCATCAGAAACACAGGCAGCAGGTACATTCAGGTGTGATGGCCTTCTTCAGTTTTAACATGCCATGCAAACTTTTCCGCTCCCCTCTTACCTGCTTCCTCGTCCTCGTCTTTCCAGTCCGAAGCTTGATGTATCGGGCTATCAGCTCATTCCGACCTGCAGAAAGCACACAGCAAGGAGAGAGAGAAAGGTTAGCACAAAATAAGCCATCATTGAGATCCTGGATTTCACGTGTCCTTTTAATTTACAATGACACAAATGAAGCACACATTAGTCAAATATGCATCATACTGTATAATCATCAGACATTAACATCTCACTATATACATCTTGACAAACAAACAAACAAAAATCCAATTGAAATGTAAAAGCGGCATGTTGCATTAGCATGCAAAAGCCTTACAACAAGCATACAGCCTTTCAAATTCATCTAATTGAATCCCATTCTCTTCAAAGCCTCACGCTATGAAAAGAAACTGACCCAGACATTCATACTGTTACTGTAAATAATGGCACTGGAAATATATTAATTTAAGCAGTGCTGTTCTCACTAAATGATTATTAAAGCATGGGCTTTGTAGTGATTTCTAATTAATGGCAGCGCCAAACATTCTTCTGCCCTCAGCTCGCCTCTAATTGCTGCAGCGATGCACAATGACCCCTGCTTAGCCTTTTCATATGGTAATAACATACCGCCACCCCAAAACTATTACGCAAATTATAGGTAAGGAGCCACTCTAATTATGTGTCCAGCTGAAGGCAACCAATGCCATGGACCTACTTCTCCCTCCCATGTAATGCAACACGTCCTTTAAACAACCAAACAGGCTTTTTTTCTCCAGCTCAATGAAAGGCCGTGTCTTGATATTTCACTTAGCGTCATCAATATATACCGGTACATTGGCTACGGAGCAGTGACTGTGTTCTCAGAATGGAAAAGCTACAACATGTCCTGTGAAAGGCAGTGGATGGACCGCCTAATGCAGATGCTGCACATGAGGATGGTGAATAAAGTGAAGTATAGAACAAGCGTAGTGGAGGTGGTGGCAGGCAGGTCTGGGTTGTTAGGCTGGGGCTGTATGTGCTGCCTGTTGTTTGTGTAATGTCACACCGAGGCAGCCAGGCAGAAGTCTCCACCTGCTGTGAACCCAGGGAGCGCGCTCTGTTCAGGTGTGCCAGATGAAAGGACGTTCAGTCTGGATATTGCCCCTTGAGTTACTGCCATTAACAACACCTGTCAACGGAGAGGGTCTCTCTCTCTCTTTCTCTCTCTCTCGCTCCCCCTCTCTCTCTCTGGCTGTCTCCCTCAGTGTTATTTTTGGATGCCAGAGGGGTTTGGATGCCAAGATGTTTGCTTTCACTATTTTATCAAATGTATTAGCCCCTAGATTCACTACTGGCTCTATATATAAGCATTTCAAATGTTCAGTTTCTTTTGAAAGAAGACACCCTGATGTAGCAGATTTACTAGTGCCTTTTCAAAATAGCACATTTAAATCAACGCACTGATAAAACTGAAGAAGTTGAGTAAACACATGTTGTGTAGCACAACACCTTGCTCCATGTGTCTGGCACACCCAGACAGGTGTTGCTCTGTTGCATGACGGGGGCTGGGGATTGTTGTGGGCGAGGCACCAGGAGGAGGGGTGTGGCGAGAGTCGTGACCCAAGTCTCGCCTCCTCACAAGGAGCATTTAGACAAGTCCAGGGTGACTGAATCAGGTCTCCTTCCCCTGGAAAAATAAACAGCATCTGGGGGATTTCAATCCCGGCCCGGGCCTCCCAGCATGCCTGCACTGTAATCTCTCCCAGATGAACCTCGGGGCCGCGCTGTTTTCAATAATTCACACACTGTGTACACATAACATGACAATAAGGGCATTCATGCAGACGCCTGATTCCTAGATCAAAGCACACAAATGCTTACTGCTGAATTTTCTTTTTTTTCTTGACCAGGCTGAAAAAAGACTGCTCAGCGGGTCTTGGCGAACCTGCTTTCTTTCCTGTGTTTCCACTGCAAAACAACATTTGCTAAAACAGCAACTGGCCACATTCAGCACTCTGAATCCACTTTATTCAACCGCTCTCCGACCTACTCAAAATGTTTCTAAGGGGCAATACTGTGTCTCCCGTAAACTAATCAACACTTGTGTTTTACTCTGAGAGATGTGGCGCAGTGCCTGGAGTCGCACGGTAGAGAAGTTACCCCTGTTGAGAGTTCTAATTCAACGTTTTAAAGTCCGGCCTTTTCATTTCCCTGGAACCTAAGCAATGCCAGATGACTTTCTTTCTCCCTCTCGCTCTTTCTCTCTCTCTTTCCTTTTCATTCACACTTTTCAAGTACAGTTGTGTTTTTAATTTCCTCTTTTAAAAGCACATAACATAATTGGAAACAATTGGCATTGGTTCAAACAAGCTTTTCGATGCCATGAACGTTTTTACTTAACTAAAGTGAAAGAAGCAATTAAATTCATACAAATGAGAACAATCAATTCAAAACAGATTAGCAGATTATTTCAATAAGAATCAACAGATTACTATGCCCTAAACAGTGAGAACCAATAGCATTCAGAGAGTTGAAAGTTGTTGTGAACCAAGATAGACCCTTTTCTCCACATGAACATCAGGCTCCCAGCTCTGCTTCATCACACATGCTTATTTCAACTCTGTGGGAGGTAAGAGTCTGAGCTGACGTGAGCTGTTCATCTTATTTAGTGAGGTATACGACTGGGATGAATTACTACCCCTAAAGACGCTGAAGCAGCAGCCTGTTTTACTCCACTGTCTGTCAACACGTTGGCCAACACCTTCTCCCAACGCAAGACCAGACTTTTACGCTGGCCTGGCTTCTCTGCATCTCTCCTTCAGAGGTTCCCCGCTGGACAAAAGTAACCCTGCATCGTAACCGATGATGCCCTGGAAGGGAATTGCTGAGAGGGGAAGCTCTCAATCTTTAGGAGTTGGGACCATCGTAAGGACACGTGATTTCATTTTCACTCAGGTTGACGGGTGGATAGTTGTGCCCCACTGGAAGAAAACAGGGAAAGTAATGGCGAAAGGATGGGGGTTGACTGAGGGAGTTAACTCTTGAAGGAGGGTTTTTGTTGTCACTCAAAGCAGCAGGAAAAGGATTAGATATTTATGGTGTGATCCCCAGAGTAGAGTCATGCTAATAGGTATGCTCTGTGGATTCCTTCCCCCCGGTAAGAATGGTCTCCTCTGAATCTCAATGACCCTGAAGGTCCTGGGCCATATCAATGGCACTCAAACCACAGCACCACAAAGAGCCAGTTGGTCCACTCTTCCTGGGATTGTCCCCCAGAGCTGATTCTTCATTCAGTCAGAAATCTAATTTGGCCCTGAGCATCCTTCCTCCCTGGGAGGATCCTGGAACAGCCTCACCCTGGTCCCTAGCCCTGCTGGGTGTTACAATAGTAGTAGAGAATAAAGTCACAGTCCACTCAAGCCTGACCACAGGAATGCACTTTTTCTGCCCCTGCAATCAAAAATCTAATCAAATCTTATTTGTCACATGAGTTGAATATAACGGGTGTAGACTTAACCATGAAATACTTCCTTACGAGCCCTTCCCAACGATGCAGAGTTCAAAAATAATAATACAAAGAAAAAATATAACACAAGAGGAATAAAATACACAAGAATGGATCTATATACAGGGAGTACCAGTACCAGATCAATGTGGAGCTGTATACAGGGAGTACCAGTACCAGATCAATGTGGAGCTATATACAGGGTGTACCAGTACCAGATCAATGTGGAGCTATATACAGGGAGTACCAGTACCAGATCAATGTGGAGCTGTATACAGGGAGTACCAGTACCAGATCAATGTGGAGCTATATACATGGAGTACCAGTACTAGATCAATGTGGAGCTACATACAGGGAGTACCAGTACCAGATCAATGTGGAGCTATATACCTGGTACTGGTACGTACCAGTAGCAGATTAGGTATTTGAGGTAGATATGTACATGAAGGCAGGGTAAAGTGACTAGGCATCAGGATAGATAATAATACAAGTAAAATAGTGTGTATGTTTGTGTGTGTGTGTATGTGTATGTGTGTGTGTAGTGTATGTGAATGTTTTGCGTGAGAGTGTCAGTGTCAGTGTAGTGTGTGTGTGAGTGAGTGTGTATATATAGTCTTGTGAGTGTGCATAGAGTCAGTGCAGATAGTCCGGGTAACCATTAATTAACTATTTAGCAGTCTTATGGCTATTTAGCAGTCTTAAGGCTTGGGGGTAGAAGCTGTCTCGGAGCCTGTTAGTCCGAGAGCCAATGCTCCGGTAACACTTTTAAATCAGTATGTGGTGGATGACCTGCTGCTTAGGCCTATTAGCTGTCATGGTTCATACAGCAGCACCACTTATTTCATGGTTTGAAACATCTCAGGTATGTAGTTATTGTAGCACATAACACAGTCCACCATTAAACTGTAAAAATGTTTTTGAGTGAGACTGCAGTAGGCCTAGCTGGAAAGTCCACCCCCCCCCCCCCCCCCCCCTCGCTCTATCCCTCCCTGGACTGTTGGGGTTTACACAGCTGCTGTGTCTGCTTGCTCCTAGCCCCCATCCAACACCCCCCTACCGCCAGCCCCCATACTGCCTCTACCCCCACCCCACTCATACCCCCCTACCGCCAGCCCCCATACTGCCTCTACCCCCACCCCACTCATACCCCCTCTGGTGCTGCTGGAGCCTGCTGCCCCCAAAAATAACAGACTCCCAGCTTATTTACAACTCCTCAACTTTCCCTAGGCGTATTCTGATAATGTTCCATCACACTACTTTGAGTAACATTAGCATTACTCCGAGTTGAACTCCCTCTTCAGTAATAATTTCCTCTGACCTTTATAGTCTTTCTCAATGTTTCAAAAATCCCCACTGTGTCACTTTTTGTTGAGCGCTCCAACTCCTTTCTACCTTGAATGAGTCCTTTTGGAAGTTTTTCTTGGTAAGCCCTTCTCATCATTTATAAGTCTTGACTCTCTCTCCTCTTCCGTTCTCATCACATTACTGTCTCTATATTCAAACTAATCACTGCTAACAAAACGTCCATCATTAGCTGCTCTATGAAAAGCAGAGAATCTGAGTCTTGCAGGAGATACAGTATATGGATGTTTGAGTTGAAGTTAGTTCATCCCACATGTGTAGACCACATGTCCTTCTGCTTCAGCCCATATTCTAAAGTATCCTGCTACTTATTAGTGGTGAGTGACACCGGGGAAAGACAGGTGGTGCTGTGGCCTGACTATTGTCACCTGCCAGGAGAACAGCAGTGCTAGAGCCTCATCTGAAGAAGGGAATGAGATAGACCAATAGCCTGGGTCATGTGGCCATAATATCCACAGAATATATATGGCATGAGATATTCATTTAGCTCGAAAATGGTGCTGACCCTCCAGAACTTGAACTCAGCCCAGACACACATGTTCTCACCCATGGCAGTGATGAGATACATTTCTCCAGAGGGTGAGCTGGTCAATTATATAAGTATAAGTGAACTTGATGTGCATACATTTGCCATTGATCACGCACCCAGAGGCTATTGTAAACGAAGCATCTCCACTGGCATATCAATGAAAAGATCATAAAATCTGAAAAGGCCCCAAAGCAATGCACCTGCATATGATAAACATTGGAATAATTTAGGTTATGGCGTATTAAACGTTTTAACTGCCTTGGTTACGTCCTTCGAGTGGTAATAACAACGCTTTGCTGAAGGTTTTTTTCCTCCTTTTCAAGGCGCTCATTTCCTGTAGCAGCACTTTTGTTTAATGCAGGCACAACCACAGTCACATCTGGTCCGGCGGTGGGCGATGATGTCAATGGATGTTGAGACCGTGCTGGGCCTGGCTCCATGTCAGCCAGCGGTGCGCTCACTCATGTGGTTTTAACTCTCTCCTCTTAGTAGGAGCACAGGACACGCCTTGAACAGCACAGGGGGCAACCTCTCGCCGACATGCCCCTCCCCACCAAACACGTCTATCCTTCGTTCTCATTACAATGTCATTTTCTCAAGTGTCACTTGTCAAGGCCCAAAAGGAACCACCAATGTGATTTCGCCCAGGCTTAACCTGAATTAGACCTGTGAAAGCTTAACACGCTGTAAGATGTTAGGGCACTGCTCAGTCATTATCTCAACCCAATATTTAGAACCTTGTGCTGTAGGAAACTACTGGGTAAAGCACCTATTACACATTCCCCAGTCTCAAAACATTAATTTGAGAAAAACCAGAGAAAGTGCTTCTATCCTCTCTCTCTCTCTCTCTCTCTCTCCTCTCTCTCTCTCTCTCTCTCTCCTCCTAAAGACACAGGCATCTATGTAAGTATTGATTACATGAATGCCTGTCAATGTAAATGGCTTGACAGTTTTCCTGTCTGGGCAGAGTAAGAGCAGCATTGATCCTTTTCCATTGGGTTTCCTGTCCCAGAATGCAGTGTGGGCCAGAGGCCAGCCTCTCTCTCTATGTGGATGCAGTAGCAGGTTCAGACAATAGGCCTGACTTCCTTGTCATCCCTGATAGATGACTCAGGGGTTTCAGGCTGACATTAGCATTACAATAGACTAAACCAACAATCTGGAGGCATTCAGCAGGAGGGTCCCTGGCTGGGTTAGGGTGTGGGTAGAGGAGGCAGAGAGCCTTTAACTTGACAAGAACAGCGGCACACTGGGAAACAGCGCTTGCCAAGAGGAGAACCTGTCACTACACTAACAATAAAGGAGCCTTGAGGCCTGGAAGTTGAACAGGTGACAGACAATGGTGTCCTACGTTTGGCTGTCAGTTTCAAGTAACCTACATTTGAATATGTACAAAATCATTTTTTTAAATGACGCAACAATAGCCCAGTTTTATAATCATTAAACATAATCACACTACAAAAGTATGTTGTTTGTATTGGTGTTAATTGTACAAAAACAATTATTGCTGAGCTGCCAAGGTGAACAAAACAATAGGTCTGTCCTTTGAGCAAGAGGCTAGCTGAAACAATTCCATTGCTTCTAAAAATAAAGGCTTGAAGTTGCTAAGATCCTGCAGGTGTTTCCCCATGAAGGTGTGGCTCAAAGAAACTCCCTCCCCTCCCCTCTTCCTCCTCCCCCTTTTCTTCAAATCTCTGCTCTCTCATCAGTAATAATTAGGGTCAGAGGGAGAGGGGGCTCAGCCCCTTATGCCAGTGAAATCCATTTAGAAAGAGGATAGCGTCTGCTGATCCCAACATCTGACTCCAGCCAACCAGCTACTTATTCGGGTGGCTTAACCCCCCCCCCCGGTATTTAAAGCGTGGGGCCCTAAGAAAGACTTCAAGGCCAAAGTTGGCACGTCGACGTTCACACACACTCGGGCCATTCTTAGGGTCACAATAGTTTACCCCACCCCCCACGATGACAGACACACACGTCCCACCCATCCCTCCTGGCTTTTACAAACTGAAAGTTTAAGCCTATATATCTTCCAAAGAGGCCGTCTGTGCGTGCGTCCATCTGCCTCCTGCTGAGAGGGCAAGGTCACACGCAAACACACGTATACACATCCTCTACATTCTACTCACTCAGCTTGCTTTAATAATCCATCGCATGGTGCCATGCTGCTGGGTAAGAGGAAACAAGGATTAATAAAGACCATATGTTCGTTTTTTTTGTGCAAATAGTTTTCAAGAATGTTTTTATGAATTATTTTAAGTGAAACATAGTAAGGGATTCTGATTTGTCATCTGCAATCTGTACATTCATTGTAGCCTCCACCCAAAATTCCACAATCCATGATTTGACTATTTGATTTGTAGAGCCTGCTGTGTGCCTGTGTAAATGTAGGGCAGGCTCCTTAATGTCTCTGGGAGAAAAAATAGAACATCAGTGGCTGTTTGCTTTCGGCTCTGACCTCGGCCCCAACACTCAACATGTATTTCTCATTCATACAGCCACAGATCACAACAATTCAGAGCTCATTTGAAACAGAAAAAAAATTAAATAATGAAACCAATCCATGAGGGCACTTAGGTAACACTGAAGAAGAAATGTGGTTGGTTCGAATAGTCATTAAGTAATGTGTCCCCCTCTTCAGGACTTCTGAAACAGGCCGGTAGGGCAGACAGAAACCGCAGAGATTCATATCACCCATTTACAAAACATGAATGCCCTCGAATAACTCACTAAACTCACATATGGGTTTACACGAACAGATTATGTTTTTAAGATGATGTTTACATAATATCATGTTTAATATTAAAAATGATGTATAAAATGAGCTCCACAAACAAAAAGGCAAAATCCAGTCCACTTTCAAAGACATAGATATAATGATGTTCCCAATCTCTTACATAACCTTTAGCATACAATGTGAAATGACAGAAAGTAACATTCAAATGTAATGACATGATTGTCATTTTAGAAACAGGCCTACTATTACTCAAATACATTTACAGTATTTCACTAAAAACGATGTGCTAGTAATCTGTGGCAGACGAATACGTTGCAAAACTACCATAAACCTATATTTTAAATACTTCTGTCTAAAATGTATGTATCTATGAGAAGACAAGATCTTATATTTGCTGAGGTATAACCTCATTTTCTCTTAGATACACTATGATTTCAAGTGATTCATTTATCCCATTTCTGCAGTTTGTTCATTTGTGGTTTCTAATGTGAGGACTTTGCTGATTGGTTGAGAAAATAGAAGCAGTTCCTTCTGATGATTAGGGCTACAAAGGGTGAGCTCTTCTATGGAACGGCTAGGCTATATTTGTGGTCATAAGCAAACAAAGAACAAACAGAGCAGCAGACCCCAAACCTGAGTAATGTTTCTCATTCAGTCGTCGAGCCGTCCAACAATATCCGCTACTTAATCATTGTCATGTGATATAACTGTTGTTCTACAGTGAGTAACAGCATGGTATGCAACCAGGATCTACAAGCATTCAGTGGTAATAGACCATCACTTTCACCCGCAGAAAGTGGCCAGCTGAATAGGCTTCGCCAAGTTCTCCCGACTCCTGATACACATTCATAATTCAACCCAGTGGAGGTCGGCGCTCACAGACACTCAAAAGCACTGTGTTTAGTCTTCAGGCCTGATTAATGGATAAAAAGTCTCATTCGGTGGCTGGAAATCTGACTGCTGATCAATTAATATCTCCTTATAATGTCTTTGTATGTAATTAATACCTCTTTAAAAATCTATTTATATCTGCCAACACCAAAAAGAAATCAATACTTAACTTTAACTGACCTTAAAGTGGGGTAAAAGCCCAGTGAGTGGTTGAGGTAATGAGTCAGGTTAACCGTGAGAGATTAAAGGTGGGGTATTTTCTCTCAAGCTAACGGCACATCAGATATCAACAGGTTACTGACCCGGGTCTTCATGGAGACACAGAGAGGATTACACCAGCTAACCTCTGCTAAATGGCGACTGTGTTTCGGACAGGGGCAAGGAGTTAGGGGCGCCACCCATCACGCAGTGGCCCTGGCTGGCTCTACGTCCTCTCTCCCTGACCTGTCCTGCTTAGGCGAGCCTGCGGCTCAGGCCTACTCCCCCCTCTCAGAGCAATACATACGCTCACCGGGGACCAATTAACGCAACCAGCACTCGTCTGAATCACTCTATCAATTAGAAGCCACTGAGTATATCATCACATACATTACTGCAGAGGCAGGCCTGGCCGTTGGGTCGGGGTGTGTCTTTCAGGAGTAGTGGGGGAGGAAGAGAGAGAGAAGGACGGAGGGATGAAATAAACAACCAGGGAGTCAGGCTACAGTCGGACTGGCTGCTGGACTAATCTGTGAGGGCGACGGTAATTAGGAGTCCCCTGAGGAACTTGTAGCGGAGCGCGGCCGATGTGTGAACATGACGCTGGCTGGCAGGCAGGGAGGCACCCCCACCTGCCCCCTCACAGGGTTAAATCAATATTTTCAATCTCTCAGGATCAATCCGGCATCTGAACACAAAGAAAAACCTGTTAGCGGCGACCAATATGTGTAAATGAAAAGCCCAACTTTGTGGCCCTGATGTGGTCTGCCTCTCCTTCTCCCTGTTTGCTTCTCTTTAACTCACACAGGCTGAAAGTAAAAACCTTATCTCTCAAAGTTGTGAGGGAATGCTATCATTTTCCAACAGAGAAATTGCACACAATCCTCTCTGTTAAGGCTGTAACAGTCTGACAGCTCCAATCAGTCTAGAAGAGATAGCTGCCTGTGATACAGACCAAACACGATAGTAAATGATAGTAAATGATAGTAAACATGCCCAATGTGATCATTTCTTTGCTGTTGAGATATGAGTATAGAAGTCTTCTAAGAGCAGCTCCTTTGTCTGCTTCTCTGCAAAGAACACTGTGCAGTATTGGCAAGGTTAGCATATCTCCTACCTGTTCTTCATGATCCTCTCCATGAACAGACTTACAGTTTCTACAGTTGAGAATCCTATAGGCTTTACCTTGGACATACAATCACATGCTTCAACATCTGCTGCCAACATTAAATGACAGGCTTTTGGAGCACTGGTTGAAAAATATAGAGGTACAGTACAGATTCCATTCTTACATTGATTACACAGAATGGTTTCATCAGTGTAGAATGGTTGGTCTCATCAGTAGAAAGGGTTTCATAAATATAAAATGGTGCCATCATCAGTGTTAAACTGATGCTCTACATGAATGGAGAGCATAAGACACTGCAACTTTAAGAAGCCCAGAGTTCCAGCATTTTACTCAAACAAAAGCAGCCAATTGGGAGCGTGCAACCTGAAACCAGCCCAGCTCTAAAGAGACTCACACAGGCTTCCCTGCTGGGACACAACCCATAAAGTCCCTGACACACACAGGCAGCAGAATATTCCCTACTAACCTAACCCTGCTCTCACATGCAAACATTTCCTGATAAAACATTGAGCAAACCTCGCCATGGTCAAATCACAACTGAGCACACTGTAAGCCTCTGTAGTCTCTCTTCCCTGCAGGTCAGGAATTACATGGCATCTTTAGAAAGCGCTCTTTCTTCTCTTGTTAGAACAGGATGGGACTTGAAAACCTGATTGTGTCCTTTATATGGGAAAAACAAACATTGTATTTTGTACAATCATTTAATGACAAAAACAACCTCAGTGTTGATCATTTTAGGACACAGATGTCCGTGTTTATGTGCGCTTGTGCGTGAATGTGTGTGTGTTTAGCCTACATGCATGTATGTGTGTCTGCTTTGTCTATGTATAAATGTGTCGGGGTTCTCACAGTCTCTAAGAAAGCCATCTGAGATTCCATGGTACATTCCATTCTGATGAGGAGCCTGTGTCTGGACATTGATAAACCAACTGAGGTCCTGACCTACAAAAGACAAACTGAGACTGCTGTCCATAACAGACATACCAGCTACTGTATGCTGATGGATTTACATTAATATACCAAAAAGTCCCTAAATGTCACGAAACAAATCCAGCGGAAAGAGATTTACAAGGATTTTCCTTCGTCTAACCCTGACATATGGATACACCAAAAGTATCCCCAATATTCATAAACGTTGCATGCTATCTCAAATCAAATCTCCGTTCCTATTTCTGCGTCTGCGAGTAAACCGCCAATTTAGCACTATTTAAGCTCCTGCCAATAGCATCCCGTCACCCACTGGTCAACAAATAACAACAACAAGAGCCCAGGGCCCATTGTTCTGGCTGAGCAGCCAAGCGTGGTGCAATACCCCAACAACCTGAGGCTGGTTAACGCAGCAGGCAGGCAGGCAGGAGACAGGAATCTACGACAAGTGCCAACATGCCATGCCTGGTCACACCTCACACACAGGGTCACTTCAATAACAACACAGGTTAACACTGGGGTCTACATGCTGGGGAGACCCCTACTAAAAATAACAGTACTGATCATCAAAAAAGCGGAGAATCTCGATGAAAATCCATTCGAATGTAAATTGATTACATTACGATTACATAAGCGATATGAAATCCAGTTTTAAATATAACTCGACCTGCTTGTATCACCTGTCCTCATACTCTTCGAGCTGGGCGTATGGAACGAACACACACACACGTCTCTCTTCATTGCCACGGGCACAAAACAACAACAGGTGCAGGCAAGCAGCAGCAGGATTGTCAGCGTTGAGCTTGGTTTAAAGTGACAGCACAAAGAGCACATATAAAAGGTACCCTTCCTTGAATTTTAGAGGCTGAAATGTCATGTGCCTTTGAGTCTCGTTATACTGCAACAATCTCCCTTTGAAAATCCGACAGAATTTTAAGGAGCAGACAATTGGAAGCATTGTCCCTGAGAGTAAACTAAATATAATGTAGTGAGTGGGGCAGGGCGGACGACAAACAAACAGAGTGACGGGCAGATAGAAGTAGAAACATCTTTACTGACTGACCCAGAATGACTACATAACTTGGTGTGTCAACCTATGAACTCATGACCTTTAAATCCTTTACATTATTCAACACAACCTGCTAGTCTCACAATGCCAACATTCAGTCCGTCCAGACTAAACTCAGATTACACTTCAAGAGTTCCTCTTATCAGGAGAAAAAATATAATATAATATAATTGGAATTTTTCCTTCATGTGTGTAAAAACACAGCAGTGCTCCATTGCCACAATGGCTCAGGAACAAAGAGGGGATTATTGTTGAGGTGTCTGATGTCTCTCCGGCCTGAAGTTCCGCACACTCCAATCTGTGTGAATGCAGGTGACTCAGGGAGCCTGAGCTGATCCCAGAATTCCTCATTATCCGCCCAGTGGGGGATCTCAGGTCCGCTCGCTGTCTCTGGAAGCACTGCAGGGCCGGTAAGGCGGGCCCCAGAGGAGCACAGAGCTGGGCCATCGGGGGTGAGCCAGGTCTGCTCATTATGCCTAACTCATCCTTGGCATCCCTGCAAACCAAGTGCCACTTAGTGCCCATAGGAGGAGCATGGGTCGGCCCACTGATGAGATGACAGAGCACACAGCATAGCAGTAATGGGAAAGCTTTGTTTCAAAAGACAAGAAGGACAAAGGCATACGTGGACTGTATGTGGACTGATAGTGTCGCCAATCTCCAGAATCGTATGTAAAGCCCCGTCTTACCTGTACCTTAGTCATCAAGTTGAAATGACAGAAAGCCGTAACATTTTCCACCTCTAAACTCAACAGATGCAGTGTGGTGACTGACCAGGGTCAGATAGGGCTCAATCAGACAGCCTCCGAGAGCAGAGCACCTCTGAGCTCCCCAGACAGATGGTCGTTTCACACATCATAATCATTACTGTTACCACGGCTTCACTGCTCCAACACAAACATATTGTGATATTTAGACTGGTTTATGATAGCTGTGCCAGTGCTTTGTCTACATTGATGTAAAGTGGAATCAGTTGCTGTGGTATGTAACACACACACACACCAGAGGAGTTAAACAGCTCTGCTATGGAACACAAAAATTAGATACAGCCATCCTTTGAAAGTGATGGGTGTAAAATACAAGAAATGTCCCTATAGGCAACACCTGGGAAAAATGAATGAATTCAGATTTTCTTTGCCAGCAGTAAAATGGGAAATATTCACTCACTTGTCATGCAAGGCAAGCGCGTAAATGCAAATATACAGTGAATACATTCATAATGTGGGGCATGTCATTTCATGCGTCAACCTTATTTCTGGGCTGAGTTAAATAGAGGTTTGCACAGCAGGTGAATTATGTAAGCAGCAGTGTTAGGGGCTTGGGGCCACAGCCACTTTCTCACTGGGCTTTCATGATCCTCTCATCAGCCAGCCCAGGGCCAGGCTCTGCCTACCATGCAGCTGTGCTGTTGTTCACCCCAGTCACAATTAACCTCTGAGGCTGGGCACGGCGCCAGCCCCGATGAGACTCAGGGCACCAGAAAGCTCTTCAGGTAAAAACCGCCACGATAGGCTAAGAAGCCGAAATTAGACATTGTTTTGAACCAAGAGGCAGTTGCTATAGAGACTGTTGCTAATTAACTGCACTCGGCCCGGGGGTACCAAAGGGCTTAAGGGCACTCAGGACGGTTCCTCTTGTGATGAGTTTATGCACGGTACCCAGTACTATCCCCAGGGTCTCTCATCACCAAAATACCTGCGTCTCCACCCCCCACCTGTCACAGATGCCATGAGAGGGTCTGTCTGTCTGTCTGTCTGTCTGTCTGTCTGTCTGTCTGTCTGTCTGTCTGTCTGTCTGTCTGTCTGTCTGTCTGTCTGTCTGTCTGTCTGTCCATCAGGACACAACCCTGTGGACCAGGATTACAAGGCTGTGTGAGGGGAGATGTTCTATGGTTAGCAGGGCCCGGCTCGCCCTCTTAAAACACAAATCACTGTGGCATTTCAGACCAATCAATGCCCTCCATCAGCACTGAAGACCACTTCATGGCTTTCTCATCATCTCTGGTGGCATTCTGAAGTGTTACCCTGTGAGCTAGAGCACCTCACTAATGGAAATCTGTAGCATGCAGGGAAAAACAGACACATATCTAACATCGTAAACAAAACGCTTCAGTTTTTCTAGGGGAAATGCAACAGGTCGGTATGTCTAAAGATGAGGCTCTTGCTGGTAAATCTGCTTTCACAGGGGCTACCTCTAGAGATATCCCCTTTGTTCTCTGTTTTTTAAAGAATGACACCGGCATCATACAGATATCCCAACAATTCATGATTGGTGAGAAAGGAAGGAAGGTGTGAGATTCCTGAGGGAGATGAAGAGGCTGGGTTGTGAGATTCCTCTTGGCTCTCCAGCCAGACACAGGGTCTCCTGTGAGACAACATTGCCTCATTGAGAGCTGCATCTCTCCACAGTGTACAACACAACTACCCTCAAGTTGGCATTCTTCTTCTAATAATAATACAATTTCAATATTTCATCATTATTTACATTTTTGTGCAAATATTATTTCTTAATAAAACAATAACATTTGAGTGAAATTATTTTGGTAAAATTGATTGAAGGTAAGATGTTTGATGTTTCTTACTATTTCCTTAATTACACAGTTATTATATGTAAACAAACACTATACCCAGGTTTTTAAACATCAAAACAGTCCCAGTAAAAAGGCAGCCTATTTTCCATACTGGGAAGTGCTACAGTCCTCTTAATGGCTCAGTGAGTATGAGTGGGGTCACAGTTCACGCTATGATGGGTTTGGCACTAGGACCCAGCAACAGCTGCCGGGCTGAACAGAACAGCTAGCCTTGCCCCCAGAAAAAGCCCACTAAAACACTGAGACCAGTTCCAATCTGCTCCCCTCCCCGCCCGCCCGCCTCACAGTCCCACCAAACTTTGTGTTAGTTAGGCACTGAAAGAAGACCACGCCCCCCCTCCTCCCTAGCCCCCTGAAAAAACAAAAACAAATCTTCCTCTACACACTGTCTTTCAAAAGCTCTTTCACACAGCTGAACACTGGCACTCGACCCAGTCTATTTCCAAGGCACAACAAACAACCTTCTATAGCGCTTTCATGTGCAGCATGTAAGCTTGTTGTCTTCACATCTTTGGATCCATTGGCCATTGTGCTGCAGAAAAGCAATTGAATTATGCAGCATGAAAATGAAGAGTGTTACTCACATAATACATTGTCCATTAACACATCCCTTGATAAACTTCAGTGGTACTTGAAGCATTATTTCAATACAAGAAGGATCATCCCACTAGATTTACACACCTACGCAAGTTGCCTCCAGAACAGCCTGACTTCTTTGGGGCATGACATGCTGTGGTGTTCAATCGTTGCTCAATTGGTATCAAGGGACCTAACGTGTGCCAGGAAAACATTCCCCACACCAGTACACCACTACCACCAGCCTGTACTGTTGACACCAGGCAAGTCGCTTAGGTCACTAGTTTTTTTGCCCATTCTAACGTTCAATCAAACAGTAACTGAATGCCTTGATGCCTGTCTGCCTGCTTTATATAGCAAGCCACGGCCATGTCTGTAGGATCGAACCATTTCTGTGAACAAAGTTGCGTACCTAATAAACTGGCAACTGAGTGTATATTTCCGTCAAAATATTTCACTGTGGGTGGCTGACAGCTCTGGCTCGGGGAACAGTGAAAGGCCAGTCCGGGGAGATAGTGGATTGTGCTGGTGAGTATATATGCAACCGGATACCCAGCACATCTGGCATGGTTGACCTTTGCTCAATCCCCCCGATCTCAGGCAGGTCAAGGTACATTCAATACCCCCAATAACACAACCACTGACGGAATAGCTGTAAACACCACTCTGCATGGCACTTCCCTTTACACAGCACTGAAAACAAACAGAGCTCCAGACAATGCATTTTCATGTAAATGAATAACCTTGAATCAGCTATTATCATATTCTTTATGCATCAGCAGAGCCAGCAAAGGTCTATCAATTCTCCCAAGGTTTGCATTTGACACAAAACATGCTGTGTTATGTGAAATGCTGTTTTGTGGAATTTGAAATGGTAGAAGTACCTGAGCTAAAATATAAATGTCTGATGGTGGCCATTAAACAAACTACATTCAGTAAGGTGTTAAATCTCTCCTCCAAACGTAACTTTTATTTCACCTAATTTGATCTCTTATCGGAGAGAAGAATGCGTCCAACCAAAAATTAGACTGGCATGTCCAGTCTGCACCAGTGAGTCTTGTCCTTAGCGTTAATCATTTAAAACTTGCTAGGCAAACCTATTTGTTATGCTCTAATCCTGAGCAAGGGGAGTGTGAGTGAGTTTCTTTGGCACTCCCATTCTGCTTGTAGGAGAGAGGAGGTGGTGCTGGGGTGGTGAGCTGGTTGGTCATGTGGTCTGAAGCCTCTTTGTACCGGCAGCTGAGGGGGCTTCGCTGCCACTCCTAGACTTTACATTTGGTTTGGCCGGAGGGGTCACATGACAGCTGCAAACTAACACCCCGAGGGGCTTTCTGCTTTCACTTGACACTGACAGGCTGTGAGAGAGTCCAACACTGCAGAAAGAAAATATTCCCTCTTTCCATGACATCACCCAGCCATGGATGGGGGAGGGGGGACACAGCTGGTGGCAGCCGCAGTACCATCTGCCCCTGACTAATAGTTAATGCTGCTTTACTTATAGACTCCTACTTCTGCAGAGAAGGGACATTAATGTATGGCCTCAGCCAGGGAGGCCTGCAAGTCCCACAAATGAATTCCTGATTGACATTTTCACTTCCAGTCTATTGTTTCACTTGTGCTGTCCCTTTTATCCACACTGAATCTCTCTGAAAATCTTCCTCAGTCACTTTGAGCACTTTTTAAGGTCCCATACCAAGATTATTTGAGTGTGTAATGATGATATGCAATTGGTTTTAAAAGTGAAATGTTGTGACTAACATCTTAAAAAATGTATGTAAAAAATAGTCATGTATAATTACAAAGGAGGGTATCCTCGCTCTTCCTCCCATGTACCAACCCACATCCCTAACCCCATGTACCAACCCACATCCCTAACCCCATGTACCAACCCACATCCCTGACCCCATGTACCAACCCACATCCCTGACCCCATGTACTAACCCACATCCCTAACCCCATGTACCAACCCACATCCCTAACCCCATGTACCAACCCACATCCCTGACCCCATGTACCAACCCACATCCCTGACCCCATGTACCAACCCACATCCCTGACCCCATGTACTCACCGTACATCTTTCCCTCGTCAGATAGAATGATCTTCCTGCGCCCACAGGGGGGATAGATGGCCAGCGCCTCCTGAAAGCTCTGCTCGATGTCGGGGCTCCACACCCCCTCGGCGTCATTGTCCAGTGGCTTGTCTGCCGAGTCGCTCATCCTCTCCATGTCCTCGGCAGGGCTCTCGCTGCCGCTCCAGCTGCTGGGGTCCATGGTGGAGCTTGGGATCTCCAAGCCGAAGCCTGGAGCACTGTAGGGAGAGATCTGGAATTCCCAAATAAACAAACACAAGCCATCCGTCACTCTCCACAGCACAGACATCTGCCTCCAAGACGACAACACACTGCTCATGGCCACTGGTCAATAGTGTGGTGAGCCAAACAGGAGAGGATTCTTGGCCTTGCTATCTACCTATGATGTTAGGATGACTGTGGTACAGTTTTACTAGTTGCCATGGAAGGGACTGAAACGTTGCTTTATACTAGTTTTTGTACGACATTTTAAATGGTACTATTGAAAATACTTAATGTTAGCTCCCATTTAAAACAAATATGTGTGATGGAGGTCACATGTAGCTACTTCATCACAGGATACATTTTTAGCTTGTTGTAGTAGATTCACCTCCTTTACTTTCCAAAATAGATAAGCAGGCAAATAAAAATGCAAGACTGCAGATATAAAATATATAATGAGAGCATAACCCTGAAACACATCCAGCGCACCTGGTATTTCCTGCACAGGAGCAGGTGAAGCCTTTTTATACCAGCTGTCAGGACTGTCAAATAGACTGTTAAATCTGGATGAAATTCATGTAGGAGAACTGTAAAAAATAAATAGAGAAGCCCACTCAAGAAAGGACGCAACCATATCTGTACCACTTTAAATTTCAAACTGAAAGAATATCCCCTGTCCTCTTTGTTCAAGGAAAGAGTCTGTTTTCCTCATTGTGAATTCCCTTAACATAGAAAATTCCATTGTGAGGTTCCTCATTTTTTTTTTTTGCATTTATGCTGTGTAAACAACCTGCTCTGAATTAGATCCCCATTAAAAACGAATTCAAACTGCTAGATTGTAAGCAAAGAAGGAGGAAATCACATTTAACATTAAGTGCTCCTACACCTGCATTGCTTGCTGTTTGGGGTTTTAGGCTGGGTTTCTGTACAGCACTTTGTGACATCAGCTGATGTAAGGAGGGCTTTATAAATACATTTGATTGAAATTTGATTGAATTAGAGGCAGAAAAGTACCTAAACTCAAAGTGTCCATCTCTCCTCAATCAAAACTATTGCCCACAAAGTGACTCATAAAAGCAATGTAGGTTCTAATGTATTGCTGTAGACAATCATGCTGAGTTGTATTTTAACGGTGAAAATCACAACTGGGGAGTTCATTCCGTGGATGTTTTTGTATCGCTTCACTCTAGCACCCCCCCATCCATCCCACTACCCAGTCTCCCTCCCTATCCTCCCCTCTCGGTCCACCATCTCTCGCCCTATCCTCCTCTCCCCTTCCAGACGACCGCTCCCTCTCTAGGCAAGATTCTATTCAAGCAGCACAAGCTGTTGTGAAGTGGGACTAGCAGCATATGTTTCTTCTAGAATGTCGGTTCGTGAGGGGGGATGGGAGCAAGCTGTTTGGGAGGAAAAAAAACTCCCAGAGAGCGGAGGGAGCGTTTACTGAATTCCGTTTTTGTGAGCTGACTGCTGACACTGCAGAACTTACTCACAGACTGATGAGGGAGGGGAAAAACCGCCCATTTCGACCACTAAATGGCTTGGGCTTTTTCTCCAGCCTTGCTCCCCCCACCCAGACTGAATAATAAACTACACCGGTAATCACTTCCAGCACGGTCATGATTTTAATACTTGATCTCAAGCAAGATTTTTTCTTTACTTCTTCAACAAGTTAAATGGCTGTGAATGCTCTTTCCAGGGGTTCACCATTCAGAGAGAGAGAGAGAAGAATATTTATAGAGAGAGAGAAAAGAGCAAGAAAGAGTGAGAGAGAGCGAGAGAGAGAGAGAGAAAAGAGAGAGAGAGAAAAGTGAGAGCGAGAGAGAGCGAGAAAGAGCGAGAGCTAACGTGAGTGTCTGGACAAAAAGAGGGAAACAACACTGACATTTGGAGGGGTGTTTAGTGAGCTCATGGCCATGTTCATCCCACAATGGGCTGATGTTTCCCCGCTCTTCTACAGGTGGTTTCCCCTGACGCGCCACACCAGGAAATGAATACTGTTACACTGAAGCGTGCAATGAATTATTGAATCCACCACCCCACCCCCGTCCAACAACAAAACAAAAACTGAGCTCTCAACCACGACTAGCATTTACCACTAGGGAAGGGCAGCAGAAATCCTTGGCCTATCATACTGCTACATGAAAAGAATAGAGCAGAAAATATTTGGGGTATAAAGATGGAGGGGTAGGGGTGGAGGGGTAATACATAACATTGAAATGGTATAATAGAACCTGGTAGGCTAATTCATTCCTTTTAAGTGGTACTCTTAATTAATTTTGTTAATATAACCAATATAAATAAGTATTTTCTCTCTCCTCCATCCATTGCTGAGGATGGTGTGCATCCGCAGCTGCTGTAAGATTACTCTGAGGGGGGAAACAGCAGTACACACTCCATGCCATGTAATCACAAAGAGTTTAAAAGACTGAGGCAGCAAAGGGGCTCAGGAGTACCTCTCTTGGCCAGTAGAAGCACCCACATCGTACAGCTGACAGATCTACAGTAAGTCAATGCTCTTTACAAATGCATGTACTTAGTGGCAGTTACAATGTGATATAATCAATGTCCGCATAATTCTTTGGTGATAACTACACATTTCTCTTGTTACTGGTATACGTTTATTGCCACCATTCGCCAAAGTAAATTCAATAGAACAATACATTGTCAAGGGTGTTATTTCCCACCAAGACACCACAGCCAGAAGCACTCTACAGTATGTCCCCTGAATGAATGACTTTACCCTAACACTGTCATTAGCACGCTGTAGTCTATTAACCTGAACAAGTGTTAGAGAACAACAGATAAATCTATTGAGTTAAAACAGCTTAATCACCGGGCATGGCTGAAGTCACTCTGCAGTCATTTATCTCAGTGATATATCACCCTAAATAACTGACCCCTGTCACTATGTCACTATTTCATAAGGAGCATGTCTCAGGAGACACCTCTACAACCAGATGAATTCTGGGTCCAAGCGGGTGATCACCTCCTTGAGCATTCTGAGGAAATATGAAGTCAATTAGCCAGAGTTTGATGTGTATTTCTTTATGTTTCAATTACTGATAACCCTGTGTTTCGTTGATCTCTCGACGTTGACAAGTGAGTCGTTCTTCCTGTTTTGAACAGAGTGAGATCATCATTAGAGCATAGCAGTAGACATTGTTTGCTGAAAGTTTGCTTTAAACACAAGACGAATATCATAGAACACCTTGACCATTCTTCTAATGAACATCCTCTAAACTATGGTCACTCAGCTGTCTTAATGGAGAAACAAACGCAGGGGGCATGTTTGCAAACAGAAAATAAAACACTTCTCTTGATAGGAGAGAATGGAGGATTTGCTGACTCCCAAGACTTCGGCTTTTCATCCCTAAAACATTTACATGACTAACATAAATCATTGCTGTCCCCTATAGACTTGAGTAATGAAAGGCAAGGGAAAGAAATTCACCAATACAACATGTAGCTGAACTGAGCCAAATCTAAATGCACACCAGGCCAAGAGCATAGTAACCTAACAGAGTTACTGTGCTGTTAAGAACTTTTTACAGCAATCAAACGAGTGTGTCTCTAATATTTAGTCTATGTTACACAGCCTTATGTATAAATACACTCATAGGAGAATGTGCCTGGGTGCTTTAGCCATAACAGGTATGCTATGCTGAGCTGGCTGTGTGTTTGGACCGGGAGAGAGACGAGTGTTGTGATTAGTGCAATATGTCTCCAGATGATGCTGAAGTGGTGATGTTTGTCCAGGCCCCAGTGGCAGATGGGAGACAGAGATTAGTCATGCAACAATATACTGTGGCTGGGCTGCTGTCGCTACACCTCGCTCTCAAAGCAGGGGAAGCATTTCAGACATACCCAGAACAAGGACACCATAGGCTACAGACAAATCCCATTCCCACCCAGGGAGAGGCGCTTTCTCTCGATCGTACATCACTCAAAACAAAATAGCCCACCAACAAACATGATCATTTCATCTGGTGTGCACTAACGATGGACTATAAGCAGGTGTTTGCTGCACACTTTTCAATAAAATGATGGAGCTAGACCGGCAGAGCAACATTGCATTAGCTGCCCTACAGCATGCCTACAAAGCAGAAAGATGCTTCATAAAAATGCAGTTGGCTGTAATAACGGAACTGTATGGTAGATGGGAGCTTCTCAATCTGGCTCCATTCATATATTTCTGCGTAATAGTACAAAAATGATGAAACAATACGAACACCTGCAACCTTCAGCAGGTAAAGAGCATTGTGGCTTTTGTGAGTCATTATAGTTAATTGAATGTCTGGAAATATTTCTGTAAAACTCTAATCAAATTCCCAACTCAACTAAACCCAACTGTTCCAGTCATCATAATGACAAGACTAATGGACAAGAACACAAGACATCAACAAAACCCCACATGAAAAGTATGTGATGACTATAATGCGACCACTTTAAATTGATTTGTTACATTTAATTCCCAAAAATCGAAGCAATGATGAAACAACAGCGTGTACTCAAAGCGTGTACTTTCTCCTCACACATATTCCTGTAATCCTCTTCACATACAATGGATGATTTCTTGCATCGTGTCTACTCTAACATAAAATTGGAAATGAGGATTTCCCTTCTCTAAGGGCCTAACACTGTGGATGGCAAATTCTATGCTTTTAAACCTCAGTGGCACGGTCATAAGCCAGGCCCATGTTTATATAATGTTTTATTAATATGCTTATAATATCATAGTGGAGTTCAATAGCTTTCCTCACCAAAAGGTTGTGTTCATTGTATCTGTGTGTGTGTTCACAGGTTCTCCTGAGGCTGTACCCCTCTCTGAAAAGTCTCCCAAATCATTTCAGCCAGGATGTGCCCCTACACACCTCTTTCACAACTCACAGACATCCACACACACACACACACACACACACACACACACACACACACACACACACACACACACACACACACACACACACACACACACACACACACACACACACACACACACACACACACACACACAGGCACACCAAGAGTTCCAGGATTGGGGATTTGGAACTGTAAAAAAAAACGATGGAAGCTTAACAGGATACACCACGTGGCTGTTGTTTGATGGCAGGATTTCTGGTATCTGTTCTGGTTGGATGATAAGGCACTGATGTGTCTCATCCATTATTACACAAGAGAGATAAAGAGGGAGAGAGAGAGACAGTGAGAGAAAGAGAGAGCGAGAGAGAAAGAAAGGAGGGAGACGGAGAGAGAGAGAGAGAGAGAAAGAGGGAGAGAGTGAGAGAAAGAGGGAGAGAGAAAGAGAGCGAGAGAGAGAGAATGATAGAAAAAAGAAAGTGAGAAAGCAAGAGAGTGATAGAGCGAATCAGGGCAAAAATCAATTTATCAACATGCATAAACAAAGAAAATTACAACTTATACCTCAGAGAGTTGAGTGATACGGTTGAATGATGGGAACCCGGTTACTGAGATTTCTCGGGATTTACCGCCCAAAACCACTCCCTTTTCCCGGGATGAATAACTAAGAGAAACCGGTAAATTATAATAAATGATTTATATGAACAGCATGGCGTGAAATGGAACTGTTAAATGAAATGTGAGGTCTAAATCTTGCTTCTCTACGGCCTCTGCATGATGAATCAACGTTGAGGGTGGGGGCAGACAGCCCATCTCAATATGGAGCGCAGTTCACAATGCATGTAGACCTATCATCTCATCATGGTAACTCATCATGGTAACAGGTAGGCCTACATTTGCTGCAGCATAGTCTATGTTACAGTAATATAAAGACCGAATGCACGTCTAATTTACCCATCTCCATCTGGCTTTCGGGGGTCAGCTTGTTTTTTCAATTGTAAAGATTCTAATTTTTTTTATTGCAGCTGCAGAGCTTAAAAAAAGCCTATCACTCGAATATCGTTGCTTTAAATCAGTGTACGCGCAAGCACTCTCTCGCCTTCTGTCTCTCTCCATCTATTCCATTCAAATTGTATCCCAAATATATAATCCTGTTCTACATTGATATATAGCCCTATATATAAATATCCTAGCCTACTACCTCTTTCAGGTAATACATTCAATGCAATATTAGCTTTATATTTAGCTAATTAATGATGGGTTATGCCTAATAAGCTTCTAACTTATAGCCTCTGTCTCTTGAGCAATACGCAAGCACCTGTGCTCCGCTGGCCTCTCCTTAAAAAACACTGCTTAGCGCTTGGAGTCCCATGGAAGAAAATCTACACTAGAATAGCTTGCTGGACAGAATTCTTTTAGCATTTCTTATACCAATAGACTATTCGAAGAAGGACACAAGCTCTTTTTTGCTGAATGTTAGATACAGCATCCAATAGAAGTCACGGGTAGTTTGAAGGAAGAGCGAACGAGCGATGGCGGTAGGCTATAGCAGTTATTTATTCAGACCCATAACCATTCAATCTTCGTGAAGATAAGTGAAAGCCTTCTCTGCATCTAATTCTAGTCCTATATTATTCATGGGTGTCATTAGAATGATGAAGGTAAGGACAACAAAACTTATTTCATTTAACTGTTAAAAGTGAGGAATGAATGAAGCAACAATAGAGAGAGAAAGAGGAGGTAGGCTAATAACATTAGGGGAAATATTATGAAAGGTATATATGCATCAGCCTACTACTTTGAAAAATAGGCACCATTATATTTCGAAATTCAAATCAAATTCGCTAGCCTATACTTGTAACTTTGTAGGCCACATGTACTGCACCAGAATCGCATGTTCTCCTTTGCTTTATCATGGTTTGAACGATGTGTGTAATTCCAATCCATATAATACAGTATAAAACAATACAGTACAGTAATACAGTTCGAATTAAAAACGATTAGCCTACTGGAGCTAGTTTCATTTATTTACCTAAGAGAGCATATAGCTAGCTACATCTATGGGCTTTTATGTTTTTCTGTCTTGAGTAATGTGCAGTAGTTTATATCATATACAGTGCCTTCGGAAAGTATTCAGATCACTTGACTTTTTCCCCCATTTTGTTAGGTTACAGCCTTATTCTAAAAATGATAAAATAGTTTTTTTCCCTCATCAGTCTACACACAATACCCCATAATGGCAAAGCAAAAACAGGTTTTTAGAAATGTTGCTGATTTATAAAAAGTAGAAAACTGAAATATACATTTACATAAGTATTCAGACCCTTTACTCAGAACTTTGTTGAAGTACCTTTGGCAGCGATTACAGCCTCGAGTCTTCTTGGGTATGACACTACAAGCTTGGCACACCAATATTTGGGGAGTTTCTCCCATTCTTCTCTGTAGATCCTCTTAAGCTCTGTCAGGTTGGATGGGGAGCGTTGCTGCACAGCTATTTTCAGGTCTCTCCAGTGATCGGTCAGGTTCGATCAAGTTTAATTCCGGCTCTGGTTGTGACACTCAAGGACATTCAGAGACATTCATCTCCTGCGTTGTCTTGGCTGTGTGCTTAGGGTTGTTGTCCTGTTGGAAGGTGAACCTTCACCCCAGTCTGAGGTCCTGAGAGCTCTGGAGCAGGTTTTCATCAAAGATCTCTCTGTACTTAGCTCCGTTCATCTTTGCCTCGATCCGAACTAGTCTCCCAGTCCCTGTCGCTGAAAAACATCCCCACAGCATGATTCTGCCACCAGCATGCTTCACCGTAGGGACCGTGCCAGGTTTCCTCCAGATGTGACGTTTGGCATTCAGACCAAAGGAGTTCAATCTTGGTTTTATCAGACCAGAGAATCTTGTTTCTCATGGTCTGAAAGTCTTTAGGTGCCTTTTGGCAAACTCCAAGTGGGCTGTCATGTGCCTTTTACTGAGGAGTGGCTTCCGTCTGGCCACTCTACCATAAAGGCCTGATTGGTGCACTGCTGCAGAGATTTTGGAAGGTTCTCCCATCTCCACAGAGGTACTCTAGAGCTCTGTCAGAGTGACCATCGGGTTCTTGGTCACCTCCCTGAACAAGACCCTTTTCCCCCGATTGCTCAGTTTGGCCAAGCGGCCAGCTCTAGGAAGAGTCTTGATGGTTCCAAACGTCTTCCATTTAAGAATGATGGAGGCCACTGTGTTCTTGGGGACCTTCAATGCTGCAGAAATGTTTTGGTACCCTTCCCCAGACCTGTGCCTCTATACAATCCTGTCTTGGCACCCTACGGACAATTCCTTTGATCTCATGGCTTGGTTTTTGCTCTGACATCCACTGTCAAATGTGGGACTATATATCATGTCCAATCAATTGAATTTACCACAGGTGGACTATAATCAAGTTGTAGAAACATCTCAAGAATGATCAATTGAAACAGGATGCACCAAAGCTCGATTTCGAGTCTCATAGCAAAGAGTCTGAATACTTAAGTAAATAAGGCAATTCTGTTTTTTATTTGTAATAAATGTGCAAACATTTCTAAAAACCTGTTTTGGCTTTGTCATTATTGGGTATTGTGTGTAAATTGATGAGAATTTTTTTTAAATACATTTTAGAATAAGGCTGTAATGTAACAAAATGTGGAAAAAGGTCAAGGAGTATGAATACTTTCCGAAGGCACTGTATGTTTGGATAACGGCATTTGGGCTTTTTGGGGCTTGGGCTCATTAAATGTCGTTAATGTAGGGCTCATAAAATGTACTTAATATATTTCTCATCAGGCTCAGGTAGCATCAGGTTTGAATTTTCATGCTGACCAAAGCTCCAATCAAACCCAGATATGCTTTATAATGCTTTTGAATGACACTTCCGGTTTTGACGGGAAATACCGGGTTTTGTAAACCCTATTCTGTAATAAAACATGACACAAACTATATCATGATTGATATGTTAAGTCCCTAGAGAAGTGAACTGTCTAATCTGGGTGCTTGCCAAAAACTCCCTTACTGGAACTCCAAAGGCGATAGCGCTATCCAAAGATACAAAGACTGGGCTCGCTGCACTAGTAATATAGGATGGACAATTCTAAAGATGTTGACAATCATCGAATTTCACTTTTTACGTGTCACGCTCTCTCAAGGTCATTGGAAAAGATGGAGGAAAGAGATTTCCCTAAAGAAAGGACACCACTACAGAACAAAGTTTGAGATTGTCAAATGTACAACATTCAGAAGAGGGAGACATTCTTCGCATAATTGAAAGTTTTCATGTGTCCTGCTTTTCCTTAGGAATGACAATACAACTACAACAATATTACTTTTGGACAGATAATAAACATCTACACTGAGTATAGAAAACATTAGGAACACCTTCCTAATATTGAGTTGTCAGGGCATGTTGACTCCAATGCTTCCCACAGTTGGGTAAAGTTGATTGGATGTCCTTTGGGTGGTGGACCATTCTTGATACACGCGGGAAACTGTTGAGCGTGAAAAACCCAGCAGCGTTGCAGTTCTTGACACAAGCCGATGCAGCTGGCACCTACTACCATACCACGTACAAAGGAACTTAAATATTTTGTCTATCCATTCACCCTCTGATTGGCACACATACACAATCCATGTCTCAATTGTCTCAAGACTATAAAATAATGTTTTAACCTGTCTCCTCCCCTTCATGAAGTGGATTTAACAAGTGACATCAATAAGCGATCATAGCTTTTACCTGGATTCACCTGGTCAGTTTATGTCATGGAAAAAGCAGGTGTTCCTAATATTTTATGCACTCTGATTCCAATGTCTTTGTAACCCTAGTAAACTCCCAAGCCAAACCCTAAATGGCTTGGTTTGACATTTCATTTACGATACAACTATGCTGAGTACATTCCAACCCATATGTTTTAAAACAAGCTTCTTGTGAATAAGGTTATTGCCAAGGAATATGATTAAGGTTCTTGCATCAATTCAAAAGGATTTCTACAAACTACAATCATAAAATGTCTATTCAATTAAGCTGACCTAAAAATAACCCCTTTTCAACCTCCACCGACCCTTCACATTTATATGGCACACATCTGTGTGAGAGTGTGCATATTTTGTTGTGTCTGCTCACTCCTTGATGAGTGGGTCCGGGTTCTTCTATTCCTGCAGAAGACTCTGTGGTAGTGGGAATCATTATCACCTCATCACACAGGCTGTCATGGAACAGACCCATCTCCTTGTTTATTCCTGTTACTGGTGTTCATAGACTCCACATATCCCCAGGACACCATGTTACACCTTGTTTATCACCAAACCTCCAGTAGCCACCAGGTCCACAAGTTAGAACAGCCATTACTGATGCTGTTAGAAGGTTCTTTTACTTTTTAACTCTGCATTGTTGGGAATGGGCTCATAAGTAAGCTTTTCACTGTAAAGTCTACTACACCTGTTGTATTTGGTGCATGTGACCATTCAAATTTGATTTGAAGGTAATAATGTGATAAATAGAGAGCTAAAAGATGTTAGGAATTAGTAAATACATTATTTTCGTGTTAAATACTTCTGAAACATGGATTGAGTGACTGCATCACAGAATTCATGCTCAAAACTAAATACGCCCAGATTCCATCTCTCCATCTCTGTCCCCAGATGCTAGGTCTTCAACACCATGTGGCATCAATCAGATGGTGGAAGGTTCTCCCATCTCCACAGAGGTACTCTAGAGCCATTACTGTCCTGAGATGTGAGAGGTCCATGGGGACTGTGAGGTTTCCTATTGAGCTGGTCTCCTAGTGTCTGAGAATCTGAACACTAATTATCCCGGCCAAAGAGAGAGGTAGGAATGTCACCTGTAGAAACACTTGCGACCTTAACAGATAATTGCATACTCCTATCACACCAAGGTCAGAACCATGGAAATGGTCTTATTAGCAAGATAAGGACGAAAGCGGGCAACAAGTGAACGCAAACGGCAAGGGTTGGGCCATAGTTGTGACATGGCATTATGGGAGATGACACTTATCGGCAGATTACATAAACCACTCTCGTTCACGCTAAGTTGGAATCCAGCTCCTTAAATTAAAAGAACCCATTTCACCGATCATACAGACCTGGGTAATGAAATAGCAGATGAGAGGTCTCAAATGTAATTTTCCATGTGGAGTCCTTTTGTGCTGTTATCTCAGAGGGTGCAATAATGATACTGTGAATGGCTTTTGCGCACCCCATAATGACCCCTAGTAGTTAAGCCTGCACTGTGGAGAACTATAATTACCATGTCATTACAAAACTCAATGGTCGCTGTGAGTTTTAAAGGCGTACCATGGGCTTCGGCTAATTATTTCAGTAATGTTGAATGTATGCCAAAGCCCTCATGTTTGGAACAGAAAATATCCAATTATGCATATTACCATGATGGGACATTACTGAGATTCCATTTACAGTTTGCTTCATCAAAACATGTTCATTGTAACTGGAATGGCATGTATCAAGAATGACGAGCAAAAACCCTTTCTGTAGTACGGTATGGACCTTCAGATATAAGGTAATAGAACATTCATGAAATGAAACAATTCAAACATTCAGAAAGCTTGTCTTTACATTTCTTAGATGAACACACCTAGCAACATATTACGCTCGTCGTAAAGATTGGACCAAGGTGCAGCGTGGTAGGCGAACATTTTACTTTTATTTAAAATAAACACAGACAAAACAACAAAATACAAAACGAACGTAAAGTTCTGCAGGCTACACAGCAACTATACAAAAACAAGATCCCACAAACTAAGGTGGGAAAAAGGCTGCCTAAGTATGATCCCCAATCAGAGACAACGATAGACAGCTGCCTCTGATTGGGAACCATACCCGGCAAACAAATAAATAGAAAACTAGAATGCCCACCCAAATCACACCCTGACCTAACCACATAGAGAAATAAAAAGGCTCTCTAAGGTCAGGGCGTGACAGAACATAGAAATAAGAGGCTTCTTCTGTTAGACATCTATTCTTTCTGAAACAGGCACGATATTTGTTCTGCTGTAGCCTCTTTAAGGAGAGGAAAATGACAAGGTGTGCAGGGGAACACAAGAATGACTAGCCGTACACAGGGACAAACCGATTGATCTACGTAGTATTGGATTTTTCTCCAGGTTTCATGAATAAATCTGCTGGGTATGGAGTGCTGATAAATGAATGAACAAGGTTTTCAATACCAATCTCCCAATGCAGAGAGCAAAAGGTTCAGTAGAGTAGCTCGGTAATGCTCCCTCTGTTATTGGCAACGGCCAAGCGTTTATTTCATGCCTCTTTAAACCAGCAGGCTTGGGTGCAGTGAATCTGTCTGATAATATCCCACTCAAATGTGAGGTCTGGAGCCTGCCGCCCAGCGCCCGACCAACGGGCCAGCCGCTCGGGGATCAATCTCTACTCGGTAGAGAATGGGATTGATTTACAGGCGCTGTCAAAGAAGCTCTACCAGTCCCCACCTGCCTCACGACGTATCAGAATCAAGTAGCACCTTCTATACCTGGGCATCACATCAGATAGAGTGGGAATTCAGGGGACCAGTTTCCATCAGTCTTTTACTGTAGATGTCTATTCAGAAAATTAGCAAATGATCTGCTAAAAAATGTGCCCATGATATATTCTTCAAGTCAGAAATTATGAACTACAAATCCATGACATAAAAACATGCCATCCAACCGCAACAATGTTGGGAATCAATGCATTCGACGCAATAAACTTCTGTTTGTCAAAAATATGCAGGGCATTCCAACGTCTGCACATGGTCACGTCACACTAGTGAGGAGAGAAGGGGGAGCGCATAAAGCGCAGGAAATTAAAGCTGTAAATAAACGTCCGGCAGATAAAGGATCCCCTGACAGTTATGAGAGCAGAGCAGTCTGGAGGCTTCAGGCTGGGCGCAGGCTCAGTCAGGACACTGTGGATAAGCATGAAAAAACAAATCAGTGATGAGCATGAAGACCACCATCTGCATCCAGCTCCTCCACACCACACTCACCATCACAGATGCCTCCATCTCAGGAAGGATGTCTGTTTGGGCCTCCATCTGCCATAAACCAGCCCCTACTACCAAGGTGCTACCGGCAGAAAGGTAAAATGGAATTTTCTAGAAACTATTTTGTTTGCTGTTCATTGTGTGGCGGACGCGGTCCAGTTTATTGGTACTTAAAGGAAAGCTTGGCCAGATGTGACACATCGTCCCCATGAAGCTCCAAGGTAATTTGATGGAGAAAATTCCTTGTTGACCCGACTTAGTTAAGTACATATTGAGTCACTGTATGAAACAAATACCATATAAATCTGCCAGTGCCAGTGTCAAACAAAAGCTCAAACCTCACTCAAGGTTTTCTCAAACTCTGATTTACTCAACTGAATTTTTCATCCAACTTCAGCACAAAGCTTTAATTCATTTCATGAGCTTTTCCAATTAAGCAAGCAGTATACACAAACAAAAAACCATTGAACTATTGAAAGAAACTAAGTTTCACATTGACAATGATTATTTCCCTATTTGAAGCCCAAAATGTAAGGCGGGGAACTCTATTGAAATACTTACCTTGTAAAATAATGTATTTGTCAGGGCAAAACGACACCAAAACACAACTTTGTCAGAACATTTTGAGACAACATTTTCAATAAATGCAAGGAATGTCTCAACATGCTGTAGTCCATAGCCACATCCAGCATCAACGCAAAAATGGATCAAAGCAATATGTGTGGTCCTCAGACGGAGCAATTAAACTGTTTATGAGGTGCAATCATATTAGGCCAATGTATCCCAGCTTTCCCAGCCAAACATGCTTACAGAAGTATTTACATACACATAGATCTAAGCCGTAAAGAAACCTATGAATGCTGTGCTTCGGGCTACAGTTCAAACTCATTCACTGGGCACAGAGTGCATACTAATGTTGGGAGCTCACCCAAAGTCTATCTGTGCCTCGGCTGAATCCAGGACAGCTTCAGGGCAGAGCGAGCCTGCCTGATCTCTGTCGGCCATGATAACAATACAGCAGCCATTAATGAAAGGCCTTGTAGGGATTTATTACAAGAGAGGACTGGGGAATACGGTGCCAAAGAGCCTGGACAGCCCACATTTGAATACAGACCACAAATTATAAACAGTTTCAGTAAATGAAGTGACTGAGGGCCTTTGTTCCACAGGCGTACATCTTCCTATTGCTAGTGGGCACTAAACCACTAGCATAGCCTGCACTGGGAAAGGAAGTTATTGAAGCCTGGATTTCCTGATTTCGACTGTGGCCAAGAGCTTGAAGGTTTATGTGGTTTCAGGAACTGACTCATCTAATGATTCATGGATTAGATATTGCTTCTCATGTGTGTCTGGTCATGTGGTAGCTCGTTTAAATGACTTTTCCCATGCAAAAAAGAAGAGTTAAGAGAATGTGAAAGTAGGGAAGGTACTTATAACAATTTCCCAATAACTTCCAAATCATTACAGTTTAATAAGACGTGATTAAGACAGAATTTGTATCAACATTATTTGCTTTCCTGAGAAACTGACTGAGGCTGACATATGGTACGAATTATGAGACTATAATTGTAAAGTGCTGAAACAGTGGTTTCTTTACTGTATGACTTCTAAAGATGAGGAAAGCTCTTACATTTGATGTTTCTCTTCCCTTCTTATTTTCCCCAGATTTCCTGCAACAGTATGGCAGTATAATGCTCTACAACTTAGTTTTTTAAGGTTTCATTGACTCTTTGACTTATCTAGAGAGAAAGTGCTTTGGCCCTTTTGAAAATTAACATATGATGAGGTAAAGGTCAATATACCAACAGACAAAGCGGGACAAACAAATGAATACAAAAGCTGTTTGCCATAATTATACATATGGAGAAAAAGTGAATTACGCCTTGCAAAGGTGGTTGACAAGGCCAAAGTGCACTCTAGCTGGCAGTCATTTTATGACTGCAGTCCTGAAGCAGATTTACTTAGATGACGTCAGTGGCTTTGAGGCAGCTTTCCCTTTTTGGTGGCACTCTACATTGGCCTCTCTGAGGCCTTAGTGAAACTGTTGAGCACCAGACCATACTGCAAAATTCTCTTTCTAGAACAGTGTTTACCTCAGGGTGCAGAGTGACTGGAACCCAGCAGTACGGTAGTGTGTTTTAGCGAAGCATGCTATCCGATCACAGACACAATGATGTGATGATGAGTCCCTCCCCTGCTAAATGTCTGGATGTAATTACACAATTAACGACCCTGTGTCCAGATTAAATTACAGATCACATCTTTTTTACTCGCCCTACTCCTCTTGTTTTGTGTAGCTATGACAAAAGCAGCATCCTTTCATTTCATCAATTCTTCCCTTGATTAGATAAAGATATGCTTTGTGCCGTTCAGATTCCCACAAGGCATTTCTCAGACTGTTAGCATACAGGAATATAAAATATTTGTTGGGTATTCCTAACTGTGCTTTTGATATGTTTAGGCCTTTATTCCTAACAGCTGTTTCCATTTCTTAAAGAATGTAACAAATGTAAGAGGATCGAACAAGAATAGATTTTCTGAAGAAAATAACATTTCTTCCATGCCAACCTTTACTAATAAATAAATACATAAAATGGCATTGTGAAGGAAAACTTGATATGTGGCACCAGCCCAAGTACAATCCCCCTGCACAAAACCAACACACTCAAAGATCCAACGGTTTCCATGGCATTCTTTTTTCCTATGATAACTCTTAATTAGTTTTGACTGCAGATGGATTTTAATAGGAAATGATGACTTAGTAGTATATTAAAATGACAGGACGTGCCTGTTTGCTTTGGGCTGTATCCCACTACAGTTTACATCTTCACAATGACCCATGACCACAGAGGGAAAAACCAGCTGTCTGATTGTAAATGATGTGGTAAGGCCCATGTGTGGTTCAGTCATACCTACTGATGCCTTGACTAGGTGAACTTGTTTACAAAACTATGAATGTATTTGTTGTTCGCTTCAACATTTATGCTTAGTAAACCTTGAAGTACAATTCCAGGCCAGGAATTTCATGGTAAGACGAAATCACGTATGTGCACAAATACACATACACACACATGCGCTCACCTACAATAACTCACACACACACTGTCCTACAACAGCTGGTGAATAAAATATGAAGCATATTAAACGCTATTGTTAAGGTAAGGGAACAGATAGTTTATCGGAAGCATACAAGAGCCATATGGTGCCAAAGCCAGTACAGCCTGTTGCTGACATAACAATGGCCTGGCCAGGACGCAGAACCACAAGTTGACTAATGGTCGTTGGCATGAAATCTCAGAGCAGTACAAGCTAGAGCAAATGTTGATATTTGCATTTTTTCATACAGGTGCAGAAAATGACCCAAGCAGATGTCAATGAGAACGGGCTTGTTTGCACTCAGCAGCTCAACAGCCTCGCACACATTCAGTCTTGACAACAGGAAAGACAATGGGTCTCTCTCTGCTCCCAGAAGTAATCCAATCCACTCAATGCCTCAGCAATGCACATATTCTCTCCACATTTCACAAGTGAAAGACTATATTCTTCTTTTCCCGGCCCTGAGACTTACATTCTTAGCCAAAACATTGCAGGGGTGGGATCTATAAAAAGGCATGTGTATTCAGAGAGAGGTGGTCTGTGTACAACTACTGCATGTTGAGGTTCAAAAACTGACATGTTTTTAGCATGTTTTAAAGCTAGAATCCTTAGTTGCTACATCCATTTTTTAAATGATAAATTAATTATATACCGTACAATCGGATAGTATTCAGACCTCTTGACTTTTTCCACATTTTGTTACATTACAACCTTATTCTAAAATTGATTAAATTGTTTTTCCCCTCATCAATCTACACACAATACCCCATAACGACAAAGCAAAAACAGGTTTTCATTATTTTTTACTAATTTATTGAAACAAAAAAACGGAAATATCAAATTTACATAAGTATTCAGACCATTTACTCTGTACTTTGTTGAAGCGCCTTTGGCAGCGATTACAGCCTCGAGTCTTCTTGGATATGACGCTACAAGCTTGGCAAACCTGTATTTGGGGAGTTTCTCCCATTCTCTGCAGATCCTCTCAAGCTCTGTCAGGTTGGACAGGGAGCATTGCTGAACAGCTATTTTCAGATCTCTCCAGAGATGTTCGATCAGGTTCATGTCCGAGCTCTGTCTGGGCCACTCAAGGACATTCAGAGAATTTGAAAAAATAAAAAATAAATCACCTTTATTTAACCAGGTAGGCCAAATGAGAACAAGCTCTCATTTACAACTGTGACCTGGTCAAGATAAAGCAAAGCAGTGCAACAAAAAAACTACAACACAGAGTTACACATGAGATAAACAAACGTACACTCAGTAACACAATATAAAATCTGTATACAGTGTGTGCAAATGAAGCCACTCCTGCATTGTCTTGGCTGTGTGCTTAGGGTCATTGTCCTGTTTGAAGGTGAACCTTCGACCCAGTCTGAGGTCCTGAGCGCTCTGGAGCAGGTTTTCATCAAGGATCTCTCTGTACTTTGCTCCGTTCATCTTTGCCTCGATCCTGACTAGTCTCCCAGTCCATACCGCTGATAAACATCCACACAGTATTATGCTGCCACCACCATGCTTCACCGTAGGGATAGTGTCAGGTTTCCTCCAGACGTGACGTTTGGCATTCAGGCCAAAGAGTTCAATTTTGGTTTCATCAGACTAAAGAATCTTGTTTCTCATGGTCTGAAAGAGTCTTTTTAGGTGTCTTGTGGCAAACTCCAAGAAGGCTGTCACGTGCCTTTTACTGAGGAGTGGCTTCCGCCTGGTCACACTACCATAAAGGCCTGATCAGTGGAGTGCTGCAGAGATGGTTGTCCTTCTGGAAGGTTCTCCCATCTCCACTGAGGAACTCTAGAGCTCTGTCAGAGTAACCAACAGTTTCTTGGTTAACCTCCCTGACCAAGGCCCTTCTCCCCCAATTGCTCAGTTCGGCCGGGCGGCCAGCTCTAGGAAGAGTCTTGGTTGTTCGAAACGTGTTCCATTTAAGAATGATGGAGACCACTGTGTCCTTGGGGACCTTCAATACAGCAGAAATATTTTGGTACCCTTGGTTTTGGTTCATCCTTGGGAGCAATTTCCAAACGCCTGAAGGTACCACATTCATCTGTAACAAACAATGGTATGCAAGTATAAACACCATGGGACCACGCAGCCGCCATACCGTTCAGGAAGGAGACGCGTTCAGTCTCCTAGAGATTAACGTACTTTGGTGCGAAAAGTGCAAATCAATCACAGAACAACAGTAAAGGACCTTGTGAAGATGCTGGAGGAAACAGGCACAAAAGTATCTATATCCACAGTAAAACGAGTCCTATGTCGAAATATCCTGAAAGGCCTCGCAACAAGGAAGAAGCCACTGCTCCAAAACCACCATAAAAAAAGCCAGACTACGGTTTGCAACTGCACATGGGGACTAAGATCGTACTTTTTGGAGAAATGTCCTCTGGTCTGATGAAACAAAAATGTAACTGTTTGGCCAAAATGACCATCGTTGTGTTCTGAGGAAAAAGGGGGACGCTTGCAAGCCGAAGAACACCATCCCAACTGTGGCAGCATCATGTTGTGGAGGTGCTTTGCTGCAGGAGGGACTGGTGCACTTCACAAAATAGATGGCATCATGGGGCAGGAAAATTATGTGGATATATCGAAGCAACATCTCAAGACGTCAGTCAGGAAGTTAAAGCTTGGTCGCAAATGGGTCTTCCAAATGGACAATGACCCCAAGTATACTTCCAAAGTTGTGGCAAAATGGCTTAAGGACAACAAAGTCAAGGTATTGGAATGGACATCACAAAGCCCTGACCTCAATTCCATAGATAATTTGTGGGCAGAACTGAAAAAGTGTGTGCGAGCAAGGAGGCCTACAAGCCTGACTCAGTTACACCAACTCTGTCAGGAGAAATGGCCCAAAATTCACCCAACTTATTGTGGGAAGCTTTTGAAAGGCTACCCAAAAAGTTTGACCCAAGTTAAACAATTTAAAGGCAATGCTACCAAATACAAATTGAGTGTATGTAAACTTCTGACCCACTGGGAATGTGATGAAAAAAATAAAGGCTGAAATAAATCATTCTCTCTACTATTATTCTGACATTTCACATTCTTAAAATAAAGTGACCTAAGACAGGGAATTTTTATTAGGATTAAATGTCAGGAATTGTGAAAAACTGAGTTTAAATGTATTTGGCTAAGGTGTATGTAAACTTCTGACTTCCACTGTACCTGTATGATGAGTCATTGGGGCTAAATGATGTTATAACAAAAAACTATGCGAAGCTTATGTTCAGAAATGGGGGGGAGGGCTTAGTAGGCTACAGTCTATCTGTGTTAAATGCCAAGTTCAAAATACATGCAATACAGCTGATATACATTATTGAATGCCTCTGTAACATATTTCCATAATGTACATTGACTTGTTCTTTTTTATTAATCTTATATGTTTATGTGATTGGGTTTCAACATAAGTTTAGATGGTATTACTTTTGAAAAAGAGAAATTCCAGATAATTATAATAATTCTTAACTTCACACACACTTGGGGTTCAACTGATATCATCTGGTAAAATTGGAATTCATAAGCCCACTTTCAAAAGCAAAAACACATGGAGTCAAGCAAAGACAATGTACAATTCTTGCACTTGAAAATGCCATGCAGGCTAGTGTCCAACAGGTCCACTTGTTGCATAAGCAGAAAACAAAGCATCTATTGCTGGTCCTGATTTCCCACCTACAGCAAGCAGGTTTACTTCTCAACATCATGACATATCAGGAGTCTGATAGAAGTCAACCTATTTAATGTAGTAAATTATAATAGCATAGTTAGAGGAATCAACCAATAACACATTGTATCTTGCTGGCCCCTATTTTCAAGGGAGACAAACTGAAATATAAGATGATAATTAACTGCAAGAAAGAGGTTTTTCCCCAATCACACAATAGGGTTAGGGTTAACCCTAACTTGTATTAAGAGCTGAATTCCACTCCATAGCAGAGAACTTGCACAGCCAAAGAATACCCTCATACAATTAGGTTTATTTAGTTACGAATGAAGTGTATATCACCATGCATCGAAATAACCAAGACATTTCACCTTCTATATTTACCAACAAGCATATACAGTTATAATTGAAAGGTTTACATTCTTTTAGATACTATAAACAACACTATAAGTTAATTACACAATAATTACATAGGCCTACTCTATAAAATATATTTGCTTAAATATCAGACAGCCTATATTGGAATTGTATCTGATGTTGTGACTTTGATGACGTTTAGAATTTGGTTCAAGTGAGGGCAGTCTGGCTAGATAACCTATTAATATTCATATGTTTCAAAGCTCTGCAATAGCATCAGCGCAAACCACTACATCAACATAGCCTACAATAAAAGGCAGTGCAAAGTTTCCCGCAACAAATTCATCTTTAAAATAGCAACAGCTGAGCATCTGTGTAACCTATTGGTAATGAATGTATATTACGAAATTCTAAAAGAATAGAAAGCTCCATAATCTTAACCTTGATCAAGATTTTCCTGAGATTAACGGACTAACGTTATAGGCCTATATTTAATAGGCATCGGATCACACGGTTTCTTCAGATGCGATGAAACTTTGTAACACATAGAAGTGGCTTTGGCTACATAATGCAACCCCAGTCCCTGTGACTTTTTCAGATTTTAGCTGAGCAGGAAACAATGTATGCCGAAAAAAGGCGGATATGGAAAACAAGGATCGAACAGAGCAATGAAGCAGACATTAACATAGCTCAGAGCCCACATTCACCTACTTGTAAGAATTTATTTTTGAAATAGTTAAAATCTATATTGAATTACCAATTGTTTAAAAACTAAACAGACAAAGGGAGTTGCAAATAAGAACTGGGTAGCAATGGTCTTTTCTCTTGTTCTTTTTTGCAACGTTTCAACAGTGTCCGAAAGCCAAGAAAAACCTGGCTTTGAATCCAAACAGATATCAAATGTTTTCCTCCACTATCTCTAGAACACCAAAATTATGTAATAACATTTTCAGATTATTTTGTAAATGCAACAGATTGTGCTTTATCAATTATATTCTCTAAAAGTATGTTGCCCGGCCCACTATCCTACACTGAGGGCACATGGGCAATATGTGTTTAAATGTAGGTCAATATGTGTTTAAATGTAGGCCAATATGTGTTTAAATGTAGGCCATAATATTCTACTGTCAGAGATGATCAAAAGTTATTATCTTAAAAGACACATCTAATCAATTCGGCAACATTGATGGATCTTGCCTATGATCTGTTGAATCAATTCCTCATATGGAAAATGGAATGCGAAGAATTTGATGGAATTTCTGTAGCCTAAACCCGATAAAATAACAAAAAATATACTTACAGTGACTTCAAGGGACGATGGATAAAATACACGACCAAAGGTGTTGGAGCAACAAGTCTTTCAGCAGAATGTTTTTGCACTGCTCCGAAAATGTTCCACTGAAATCTCCAACTCCCGGGTGAGCCAACTAAGGAGAAGAAAACAGCAACATTTTGATCCGTCATCTTGTCCAAAATTGTCATTCATAAAATAATGTACGTCCAATCGTATCCGGAATCCTGTTAGGAGTTTGAGGTTCATGCACTGGACTTACTGCGATATAATAGGGCGTATGGTCGGGCTTCTTTACAAAAATGTGAAAAATGTCAAAGATTTTCGTGTCAGTCGAATACAACACTGAGTGGACAAAGTGAAAGCACCCTGTTGCAACAGCGACAAGAAACGGCAACCTAAAATCTCACCGACACACTTTTATTGTAATGTTAAAATATGCCCACTCATTCTAATACCATACAATACTTCTTATTTCTAATGAAAGGCGCAACTTCATCATAACAGTGTTAGTCTGCAACCATTTTGCATATCATTAACTACATTGAAACTTACCTCAAACACCTCCGTTATTGTTATTTGTAATACAATTCGTCCCCCTTTGTTTGTCTAACGTGGGATATTATATTTTTTGTAAACTGTGTAAAGTTATTGTTGTGTTTCTGGGCCAGCCGGATATGTGTACGTGAATCGACAGCGCACGGACAGAGATGCGAAGAATGCTCGGAATGAGAACAGGAATGAAATGAACGCGAAGAGCGAGTTTGCATTGGGGCGGAGCAAAGGTGGCGTCATCCCGAACCGAACAGCCCTAGAAAGGAGGGACAAAACAAGCAGAATGACCTCACAGGACACGTCGGATTCAAATTGGTGGGAGAAAGAAGAGGGAATTTCTTTGTGGAGTTAGTTCATTCTATTGTAATCATCTACCTCAACAAAGCTGAATAAAAGTACAAGTATGATACCTTCATCACAACCATATCAGTCATTTGAAATGTTGTTGCTTGATAAATATCAGATGTGAATACAACACTGGCATTTTTATTTGACACTTCCACAGCTGGGACATGAAATGGAGCACGTTTAGAAACTGTCACCCGCATCTCATACTTCAGTAGCTGCATGTGTTGTAAATGTAACATCAGCAGGCCTTATATCTTCAGAACTATATCTTCAATACAGTATCATCTGAGACAAGCAGGATAGAACTGTTGGCTAGACCTTGTGAGCCTGTGGAGAGAACCATGCCCGTGCCACCACAAAATCAGCGGTACAACCTGGTAATATGGGAGAGCAGACAATCATAAGACATGTCAAAGACAGCAAACCTTGTTTGGGCTATATGTCTGATCGTGTCTGTGCAAGCCATCCATTAGGAGGCAATGTTTTGACACCAATTCTTATAAAGAGGGATCTATGAAGATGAACGGCTGGCCTGTTGAAGACATCCATCAACATTTGTAACACCTGTCTGTGCATGTTTAGAAAAGAGAGACAGAGAATGAGAGCGAGCGAGAGGGGGGGTTGAAGATGGAGAGAGGTGGGGTTTTGTTCTTGAACTATAGTTAGTATCACACACACATGGATTGCCAGTCAACAACATCCTCATTTGCAGTTTCATTTAAATTGTGGTTCACTTCCATATTCCATATATCAGGCATTCTCAATTGCATCATCTTGGCGGAGCTCTACTTTAAGCTGTGATTCTTAACCACCGGCTGCATGTCTGCTTTCCAAGGGCCCCTTATCTTATCAGCTTCTCTCTTCTCCAGGGTGGTGTCTGTTCCCTCAATACCAACCTATTAACCATCAAAAGGGAGTCTTATCTATGCAAATGCAGCAAGCCCTGGAGGAACAAACTCTGCTAGCACAGCACATGTGACACCACCCCAACACCTGAGTACAGTCACAGCGGTGATTCATTCACAGCCATGGGGTCATCTGTCGACAGTGTTTCACAAGCTCCTTGTTAAATATTAGCCCTGCATATCCAGGAAGCCCACCGACAGATCCCAGCATAATGGCAAACTGTAAAATGGTTCATAGCCTTACATCAGAGCCTGTTCTCATTGCCTTATCGGGCACATGAGTCTCCTGACAGATTGCATCCAGGAAATGTGGCCATATGAAAATGTGTGTGTTGTGTGTGTGTGTGTGCGCATGTGTGTGTGCGTGTGTGTACCCAGTTGGGAATGTATTTGACAAGGTACAATATTGAACCAACACTCATTTCAGTGTAGAATGTGTTGTTATTCCTTATTCCTTCCTATGTGTAGGTGAACAAGTTAAACTGAGTTAATAGTATACATTTCAATAGATATTACATGTCATAATGAAGCCATAAAAGTGTTATCTGACAGCATGGGAACCCATGTGTGCGTGTGAAAACGTAACATCTGAAATTCTCGTGCCTCTCCGCTGGCAAATTATACCAACTGATGACTAATCATTGAATCTGTGTGCATCTTTTCAAAGGATCACTGCATCTGGTGAGGGGAGAAGACAGTGCTCAACACGGCTGAACTGTTTACCCCAAAACAGACATCGCAGGTTTCTGTCCCCACCCCCCTATCCACACACAGCCTTCAAACTCTTTTACGACTGGGTGTGGCCACAGAGCAATAGGAGTGGGGGTGGAATAAGGGAGGACAGAAACCTCACAGTAAGGATTTTAGTGGGGAGGGCAATCCCATAATTCAGGGACAATTGATGGAACCAAAGAGATATGCCTAATATAATTGTAATTGTATCAACAAAAATCTATTGGTATTTGAGCAGTGGACATCAATATCCTGTTAGATTCTATTTAGCCCTAATTCGTAGTAAATATGTATTTGTTCACAGATCATTGTTTTTAACAATGACATCTTACAAAAGTTTAAAATATAAACTTTAACAGGACACGTTTCTCATTCAGGTTAATTACATAGGTCTTACCCCAGAGGATTTGCGCTCTACAGTACCATTTGTCACTACAGAAGCATCCAGGGATAGCTGCCTGCTGCCTGACACCTGGGCAGATAAGGCCCTACAGGTCTGGTGTGGCAGGGCTTTGAACTGGAGCCTTCTGGAGCCTCTGCTCCAGGGGAGGCCTGGGGTGCTGCTGGTTGGGGAGGATGGGGAGATGTTGGGAGGAGAGGTGAACCGGCTGCCCTGCCCTCCGACCTCTCCTAATCAGACGGCCCTGGGAGGCCAGGTGCAGATCGTCACTGGCTCTCTGCTCTGACAGTGCACCAATTGGCTTTATTAGAAGATAGGAGAGGGGTTAGCAAGGAGCTGAGGACCACTCTCTCTGGTGGAAAAAGCCCACATCATTTCAATCAAACTATATAGAGAAGTTGGTATTATCTAAGGTGGTTCTGGGTTAATTCTATTAATATGATCACTTACACTTCATTTGAAATCAATTTATCTTGCATAAAGTAAAATGTTTTTCTGAAAATGAAATACCAGAAATACCAGAATGATTCCTCAATTATTATAACAAAACAGTATATCATAGTGTGTGGCCATTTTGGTGTTGACATTGGCCAAACATTGAACATGCGTTGGAGTTTGTTTGGGAACTATAGACATTCAAGTGCATCAATCAAACAAACCAAATGTGTTAGCAGATGCCATCTTGTGGTCACTTAGAAACAGTGCTTTGTGAACATACTAAGGAACATTGAGCGAGCTGCGAATATCGACTACTACAGTATGAACATGCCATAGTACACATCATTGCAAAATGTTTTCTCTCTAAGGTCTAACTTCATATGACCTTAAAACATAAAACACTGTACACAGCCCTCACTTCAAATTAACTTTCCACGACCAATCATTGTGATGTATTGAACAATGATAAATTGAAGACAACTGAAAACAATGAAGTGTGAGGATGTCATTTTTTCAAGTTGGAAAATATATTTATCTGTGTTTATAAATGAACATTCAATAGCAATTGACCACAAAAAAGTGCCTTGACAAAAGGCCAAATTGCGACAAAGGGCCAAACATGAATTACTGCATACTCCAGCAGTGAATTCAGCAGGCAGACTGAATTACAGACAGTGGATAACAGGGTACACCTGGGCCTCTCACAAGGAGGGGCAATTTCACTCCTTGTGCATTCTTACCCTCTGTCTGTATGTATGTCAGTTCAGTCTGCCCATCCATCCATCCGTTCGTCCTCCCTCTCTCTCTCTCTCTCTCTCTCTGTGCAGACACTTAGCCGGTTTCGCTAGTCTCCAGGCAACAGCTGAGGTTTTGATGTCTAAATGTTTGTGCACTAAATGTCTCTTTAATTCAATTCCGTAATGCAGTGTTTGAAGATACGGATCAATGCCCGCTGCCTTTGATGGTCATCCTGGTACTCAGAGGCATGTCATTGTACCAATCCTGCACTACAGAAAACAACAAGGACCCCATCACATGATGCATCCAACGTGGCCGTGCAGATCCTTTCATTGTTGTCTCATCATAGAGGACTATGTGCTATTTCTGAATCACATCACATGAAGGATAAGTGTGCAACCATGTAGAGAACATTTTCTTCTTTGAGTACAACTCCTAAGGTACTGCAAGACCATTATACAGTAAGCATGAATCCTACCAACCCTACCCTGCACAGCCTGCATTAAGAGAAGAACAGACCAGGCACTATCTTAATTCACAGATCTTATCTCTTCATAATTACATAATTACACCCTCTGCCAGATCAATACAGATAGCAAGGGAGAGAGTGGATGAGTTAATCAATTGTCTGTTTTGTAGTAACCTGACACAATGTGAATAGAACAAAGAACAGCTACAGGTTTGTCTTGGAATTTGATTACCCCCCACAAAGGATATTAACTTCTTGAAGAGGTAACTGGTAATCATTAAATAAGACACCTACGTCCTGGTCAAAACATTATTCATTTAAAATAGTGTTTTTCTTTCACAGCATGGCATGTAAAACAGATAGATTAATCTAAACCGAGCAGGACTTTCCATCTACAAACTTCACTGTCTATTCAGCAAAAGGTATCTGCCAGTAAACCACAACCATCAGAGAGAAAGATTATGGCATAACCGATTTCTAAAATGTGATTAAAACCAGATGGGAGCGGAGATTGTATGAGGCAGAGGGTTTTACGGTATCACACAAAAGTATGTTTTTAAAGCAGAGTTTCATGTCCTGCCATCTAAAAAAAAATATAACTTTAGTGCTGCACATCTCTTTAGCAAAAAACAGGAATGATGTGTCTCTAAAAATGATATGTATTGCTGCCTATCTGCTAATCCCTTGACCTGATTTAATTACAGAAAACCCCAAAACTCTTACCACACATAAATCAATATTTTCAATCTATTGTTGAAATGTGTTTGAAGAATCATGGAAAGGAAAAAACTGATTGCACACAGGGAAAATGGCTTAAGCAATCTTCAGCAAGAAATGCAACAAACCATCTATACAAAAGGAGTACAAGGTAAAGCCTTTACACCCATATACCACATAGAAAAAAGGAACTTCAATGAAGGACCAATTCACTCTTTCAGATCATAATCCTTGGTGCCAATCAATAGATGCCAACAGAAAGTGCCAACCCTGTAATAACTATGAACCACTTATCAATCGTATTACTCACTTCTTGCCTCACCTTTTGTGTGTGTCTGTGTGTGTTTTCTCAGCATCTTACACTACGGAGGCAAGAGAGTATCATGTCTGTTAGTCATGCGTAGAGGCTTATTTGATATAATGAATGGAGGGAGGGATGTAGAAGATGCGATGGGAGGGTAATTACTTTAATGGCTGCAAAAGCTCCTGTTCAAAACACCTTTGCACACGATGGTTGATTATGGATGGTCATTTCAGCTTTCTGATGAAAACGCAGAGCTCTTAGTCCATGGGCTTGACTGATAATCGCATGACCAGAAATGTCAGAACAATGAAGTACTGAAATACATTGTCACATCCTCCCCTGAAGGTCCAAGCCTTCAGTTCTGGGCTTCAATTCATGGAAATAGTGGTATTTGTTAAACGCACCACAAAAAGCAAGATGAAGACAACAGAGGGTCAGAGGTTATACAGTATGATGTATAAAAAGATAGCAACTCAGTTCACAAGAGAAATGACCAAGAGGAAAACCAGAAATATCAACAAAACAAATAACTGAGCTATGAGTATTTTCTACTTTATTCGAAGACTCAAACAAGATAACTCACTAATTTCTCCTCTCACTAATTTCTGTGCTCAATTAAGTCAGTTGACATGACACACTAAAAGCATCTTAACTAAGCTTAAGTGTCTGTAAATTGAAAGAAATGAATTCCAACTCCTAAAAAGAAGCAATTAAATAAATGAAACATGCTATATAGATCAAATCAGGCACAAAGAAATTCCACTGAAACTTCTATTGTAACCTTGTCATGCTTTATGTGCTGTGCTTCACTGTACAGTAGTAGTGTTGTTACTCAAAGGAAAAATGTGACCTTCCTATTCGCAGCTAAGCACTTAGCAAAGCCATTCAGTCAGTGTGTGGTTAGCAAATTCATTCATGAATTGCATGTAGAGCACCTCTACTTCTTGGGAATACTGTAAGCTAAGTTCTCGTTGTAAAGCAGCCACTTTCACCAACATCCACAGTCCCATACAGTATTATTTCTCTATGAAACGGTAAAATGTCAGGTGTAATAAAAGTTGAGTAGTCAATCTACGTTAAAACCACCAAATCTGATGGTATTTTAATGTAAACATGTTTTATTTAACCTTTATTTAACTAGGCAAGTCAGTTAAGAATAAATTCTTATTTACACCGGCCAAACCTAGACGCCGCTGGGCCAATTGTGCGCCGCCCTACGGGACTCCCAATCACGGCCGGTTGTGATACAGCCTGGATTCAAACCAGGGTGTCTGTAGTGACGCCTCTAGACCTGAGATGCAGTGCCTCAGACCACTGTGCCACTCAGGAGCCCCGTTTTACTGTGCTCTTCTATATTTCACTTGATGATATAGCATATTAACAATACAGAGCATTCAACTTTTCATGGGAAGGAATGCCACACGTTTGCTACAGCACAAGGCCCATAATCAAATCTGCACTCAGACCACAACATAGAAAGAAATGATTACGACCTTCAAATTAAAGTACACAACGGAATCAATTTTGGTCAAACTCCCACACTACATTCTCAGCACTACTAGCTAGTTCTGTTGAATATAGTGTTTTATCGTTTGAATTCATACTCCGCTCTTGACTTAAAAAAAAAAAAAATGTACTGGGGTCTTGCTGTTCTGTAGAGTTTTAGTAAACACTGCACTGGAACATGACTTTGCAAACCTTTTTTTATGAATAGATTATAAAGAAATAGTCAAAATTAGCCATACATCATGCTTTGCATAAGTACAAAATATTTTTAAGAATCTAACAGCTTCAAATAATGTATCTAAAATACTATCTTTGGTAAATGATGAGCCAAAATGCCACTACAGGTAGACTATATTTAAAGTACAACGGCCAGTATTAAAATATATAAAATGAAACAAAGCAAACAAAGGTAAAGATATGCAGCATGGTAGTATATACATTAATAGTGTGTACTGTATGTGGTCCCACTGCTTTAAACACAACAATCAAAAACCTTCTGAGTCAATTCAAAACTTCTGATTTCTTTCAAAAGATGGAAGTAAATAAGCACAAACCCAGCTGTCATACATTCAATACATCAATATTCTGATCCTTCATGTAGTAGTTGCAAGTGAATCCAAGTAGACTTCAAACGGTGTTGGCCCGGAATGACATGGGTAAGAACAATTCAACATGGCAATGACTCAGCAATAGGACGGCATAATCAATAATTCATTAAGTTAACCTTCAATAATACTGAAATATATCTGTCTTTTCATATCCAAACACTTTACAACATACTGTGCTGTACTTGTGTTTTAGTGAGCCTTCAGCAGGACAAAGCTAACACAGGTGTGCTCTCCCTATTAGATGCATCGTGTTTGCCCTGAAATACACATCTAAACAGGGCATTTGCTCGATTGATACGTCGACATAACTGAATGAACGGTGAAGTACCCGTCTTTATTCCACATTTCTGTATTTGGTGAAGAGATTGTAGAGTACCCTCAGAGTAGACTTCAGGTCACAGTTCACAATATCTGCCAAAAGATCAGAAAAAAACCAAAGGCAGACTTTAGTCTGGGAAACATTTACAAGAAAAACATCTAAATGACCCAGATTCAGAGCTGCGATGTACACGCTGTATGATACCTTCTTCAAACATCTCCTGTAATTGGAACCAGCTCCTGTTGCTAGCTACTGCATACTTAAGACACAACACCTATAAGATCTGCATTAGCCCATTACATCCAGTGAGGCACAACTGGCCACTTTTATCTACACTAGAAAAACAAATGTTGCCTGAGCCCCATGCCTCAATGAAGCTGTTATGATTGCAGTGTGCTTTAAGTAGGCCTATTGCTATAATTTGGCATGCAACCACCTTTAAATCAAAGCTAAAGGGGAACACTTAATGTTACAGCCCAATGCAGTCATCATGGGCCACTCACTGGTGCTTGACCGTACCATTAAAACTATTACAGGCCTCCGTTCAATTAACACAACAGTCACATGGTTATACCCAGGGGATAAAAGTAATCAAATAGGGTGGCAGGTAGCCTAGCGGTTAAAAGCGTTGGGGCAGTAACTGAAAGGTTGCTGGTTCAAATCCCTAAGCTGACAAGGTGAAAAATCTTTTCATTTGCAATTGAGAACAAGCAGTGCCTGTAATTCGCTTTGGATAAGAGTGTCTGCTGAATGACTAAAATGGAAATATGTGCACTCTCTCTCTGTTGTTATGATTAGAAGGCATGCTCTGATTATATATAGTGTTGAGTGAATACTGCCCCAAGGGAAAATCATTAACACCATATTGTTTTGTTTAATCCCGAATGACAAAATGTTGAAATTCTGCTGTCACATGTCTTTCTTTCAGAAACAATGTACGTGTACAAAATGAAGGCACTCACCCTCTGCCCGTGGCTTGGGTTTCTCCAGGCCTCCATCTTGCATCAGCTCAAAAGAGAAAGCCACATTGTGCACCTATATGGGAAAAGAGATCAGCATGATCCAGTCCAGTAAGCAGCTCACTGTAAACTATTTGTAAGAGATTAAAATGAGTCCGATTTAAAATGTAGCCTACCTTTTGGTCAAAATGCTCTGGCGTTAGGAAGAAGTTGAAGAGAGGAACAAAGTAGCCCTCAAGCAGTCCCATCAGCAACACCAGGTACACACCATCAGCAAACTTGTAGAAACATGACAGGTAGAACAACATACTAATAATGACCATGTTCATCATCAAATCATAAGCAGGTATATTAAAAGGGAAACAAAGTCATCTCACCTGTGTGTCCAATTCAGACACCTCCAGGTTCAACTTGTTCAAGTGCTTGTTCACAAAGGTGATCAGAGTCTGCAAGAAGGGCAGGTATTCAGTCAGTTTAAATGTTACACAAACAACGAATACCTTCTATTTTTCGAATTAGGATGGAGACTTGCCTTTTTCACCACATTCAGCTTGTCTGGTGCATGGTCAAACAAGGTGTCAAACGCATCTCGGTCTGAAATTGAATAGAAGTTAAATGATTACAATAACAGAATGTTCATTTTAGTAATACAGAAGTAATAAAATAGTGATAATGTAATGGCAAATTAACTAAAATCAATGCATGGTAATATGACACTTTTTAAAATTTTTATTAGAACAAAGTGAAAATGCTTACCATGTCTTCCTGATAGAGCCCTGCAAGAGAAGAGAACAAAGTATTTCAGCACTGGTATCGTACTGTGTAATCACAGCACTGTAGAAAGACAGACGAAACAGACAAGTTCAAATGAGAAGAAAAAATAAACTAGGACTTTGTTTAAACTGGAAAATATTAACTGAATGCAGATGGTCTAATCAAGACGGCCAGGCAGGAAGACAAACAAAGAGATTTGCGTTGTGGTTCCATCCCAGGAACGGTCCGATCAAACGCTGTGTGGTGGGCCTTCCTGGTGGACATGTGCCCGGGAGGCAGTGGCTTGTCTTCACGGTCCAATCTTCCCCAGCAGAGACATGCTTCAGCAGCTGCTGCCCCTCGCAGGACAACAGCCCAGGGCCCCCTCCCTCTTATCTCCAGAGCTGATTTGCACCCGTTGGACCACTATTAATCAGATGCAGCTTCATAAAGCAGTGGTGTGGCTGGCAGGAGCAGAACCCCCGAACCCCCCTCCCCTCACTAAATCTGCACATTAGCATGGGGCTCCAACTGTCCATATCGGCCCCCCAAGGAGTTGGCGTGTCCGCATTGTCTTTCCGCTTTAACGCGAGACCGGGAGAGGCCGTTCCATTCCCCTCATCAGTCCCTCAATAGTTCCAACTGCTTCAATGCCCAGCGGACTCATTTGCTGACTGATTTGTGAACAGATATTTACAGACATGTGATTCGCCCTATAATCACCTAGTTTTGAATGACCTTTCCAAGGCAAAGTACATGATTGTGTTCGGTTCTCGTCCCTCATACTTATACCTCCATGAATTAACATAATTTTCATGGCCAAGTTTCTAAGGCCTTCTTTCCGTAAACATTGGCATTCATTTTCTTGGCTGCCTCTATAAACAAGTTTCAGACATTTTCTCTTCACACCCCGAGGGTCTGATAAAGGCCTTGTGGAAGACAGGACAAGTTGGGTAGTTTCATCCAGACATCTGTACATAGTTAGTTAAAAAGGATGACAGTGAAGACATACTCCGTGTTCCCTGTGATCTCTTCCTGAACCTGGCGAGACTGCAGGATCCCCTCCCGTTTCTGTGGGGAAAAACAGACAATTATGACTTTTGACAAAAATGTTAGTTTTTTCAGGATTTCCCTTTTCATAGTACAAAATGTATCAGGAAAGAACTGTACCTGTACAACCACAACTTGAATGGACACATGATCAGGTAGGCGGATGGGGGCGCGGCAGTGCTGAGACAGCGCCACCAATAAATGGAGAATGGCCACGATGCTTTTAGCATGGACAGCTAGGGGAGAACATAGGAAAGGAAAGAGGGAAGGAATGAGAGGAATGTTATAGTACATCCACCGGCATTGTCATTAAACAGATGATGCACACACTGGTGCACTGGAGCAGGGTTAAGATAAGAAGAAATGCCATTTTTTTTCACAATTATCAAGATAGGTGACTCTCAGCTTTCACAATGCCAAGTTGAAGGTTAAACAAAGGTCAAAAACAAAATGATAAACTCAATGTCATGTACAAACTGGTAGAAGTAGAAGTAATGTGCCTTTGTTAGAAACTGTAACAACCCACTCCAATCTTGTTGTCTGTAGTGTCATAGCGATTCAAGTGACTGATACAACAAGCTGCAAATTACAACTTCTTGAAAGATAGAATTCCAAAATAAATGTCAAATATGATAATTTACCACTAAAAAATATTACATTTACTATTTAGAGAACCTGTATGGGAGGATAAGAATGAAAAACAAAGGGATTAGCTGTCCTTTGATCACAGTCAAAAACAATCCTATTGATTTCCTCAAGGTGCTTTTAGATAATCTACAAAGGATTAAAAAAAAATTCAACTGCAATTTTAGAGAATTAGAGGGTTACAATACACCAAAGAATAATAAACCAATGTGAAAAAAACATGGCTTCAGCATATCCTTAAAAATATTGAAGAAAAATGGAATTGAAAAAGGAAACAAGACTGAGTACCGTGACCTCCCACCACTTGAGACAGACTCAATAATGTAATGTCAGAGGGTCGTAATGTCAGAGGGTCGTAATGTCAGAGGGTCGTAATGTCAGAGGGTCGTAATGTCAGAGGGTCGTAATGTCAGAGGGTCATAATGTCAGAGGGTCATAATGTCAGAGGGTCGTAATGTCAGAGGGTCATAATGTCAGAGGGTCATAATGTCAGAGGGTCATAATGTCAGAGGGTCATAATGTCAGAGGGTCGTAATGTCAGAGGGTCATAATGTCAGAGGGTCGTAATGTCAGAGGGTCGTAATGTCAGAGGGTCATAATGTCAGAGGGTCATAATGTCAGAGGGTCGTAATGTCAGAGGGTCGTAATGTCAGAGGGTCATAATGTCAGAGGGTCATAATGTATGTCAGAGGGTCATAATGTATGTCAGAGGGTCATAATGTCAGAGGGTCATAATTTCAGAGGGTCATAATGTCAGAGGGTCATAATGTCAGAGGGTCATAATGTCAGAGGGTCATAATGTCAGAGGGTCATAATGTCAGAGGGTCATAATGTCAGAGGGTCATAATGTCAGAGGGTCAGCACGGTGCAGATTGGTCCAATGTGAACTTTCTCTGTGCCTCTCTGGCACCCAACAAAATGACCAAACAAGCATGGTAAAAAAAGAACATTATCTTATTACATCACCTTTACATTGTCTTTTACACACACCATTGGCATAATAATAGTAATAATTGTAATTGTGATCAACACATTCCAAAAAAAACATGAACAAATGAATAGAATAGCAGGAATTCGAATGAAACAGTGCTCTGTGAAACATGTCACCTACAGTCAATGGTCCATTTGATGTTTCTGATTGAGACCTTCAGAGTGTCGTTGATCTTCTCCAGAACTGTCTGCAGCTTCTGCTTCTGGGCTATCTCAGACTGGGTCACCTCAGCCACATTCAGCCTCTCACCCTCCAGCTTCTCTGTAATTCCAAAATAAATACATATGTTTTATTGTCACATACAATGAGAACACAGGGAGGACCATCAAATCCAACTGGAATCAGACAAATTCCAGAGAATAATGTGATGCATTGCAAGCATAGAAGGGATGTTTTGGAGGGAATTGTACCAAAGAGTTTCTGCAGAACCTGCCCATCGTAGAGGTCTTCAGCCAGGTCTTTGACAATGATTCTCTCCCCCACCAGCACATCATTTATCCAGTCTATGAGTACCTGCATACAAAACATTATATAGAATTTAACAGGCACATACAAATTGTACATTCATAAGGCACATAATATTGCTTTCCAATGCTTTGATCGTGACATACGGCAGTCATTTTATATCTCACACCTTCATCAGTTCTTGCAGTTTGGGGTCATTCCTGGAGTTAGGGTCAACCATGGTGCGGACCTCATTCTCCTCTAGAACCACACACACACACACACACACACACACACACACACACACACACACACACACACACACACACACACACACACACACACACACACACACACACACACACACACACACACACACACACACACACACACACACACACACACACAGGTTTAGAATATAGACAATGAGAGAGAGTACAAGAAAGTGAGAGAGAGTGTGTGTGTGTGTGTGTGTGTGTGTGTGTGTGTGTGTGTGTGTGTGGGCATGCGATACACTACAGGAGTGGAAATGGAGGCCTTACCCAGCATGGTGTCCTCTGGGTCCAGCTCAAAGGGGATGGGGCTGAGCGGCAGGTTGATGGCATTCATCCCCTCCTCCTGGAGCTCAGACACTGCAGAAGCAGAGAAGCAGAGACCTTTAGTGGCCTGACTCAATGTGTGACAGGCTAATTATTATACAACTGTACTGACACCTCCATTGAGTTCACACGAAAAAAAATGGTCCACCCAATTTAGGGCTCTTTTCTTCAGGTTAAGCTGTGCTCTTCATGCCAGGTTGTTAGTATTATGGCACATTGGTCTTACCAGGAAGAGTTGGCTCACCACGCATGTCTATAATTATAACCTAGTTATCTTTGGTCACGTTCGGGTTAGCCAGGAGAGAGATAGTCTAGTTTTGATTAATAAGATGAAGTGCCTCATTGTAGCCAGTGATAATACTACACGGGAGACTCCCAGAATGAGCCATTCACACTATTACCGTAAATTGGAGGAGATGTGAGAGAGTGTATGTCTATTAACTAAGCAGTCAAGGTCAGTTGCTCTGATAGCTCAGACCATGACCGCTTTGAAAAAAAGACTTTCTCTCTGAGACACATCGCCCCACACAGGACAAGGCCATCCTCTCCCTCCAGTTGCTAGGTGTTCATAGATCTAGGCTCAGTCTCACGCTGGTATCCTGAGCATCCGCCTCCTTCCCTGATCATTTCACTTACCTCGCCTGGCGTCATGCAAATTGGCACATGTGGGGAACTCACACAGGTGATGTGACAACCTGACCACTCTGCCTGGCCATGGTACCAGCACTGCTAGTTCCTGTCCGGACCAGTTGATATGTCAGTAAGATCACTATAACACTGATGCAGAGCTGCATAACATAACGTGATAAAGGGCTGCAGAACAAACTACGATAGTTTTTTTTCAGTTTCCTCCCAAACAGAGAAAGCACCCCCTGGAGATGTCAACATCCTGTTAGTAATCAACACCAAGATCTCCCTCTGCTGTTCAGCCTAACCCACAGAGACAGAGATCACCTTCCTCACACTAAAAGAGCTGCATCCATTTGGTTCTTCAACAGACTGTTGAACCGACGCAAAAGCATAATCTGGATAATGTAAACCTCTCTGTCTGTCTCTGTCTGTCTCTATCTCTCTGATCTGAAAGGACTGCTCCTCAGTTCACAGGCAGAGACACAACATAGTTTACAATAACGCTCATATAATTGAAATACTGTGTGTTGCTGTCATGGGATTGGAGAGGCCCTCCATGGAACAGACCCCTACAGGACCAGGTTGGACAACATCAGTTCAGTATTTTGGTGAATGGGGCTCAGCTGCAGACTCACTTTTACATGCCCTTCAGGAGTATATATCGGGCATGTCTGTATCAAAAGATACGCTTCAAATGTAATGAATAAAAATGGGTCAAAGTGTCTTCCAGGAAACATTATAAACAATAATAGTGCTTCAGACATTTAATCATACTTGATGCTTGCTCATTTACCAAAAAGATTAAACGAAAACTCAAGTGCTTCTCTATTTAATACTTAATTGAAGGTATGATTTAAATAAAATGTGAAACTATGAAAGCCTTAGCAGCCTCTGGTCTGAACTCAGGCAGTGGTTGTGCTGGAGAGAGAATGGGATTTTTTCCTCATTCCTTGGTGAACACACTTGTGATGGAATATCTATCAGCAGCCTCTTATCCTTACATGACAGTGGCTCAGCCATGTGTACTGTCAACACAGACACACACAGCCTTCTCCCGCTATGGCTTGGACAGACGCAACGTAATACAACTCAAACAGATGCTGTCCCCCTCACCAAAAACAAAATCATCCAAATTGTTATCACAGTTATTTGATGATAGATGCATACATCAAACATGAAGAGGGTCTTTCAGTCACCATTCCCGTTCACGTATAACAAAATGACGTCATGTAAATAGACACGCCTAGCAATTACTAGCGAGCCTATACTATTACCGCGTTCAAAACAACTGGGAACTCGGACATCTCCGATTTCACTCTTGAGTGCTTTCAAGACATCTGGGAACTCCGGAAAAAACAAGCTCGACTGAGAATGTTTTTTTGAACGGTCATCCAACTCGAATTCAAAGTCGGGAACTCGTGCATCTTTCTAGAGCCCCGACTTTGCGACATGTAGATCACAGACGTCATGATTTTTTTTCTCCGAGTTCCCATTTATCTTGAAAGCAGCATATAGCAAAGTTTCTTAGCTTATTTTCAAGCAAAAACTGTCATTAATCTATTGAACAAATTGTTTAATTCTGAGGGGAAAAACGGTGGAATGTGGCTATTTATAGCATAATATAGCCTACAGTTCAACAGTAATCGTATTTTATTTCTAATCCTTTTTAGCTTCTTGATGTCAACCTTTTTATATAGATGCCTTAATAATAATCAAAATATAGCCTACTGCACGAACCTTCTTTTGCCTTTTTTCTTCTGGCCAAAGTTTCCCCAAGTTTTCCGAGGAAAGAGTCATCTTTTTTTCTTGAAGGTGGTGATTTTGGAGTCGGGGATTTGGGAGAAGAAGGCGATTTCTGTGGCGAAGAAGCCATTTCCAGTTTATTGCTGGGTATTCAAGCTATTGAGACGGTTGTAGCCTATCATAGAAATACAACTTTCTGCTTGTCAAAGTTTACGGAATAGCCAACGACGGAACCGGAATTCCAAGTATTTGCGCAGCCATCCGACGTCTCCCTGTTATTTGATTCCCGTACCCGTCCCTTTCCCACCCACTTTTCATGAATATGGGAAAAATAAGGTAGCCAATGTCCAGCAATGAGGAATAAGTATAGTAAAGCAAGAGCCGATAATGTAAAATAATCAGAGGGTTTTCGATTCTAGTCATAGGAAAATTAAGTCCAGCGAAATTATCAAACGTATTTTCCTTTGTTTTTCTGCTACCCAGATGTATTTACTTCCAGCAATATAATTCTCCATCAGTTTTCTTTTACTTATGCTTAACATGAGTTTCCATGGGGCTAGAACAAGGCCAATATGGAAAATAACACCAATGATATACAGCACACTTGTTCTGCAGTCCTAACAAGCAGTGTAACAAACTTGTTCAAGTGGGGGAGAATGGGTAAGACAAGGCAGCTGACTCAGTCAGTGTTGAGCCAGATCAATACATGATTGCTTATTTACCACAGACAGGATCACTCAAATGACTTCCAGGCTTTGTTGCCTCATTCTGCTAATGATCTGGTGAACTTGGTCTAGCTAGCACAGCTGACCAGGCAAGTGGTGAGAGCTGTTAGCAAATCAATGACATTCAAGCCTCTACTTGACAACACAGGCCTATTGCTGGCACATTATTAACCTCCTACATTTTAGGATGTAATCAAATATGCAGATGATAATAAATACATTTTTGTGTGTTGTTTTTACAATAATACTAACATACTCTTGCTGTCTAGTTTTATGAAAAACTTTGGGTTAACAAAAGGCCTATTCACAGTGCAGCCCTTTTGCCATCTCTTTTGATACAATTATGTGAACAACGCCATGTAAACAAAATGCACAATGGCCCTGGCCTTGCCCTGGGCTGTCATTAGAGGAGACAGTACTGTTGGACTATCTGTGGCATGGCCCTGGTGCAGACAGTGAGGAGCCCCTCTGGCCAGGACGTCTGGGGCCACTTCACCCCAAGAGCTCTACCACTGAGTTTGACCCATTTGACCAAGCTTTCAAATGCATTTCTCACTAGACTGGTTATTTGACAAGAGATGGACAGATATGCTCATAGCAGCTTGTTTTAAGGCAGGCTTTAAGAATTACATAATCAAATTGACTGATATTAGCACTCAACTGATATGACTAAGAGCATGCTTACTAACTTATAGATTTTTCTCCTGCCATCAGGAGTCATACAGCAAAAGGAATAGAAGTCCTACGTACAGTATTTCTCCTGAAACCTGGTTTATAATTAACACATGTAGATATTACTCTTCTGAGATACATTTACTGTGTTCAATGTGTTTTTTGCCGATGGGAACATGTGTCTTGTTCCATTTAAGGGAATGATTTGGAAAGTGCTAAGATAATGAAATTGTGCTTCTTTTTTTTAATTTATCTTCTCCACAGCTTTCTATTTTCATTGCCGTTCACAGCTTCTGTAATTTCACTGCAATTTCAGCCTCAGATTGCTATTCTTTTTAATGCTAATCATTGTTATTACATAACCTGTGTGAACAATAAGGGCATTTAAGATAAGGGCATTTACATGAAAATATGAAATGCTCCCAGTGTCAATTCACAGTCACATTGCAGTCCACGGGGATGAGCAGAGCGGACAGGCAGATACAACAACGAATAGTGACCTCTGCGGTGGATTCCATTTTACACCAGCATTCTACCAATGCCACTTACTCTGCCATACTCAGTTCTGTGAAAGACAGTGAGAGGTAAGAGCAGGGCCACTTCACATATGTTTTGTGTGACTGAAACCTCATATCGGTCTTTGCTCTGCTGTTAGAGATACATTTCTGAAATCTCATTCAACATGTCCCTGCAGCTTCTGTTGTGTTGATCACATCCAGAGGTGTCGAATGTAACTTGAGACTAGACACAATTAATGAGAGAGATCTGTGATAGGGCTTGTGTGATTATTTGTCAGTGCATGTGTTCCCACATGGCCGTGTCAGCACTTAGATTTTCCCATGTGCTGGAGGATCCTGCTGTGGGGTGAGGCATGAGGAGCACGTTAGAGAGGAGTGGGAGCGCTGAGCCCACAGCCCTCCTTACACCTCCACATCCCCTCGACCTCAGCATCTGGCCTCCTCTGTGCCTCCTAAACTCCCCACTGTGGTCATCTCCACAGACACAAAGAATAACAAAGAACACAACTCTAAAACCCTCCCTTTCCTCTCACTGGAGTCCCACCTCTATCCACCATCCAAGGCCATGCACCCTGTCACCCTACACCATGGACTACTGTCTCATCTGAGACCTTAGGTCATGAGTGCGGCTCGCAGGTGGACTCCCAGAATACGCTGATCATAACGTACTGAATTAACAACCTGCATCTCGACTGATGCACTGCTGTTATTTCAGAACAGGGCCCAGGTTCAGGACTGTCAAGTTCACAGGCAGACGGATCCTCAGATGCAGCAGTGACACACACGAACACGTGCACACGTCAAAACAGACTTGAGTTATCACTGTGATACTTGACTTGCCCTTCATAACTGGTCTCAGTTAACCCCATCTCTCACCAATTCCATCTCCAGGCATTAAATGCTGTGTCCATGACACACAAGTAATCCAATGCCAAAGAGATCATCTGTGCAGTTTGGTTGGGCTAAATGCTTTTAAACGGCATCTCTGTTCTCTTCAATTGCGTAAGCAAGGAGTGTGTGCCGAGTCTAAATGACTTTGCATGATTTGTTCTCAGCTGGTAATTTAATTTAATATCACTAGCCAGTTAATAGGCAGAAGACCCTTAGGTACTGTACTATGTAGCATCTGGTACCTCCACTTTCCTAGGCATCTGTTCCATGTTAAATAACTGACGTCAAGAGGTGAGGTTATACAAAATCTATATAATAAATGAATAGAAGCCGTTATCACAACTGATAGCTAGCTATTCAACAGGTTCCCAAAATAGAAACTGAAATCTTTAATTTTCTTCAACTGATAGATTTCATTAGAATCTGTGTCAGTAATGGTCACATGTTGGTTCTGACAGGTTGGCACTCGGTCACATTGTTTGTCAGACTGAGATGTGACTGAAGGTTGTGGTATTCAGAGCACCTTAACCTTTCCATTAGGAAGATATGCAGTCTGTCCTGGCCTGTTTGTCACCAAGCTGCCTTATCTTACAATAGAGAGGTGAGCCATATAATGGGAGCCAAACACTGGGGATCAAACAGACCCTCCCTTGAGCAATACGATTATTCAGGCAAGATTTCATCCTGTTGTAAATGACATTAAGCATGGAGCAGCCAGTGTGGTCTGATAGGAGAGATATCAAATCAGCCGCCGTGCATATTGTGATACCAACATAAACCTGCCTGAAGCTTATAGTTTAATGGTTCAGTGAGCTGAACACGTGAGAAAGTTGGAGAGAGAAAGAGAAAGAAAGTGTTCCGATTCTATTGGTATGCTGTAGGCCTTGGTTCTTTTAAACATGTTTATGCTGGCCAATGCCTGAACCCACATATTAGACAATTACATAGAGGCATTTTTGGGTCATTTCCTTGATCCCTTGATATGAGCCTCTTTCTAAACAACAGTGCTCTCTAGTGGTTACCTGTTCCAACGACATGTTAGAGGACATGAAATAGAATCAGCAGGATAGAATCATTACACTGTTATGAGCTGTGGTAAATGGTAGTTGCCAACCCGTTAATGACTCGTAAAAGTGATCAGTTAATGACTTAGATAACCTCATTTGACTCATTTAGTTTATTTCCCCAGATTTGAGATCACAACAGTTACTGTGAGAACTGGAGTCCAGAGGGTATTGCTATTACTTAGCAGAGCTGCACAGCAACGGGTGATGACAGAGCAGGAAGGAAGGGGCAAGAGGTACAACAGGAAAAGGAAAAGGTGGAGACAAGAGAGGAAGACCCTCACAGACAGAGAGGCAGACATACAGTATAGTGGCAGAGGAGAGACAGAGTGGGGGAAAGTGAGAGACAAAACATACATACACGCACATACAGGCACTATATATTAATGTCTCATCGCCCTCCCTCTCCTGGGACAGTGACATAGATCAGGGATCAGATTGAGAGGAAGGTGTGAGTCAGAGTAGAAAGTGGAGCCATAAAACAGTTATTGGAAAAGTGGGTGGCATCAGATGCCAGTAGGTGGCAACAGAGGCTCAAAGTTCATCTCATCCGGGTCAGATAGGAAAAACAGTTCTTAATCTCTTAACCAGCTGCATATTACTATAAGGCAGTGATTTACAAAGCACGGCTGCTGAATAGAAAATATAATGTCAAGGCGGTCAACTCTAATTGACTGTCAAGAGAGTGTGCCACTTCAGTTGAGTGTAATTTCCTTTGCAAGTAATTGTTCTGCAATTTTCTTCCATAAAGCCGTTTTATGCACATTTACCCTTGACTTGATAGCTCCAATGGCTGAGGTAAAATGGTTGGCATTTCTCAATTGACAATCTCAAATCTATGCTTTGGGTTGAATGCTCTGAAGGAAGCAGATTAATAAAATAAAATATCTACTTTAATACAACACCAAAGAGACACATACCTGTGTCTCATGATTTATCTCACTGAAATACATTGCTTTTACAAACCTCCATTATTATTTAGTCAAGAAAGTTGCTTTTAAACATGTGGCCTTCTGTAGACCTTTCAATGTTTTTAGGGATCACATTTCCTCAGCTTCTCCTTGATCTCGGCTGTACTGGACAAGGAAGTGAGGCACAATCTGCTAACCCCAGTAGCTTTAATTGCATCACAGCACACACACCATTGGTCCGTCACACTGTGTGATGCAAATTGTCTGAACAAAATGTCCAGGCCTATCCAGCCCCGGTCTAGCAGATGTGCCAGGTTTGGTTTGGAACACCTCCCTTGAATGTTTGTATGAGAGGCTCTGAGAACTCAGAGAAACAGACATTTTTACAAGCAGCATCATCAGGGCTTGCAAAAGTGTTTGGCTGAAGTTTTTTTTGGTTTCCATGGTGATGGGTTGAAGGGACAAGCGGATGACACAATAAAAAAAAGAGTGCTTCAATAGTCTGTACCTCTGTTGTGATTACATTAAATCAAGCTTTCCCCTTAAAAGCAAAGCTAATAGAAGGTATTGGATACTGGTGATAATACAGCCTGAGAGACATGCTTTGGCAGCTAGTATGATACATTGATTGTATGATGTTTCCTTTGAAATAATTGTTATTCCAAAGTAGATGCTTTAAAAAAAAAAAAGGTATTCTAGTGGTGTGGGGTGGCATGTACCGTAGAGGTTAGAGCGTTGGTCCATCAAGTGAAAGTCTCTGGTTCGTATACCCGAGCCAACAAGGTGAAAAGTATGTTGATGTGCCCTTGAGCAAGGGACTCAACCCTAATTTGCTCCAGGGGTGCCGTACTACTATGACTGACCCTGTAACACAACACATTTCACTGCACCTATCCTGTGTACTGTATGTGACAAAACATCTTAACCAGGTATGATGAGAGATGATTTCATGGCTTTTGAATAAGACACAAGACACTGATGGTGCATATGGAGAAAGAGAACTGCCTCCCTCCTGTGAGAACCATGAACCATATCTGGCAGGACTACAGTGGGCTGGCTGGGGAGAGAGTTGTATGGTTTGACATGTCCCCTGTGACCTCATCACCAAAGAATCCTTTCTGGCTCTCATGGATCCAGAAAGAGCTCCAGGAAACCATCCAGGAACATGTCCGTCTGGGGCCTTATCAGCACTGAGAATGGGACAGAGGAACTTAACCCATATATTTTAATTTAGGAGACTAGACATGGCAAGTAGACTAAATATAGGAGACATGCTCTTAAAGAGGAGTTAATGTTTAGGGTTTACTTTGAATACTGAGCCTGTATACTATGTCATGCTGAACGGCTTGATTTAAATGTGTTACCCCTATTTGTACTATTCTATGTGCCATATCAAACCATGGGGAGAACAACATTGTGATATTATGAAAGAATGACAGTAAACTGGATCAAGATGACAAATAACTCAGTTCATTTATTTACATTTGTTGCTTTAGGTCATACATAAAGCAACACAGAATCTCCATGAGAAAAGCAGACTGCATTCGAAGTCCCATAATACATTATTCAATGCATTAATTTCAGACAACATGAGTTATGAACCTATTGGGATATTAATTCCCTTTGTTTGTGTGGGTCAAGAGAAAGTTCTCCTGGGTGACAGCTTCTGGAAGAGAGAAAGAAAGATGACAAAAGATGGGAGAAAGAGTGACATGCCTCTACATGACAGAAAGCTGTCTACGCGAGTACACGTGTGTGTTTGTGAGTCTCAGCCTTTCGATAGTAGGATCATAATAGTTTGTAGAGTAGACATTTTTGTGAGAAGAACCTTTTTCAGGAACCGCCATTGTCTCACAAACACTGCTCTAGTTCAGCCCCCGTCAAGTACATCGGCTAATGGTTGGTATCGCCGGATGCAGACGAAACAGATAAATACAATGCTTAAATACTGCTGTCTGTAGATCAAACACAGGGGTTAGAAGCAATTTTTACTTGTGTGTGGAAGTCCTGACAGTAACTGGGACTAATCTGACCAGACATTCACTCCAAAACATTATTCACAAAACCATGTGACCATGCAGGTGATCACCTTCAGAATGGCATGTCTCCTAACCAATCAGGAGGCTCATCATCAGAAAGTTGAAAACAGACTTCAAGTGAACATGAGGAGAAATTAAAGGAAGGAAATATAGGTTAGAATACAGAGAGAAATCAGAGGAAGGGTTAAATCCAGGTAAAATGTATTGAAACTTTGTAATTGTTAGATAGTCAAAGAAAAGGCATTGAGAAAACATGAGATTGTGCTACTCAACAACACACAATTTAGCACTGTACAGTGTATTGCATGAATTATGTAACTTCTGGTTCAGGAAAGAACATACACACCACAGCATTCAAACATAACCTGAGTTTTCATGTCAGATTCTGTCCTCCTGAACAATTCCTTTCAGCAATATTCGTAACATTATGAGAAACATATTTAAGTGAAATAGACTTGTACAAAATAACAAAAATGAAGAAAACGTATATTACAAACACACAACAACTCTTTAGAAGATTGTCCCTTATCCCACCTCATCATACAGTAAATTGAATTTGGCCTTGCATCTGTTTCACCAATAGGTGGCAGCAATGAGTAAGCATTAAACAGTCCATGAACTGGGGTAGTAAACCAAAGCCCACGGCCATGAAATCTCTTCCCCTTTTTAAGTACAACGGACAACGCACAAAAATACTGGAGGCACTGGGCCATAAAATAAAGCAATAAAAGTTATCATAATGTGTAGCGAAAGTACACTACGGTCATGGGGTCATAGGAAATCTTACAATAACAACTTTTAAATGTAAACGTGTGTCAAACAATATTGAAATAGAAAAAAAAGATGAGAAAATCTGGTCAAGCACAGATCCACGTTGGCCCCCGACCCCAACCTGTGAGTTCAGCAGGGTTTAGTAAACGTGCAGCGTCAGCACTAGTCATTATCCAAGGCCTGGACAGCTATTAGGCAGCCATTAACTCCCACACCATTCATCAGGCATCAGCCACAGGTCAAGGCAGCTCCCCAAGTTAAAGTGTTTCAAGTCAGTCTTTTCATTTAGATTACTTTTTCCCGCACAAAAACTCTGTCATAACCTGAGTTAAGCCATGTAAAAACGGGCTCGATTTTGACAGTCAGTTGTTGAACGACTCAACTCTAGAGCAAAATAGATTGGATGATTTCAGCAGTCATATCAACCACATACCGTAAATGATTTAGACCACCATGAAACCATGTACAGGACATAACCCCTCATCATAAAGAAAAATGTAATGTTCATGAAAAACTACCACACGTATCACAAACCAAGCTACTGCTTGGGAAATGTTATTTGTTCTTTGGTTGGTGTAGGATTAGATCTAATGCACTCACAGCTACATATTCTGTGAGAAAATATTAACAAGGTGCTTGTACACATGGTCAAATGGTAGCTTGCCGTCATATGACATGGCACAAATGCAAGATACGGCAGTTAATGTTCGGCCAGGGTTCAGACCCTATTGCACGAGGGTTAGGATTAGGCTTTCCTCCCTGGTGGGCCTCTACATGAGCCTGTGGCCCAGGTGTTCCTCCAGCCACAGCAGTAGGGGCTGGATGGACTGGGAGACAGGCCCGGTTTCAGAGTACATCTGCAGCAGCACCTCCTGGAGCATGAACAGCAGGGGCACTCCCAGGCTAAGTAGCTCATACAGGAAGACATAGTCTTGTACATTGGCCCTAAAGTGGAGGGCCACAGCCTGGGCCGTACCATGCACCCAGCGAGACAGGCGGCGGGGGGAGTCACACACAGCCCGGGTCACACTCAGGGGCCAGCTCAGGCTCTTCCTCAGGCGGGAGCTGAAGGTACCTGGTGACTGGCTCTGCAGGCCTTCTGTTGGGTCACCGTTGGGAGTCTGTGTCTCTGATCCCTCCTGAACCCCGGCTCCATTCTGACCCTGAGGGAGAGACCCATTGAGTCACAAAGATGTCCCACAAATTAACATCAAAATGACAATGGCAGGTGGATGATTGAATGATCGAGAACAATTACCAGATGTGAATTGAATGTCCTCCGATGGTTCATTCCATTTTTACGTTGTGTGAAGTGCAGCTTGCAGTATAACTTGCCTAATTAAACATGATCAAAAGAGGATTTAGAAAAATGGGCACATAAACAGTTAATTATCTCTACCCGGCACAGCCGGAAGAGGACTGGCCACCCCTCAGAGCCTGGTTCCTCTCTAGGTTTCTTCCTAGGCTCTTGCCTTTCTAGGGAGTTTTTCCTAGCCACCATGCTGCTACATCTGCATTGCTTGCTCTTTGGGGTTTTAGGTTTGGTATCTGAATAGTACTTGGTCACAACTGCTGATTTGATTGATTGATTGATTGATTGGCTGATTGATTGATTGACATTAAGCGAACATCAACCTTAGTGTTGGGAAACACATACCCTGCTCAGAGTCGAAGGCATGGCCTCCCTGGCGCAGGGCGGTGCCACAGGTGTCACAGCGAAAGCACTCCCTGTGGAAATAAAGTCCCTCAGCACTGATCCTCTCCACCACGTACACGCGCTTCTGGCAGGAGTGACACTTGTCACCAGACCCGGGGAACTCCCTCCACAAGGAACCCTGGGAAACAGAACAGACAGACAGACAGTGCTACAAACGTTGTCAGCACAGCAAATTACGATAATGAGGGAGTGATGCACTTGTGTCAGAGTCCACAACTTTGACCCTAAAAGGCCTTATGGCCGAGTTTGGCCTTTGGTTCACAAAGCATAATGAGTCACAGAGTCCTTTAAAGAATAATCATCCCAATCCTTATTTTACACAATCTCTCTTCATCTGACTCAGAGCCTTAGTCTATGTTCTTCACCTAGATAAGGGCTGTTGTTCAAGGCTGGTACAGCCTGAGTGGCTGCATGCTCAGCCAGACATGCTTACTGGAGACAGAGGCGGAGAGGCTGGGGGTGAACAGGGGGAGGAGGCTTCAGGCCTGTGGTCAGTCTCATAGAGGGAAGAGGTGAGGATTTTCAGGAATGTTTTCTCATTATGGTTAACTAGTGAGCCTGTCTGGATGATTCAGATTGTACTCTAGACTGACTGATTGGCGCTGACTCAAACTGATCAGAAATCTGTGAACAGGGAGGGGCAGTCTAACTCACAAAGTGCAACACCACACAAATATATTCAGCCTTAGCATGAGAGGGCCCAGAGTAGCTAAAAAATACCTCACATGCTTCTTGCATGTAAGACCTTTGTGTCTACATGTGTCCTTTGTAATTTAGACGGTAGTACAAGTTACTTTAGCAGGCATGTGGCGCTGGGGGCAAAATACCTGTTTGACGTTATTAAAAACAGCTTTGGTTGGAGTATTGCAGTGCGTTGTTGTTGGGATACATATGTGGAGCCACTGCTGTGACACTGAAACAGCAACATGACTGTGATGTTAATAACTACAACTGTAAGTTACATGCAAATTAGATTAGAAGTTAAACTAATTTATACTTCTAAAATATATACACTGCTCAAAAAAATAAAGGGAACACTTAAACACAACGTAACTCCAAGTCAATCACGCTTCTGTGAAATCAAACTGTCCACTTAGGAAGCAACACTGATTGACAATAAATTTCACATGCTGTTGTGCAAATGGAATAGACAACAGGTGGAAATTATAGGCAATTAGCAAGACACCCGCAATAAAGGAGTGGTTCTGCAGGTGGGGACCACAGACCACTTCTCAGTTCCCATGCTTCCTGGCTGATGTTTTGGTCACTTTTGAATGCTGGCGGTGCTTTCACTCTAGTGGTAGCATGAGACGGAGTCTACAACCCACACAAGTGGCTCAGGTAGTGCAGCTCATCCAGGATGGCACATCAATGCGAGCTGTGGCAAGAAGGTTTGCTGTGTCTGTCAGCGTAGTGTCCAGAGCATGGAGGCGCTACCAGGAGACAGGCCAGTACATCAGGAGACGTGGAGGAGGCCGTAGGAGGGCAACAACCCAGCAGCAGGACCGCTACCTCTGCCTTTGTGCAAGGAGGAGCAGGAGAAGCACTGCCAGAGCCCTGCAAAATGACCTCCAGCAGGCCACAAATGTGCATGCTCAAACGGTCAGAAACAGACTCCATGAGGGTGGTATGAGGGCCCGACGTCCACAGGTGTGGGTTGTGCTTACAGCCCAACACCGTGCAGGACGTTTGGCATTTGCCAGAGAACACCAAGATTGGCAAATTCGCCACTGGCGCCCTGTGCTCTTCACAGATGAAAGCAGGTTCACACTGAGCACGTGACAGACGTGACAGAGTCTGGAGATGCCGTGGAGAATGTTCTGCTGACTGCAACATCCTCCAGCATGACCGGTTTGGCGGTGGGTCAGTCATGGTGTGGGGTGGCATTTCTTTGGGGGGCCGCACAGCCCTCCATGTGCTCGCCAGAGGTAGCCTGACTGCCATTAGGTACCGAGATGAGATCCTCAGACCCCTTGTGAGACCATATGCTGGTGCAGTTGGCCCTGGGTTCCTCTTAATGCAAGACAATGCTAGACCTCATGTGGCTGGAGTGTGTCAGCAGTTCCTGCAAGAGGAAGGCATTGATGCTATGGACTGGCCCGCCCGTTCCCCAGACCTGAATCCAATTGAGCACATCTGGGACATCATGTCTCGCTCCATCCACCAACGCCACGTTGCACCACAGACTGTCCAGGAGTTGGCAGATGCTTTAGTCCAGGTCTGGGAGGAGATCCCTCAGGAGACCATCCGCCACCTCATCAGGAGCATGCCCAGGCATTGTAGGGAGGTCATACAGGCACGTGGAGGCCACACACACTACTGAGCCTCATTTTGACCTGTTTTAAGGACATTACATCAAAGTTGGATCAGCCTGTAGTGTGGTTTTCCACTTTAATTTTGAGTGTGACTCCAAATCCAGACCTCCATGGGTTGATAAATTGGATATTTATTGATTATTTTTGTGTGATTTTGTTGTCAGCACATTCAACTATGTAAAGAAAAATGTATTTAATAAGATTATTTCTTTCATTCAGATCTAGGATGTGTTGTTTAAGTGTTCCCTTTATTTTTTTGAGCAGTATATAATTATCCGGATTACATCATGTTTAAAATCAAACAGACAGCACATCATTTTGTGTTTCTCTGAGAGGCAGCAAGCTCTGCATATAGAAATGGCGTGGCCATAAATAGTGCTATGGTTTGGAGGCACACAAGAGGCACTCACCACATGTGACTCATTCAAGGGATCTCTTTGCATTTCTTTCATACAAAGCTGCATATCTAGTGCCCCAGATTGACTGGTCTTTGGTTTTCCATGAAGAATGAAGGAATTAGAGGCAACAGAGAAGAAAACTTAGTTGAACAGTTCAGTGACAGATAAGGGATAGATGAGTGCATCAAAATAATAGTATAATGTTTGCTCTGACATTAGGGGATATGGGTTCCATCACGGCAGACAGATGGGGAGACATGGATGTGTTTGTTTTCACCTTGAGTTGGAGTAGAATGGATAAGGATGAAGACACGGTTTGAGGGAGTGAGAAGGTAGAACAGGTGATTTCTGGACAAAGGAGGGAAGTGACTTTAGGAGTGGGAGCAGGGAGGATGGGAGGAGAGGGAATGGTCTGTTCAGCAGATCCAGGCTAGGGTGGGAATGGGAAACAGAGGAATGGAAGGTCAAAGAGGGAGAGGATTGTTAAAAGAGAGACTTTGAGAATCAGATAGGTTAAATGATAGTTGGCATTCTCAGTTTGATGGGCCTCAAGCCTACAGTACCTGGTATTCCATGGCACTCTACCATCCTATTGACCAAGCCCCAACCTGATTAGTCTCAATTCAAGAACACTACATTCCATTTTGACGTGAACTCAGTTATAGTGCTATAAATTAAAGATGTGCAATATCTCTGCATGATGAATATTGAATGACCACAAAGGTTTTAGCATGACACTCAACGATAGGGACACAGTAAACATTTCACTGTAAGGAATCACACCTGTTGTAATTGGCGCATGTGACAAATACAATTAGATTTGACATGCTGAAACACAGACATGGATGTGGTTATTTATACTTGATGTTGAAGTAGACAGGAAGAGGAGGAAGAGGATGGAGAATAGGTATGAGGCGGGGATGTAGAAAGGGTGATTTCTGGACAAAGTAATGAAGAGATTTTAGGACGGGGAGCAGGGAGGATGTGAGGTGAGGGAATGGTCTGACTCTGTCCAGCAGATCCAAACTAGTGTGGGAATGGGAAAGTCAAAGAGAGGAAGAGATATTATGAGCATCAGATGGAAGTTAAATTAGAGTTTGCATGCTTAGTGGTTTGGGCCTCAAGCCTAAAGCGCCTGGTATTCCATGACACTGCATTCCATTGAAATGGAAACTCAAGAGTGATATAGATAAAACGTGTATTTCTTCATGATAAATGTTGAATGATCACAAAGGTTTTAGCATGACACACAGTGATAGGGACACATACAAGACAGTGAGACAGACATGGATGTGGTTATTGTTTACCTGAGGTTGGGGCAGACAGGATGAGGATGAGGAATAGGGATGAGGAGGTGAGAAGGCAGAAAGGGTGATTTCTGGGTAAAGGTATAATGAGGTGACTTCTGGACTGGGGTTAGGGAGGATGTGATCAGACACTGAGGGAATGGCCTGTTTATCAGAATCAGGCTAGGTGAGGAATGGGACAGGGGAGATTTGCAAATGAAAAGAGAGGGAGAGGATTGTTAAAGGAGAGCTTTGAGTGTTAGTAATTTGATAGAAGTTACAATGAGAACTGGCGTGCACAGGGGGCTTTAAGCAAAGGTATTCCGTGGCACTATCAAATCATAGTATTACCTAAACCCTAACCTGCTGAGCCTCAACACAACAGCTTACCCTGGTATCCACTGAGATGGAAACTCATTTAAAGAAGGTGAGCAGTTTTTTGATGATACAATACCATGGAAATACCTTTTCCTGTAATGGAAATTGCAGTATGACGACTACTCTAGCACTAAACACCTTGCTTGATGACTATCCTGTGAGTAATAAAGCTACAGCCTCTTCCTGTGAGGCACAGAAAACCCTGTGCTACCTTTCAACAGTGCTGAGCACACAGAGTAAGTGAATTACCAGTGCTGTTCATGCATATCATCACAGACAGAGCTGAGAGAGGAGGCTACCTAGTTTTCAGCCTGAGCTCTCTTCTGCAGGTCTGTCTCAGTGGGAATATAGAATCAGTAATGGAACAAGAAGAAACCATTTAATGGAATGATTTCTGCTTAAACAACGAATTGCCTGGTGTGTTTTCACAGGGCATTACATAAAAAAAAAAAAAAGCCTTGTTGAAACCCTCGGCGTAAACAGTCATTTATTGACTGACAGCGAAGGTGATTTTACATTTCAGATGTAGGATCTTAACTTGATCACTATTTTGTTGCCGACAATTTTCCTTCACAGCAGGAAATGCAAACTTGTAGCGTATTCAAGGTTTAAAAAGATTTCTAAGGTTTGTAATTTCCACTTTAAAATCTCTGACTTTCTTTGCCCGGAAAATGTTAAATGTTGAATGATCACAAATGTTTTAGCATGACACACAGTGATAGCTACGAAAACAACATCTACAAAAAAAATGCCCATTAATTATAAGTCACATAATAATTCAAATTTCCTGTTGCTGCAGGATTATTTTCCTGTTTTAACAAATTGGCTCAAATTATGATCCGACATCTGTATAACAGAACATTGTGTCCTACAATAACCTGCGCTAGCTGTGTTCTGTTGCTACAGACTCTGAGCAGCTAATGAAAACATTGCCATAAAAGTCATGCTTCTGGAGATGATGGATGTTGAATTTCAACACAGGGAGGGTTATATGAACTCTGTGCAGCAGCAGTGATGCCAAACAAGACCGAGCGTGCAACACGACAAACACACTGAGGGACGGGAGAGGTGAGTGGTCAGAGTTCAGGGGTCAGATAGTCACCTGGGACGTAGAGGTCACATCCTCAGAGAACAGTACTCTCAGGTGGACCGCTTTCTCCTTGATACTTTTATTGTGAAACTCCCTAGCATTCTGGGTCTGAGCTTTCTTCTGCAGGACACATACCATGAGACACAGAGACAAAGAACAGGTATCAGCAGGAGAAAGCTGCACCCGCAACACAGTACCACATACTCCCTGTCTGAATAGTAATTATTAACGCCCAAATCAGAGTTATAATGTACGGACAAATAAAAGTATGAAATGTATGCACTCACTATTGCAAATCACTCTGGATAAGAGCGTCTGCCAAATGACTAAAATGTCAAAGGTAATGGTCAAGCAAGATAAGTGGACTTTGGTCCTACTTTCCCACTGAAGGAGCTAGATGGCACATTGTTTATTGGGTGGTGGGGAACAATAGTGTTGCTGTGTGGAGTAGAGTGGCAGTGCTTATAACACTAATTTGACACACCAGCAGAGATGACTCCACTCTTATACCTGTGCTCCTGGAACAGCAGACTGAGACCCAGACAGAGACAGACAGACACACAGGCCTGGCACAGAACAAGGCCACAAGGGCTAAACTTGCCAGTCAGCAGCCTCTGTACCTCTTTGTCTCTGCCAGGGATGTGGGTCTGCTCTTGCTATTGTGGTCAGTGTGGATGATTCTGTGTTGACTTCACCAGCTGACTATGTGCTATACAATGCTACATGTATAATCAGGATGATTATCTCAACATTCATATTCAGCCTTTTCCTAAAAAGGATGTCTTATATGATCACACAGTAGGAGGCAATAACAATAGGAAAGGAGAGGAGAGGAGAGGAAAGGAGTGGAAAGGAGAGGAGTGGAGAGGAAAGGAGAGGGGAATAGGTCACCTTGGTGATCTTTTCCTCCACCTCCTGAAGGCGTTGGAGCATTCTAGACATGGCTAGGACCGCTAAGTGGCAGGAGGGAGAATAACCAGGGTACTCTATGCTCTCTGGCTTTTGAGGATGCGTCTGGGGTTGCGTCTGAGTACGTGTCTGATCAGCCTGTCTGACCTTCCTGAGGGTGTGATTTGGGCTGGGTGGGGGTTGGAGCTTGGGTTGGAGCTGGAACTGGGGTTGGGGCTGGTGCTGAGACTGAAGCTGGGCTTGGAGCTGGGGCGAGAGCCGAGCGATGCACTCAGCTGCATATTTAGCACAGGTTGCAGACGGAAACTGAAAACACACAGCACGTGAGCTGCAGTTCTATTGCTCTCTGTCAACTCAAGGTGAGATTGATGAAAAAACAAGAAGCAATTGCATGTCACGTCCTGACCATAGTAAGATGTGATTTCCTATGGTAGAGTAGGTCAGGGCATGACAGGGGGTGTTTTGTGTTTTTCTATGTTTTCTATTTCTATGTTTAAGTTCTAGTTTTTCTATTTCTATGTTGTTGTTTTTTGGGTTGATCTCCAATTGGAGGCAGCTGGTCCTCGTTACCTCTGATTGGAGATCATATTTAAGTAGGGGTTTTTCTTCCTGGGTTTTGTGGGTGATTATATTTTGAGCAGTGTTTGTTTCTCTCTGCGTCACGGTTTGTTGTTTTGTCATTTTTCAGTTATTTGTGTATTGCAAAGTTTCACGGATTTAATAAAAATGTGGAACTACAACCACGCTGCACTTTGGTCCGCTCCTTTCGACAGCCGTGACATTGCAGCAAACAGGCTCCAGTAGTTTAACAGCTGGAGAGAATAGGAGGGAGATTTATGCCCCATGCTTTTCTTTATCGTGTGAATCTACTTCACTGGGGGGGTTATTTTTCATTTCCAACCCACAGGGATCATTAAACACTCTCACTCCAGGTAGATGATGACTAGTTTGTGAGTGAGTGTATACCAAAACTGAGTGACAGTGTGTGTTCTGCAAAGTGTATTAGGGTGGGTATGTGTGTGTATTACAGTATGTTGACCAGGCCTGCTCCAGTCCTCTACCTGTGTCTTGGGGGGAGGGTTGAGTGGGGTCTGCTGCCTGAGGTTGGTGAAGCGTGGGGTCTCAGTCATGTCCATGGAGCGTGGCCGAGGGGCCCTCCCAGAACCCCAATCACAATGAGACTGACAGGGTTTGTCAGCCAGAAACAAAGCCAAGGAAAAAGGTTAGTAGAAAGACAGAAAAGGAAGAAAAGAGGGAAAGTGAATTGCAAGATAAGTTAAGTATCTCACCAAACAGTTAAGAACAAATTCTTATTTACAATGACGGCCTACACCGGCCAAACCCGGACGACACTGGGCCAATTGTGCACCTCCCAATGGGACTCCCATTCACGGCCGGTTGTGATACAGCCTGGAATCGAACCAGGGTGTCTGTAGTGACGACTCTGCACCACTCGGGAGCCCCAAGACTTTATAACCAAGTCTTAATCAGAAAACGAACAGTACACAACCAAGCCTGGCTCTTTCCCTTGGAACACAACTGATCACCTCTGTCCTATAGCACACTGTGGTATAAGGCATCTGAGAACAAACATGCCAGGTACTGTACCATACTACAGTACTGTATAAGCTATGGAGGACACTGTCCAACACTGACAGTGTCCTGAGGAGGGGAAATGGGGGACATATCTTGGTGGTTCTGACCTGTCTCCGGAGGGTGAAGCTGGGGTTGCTCTCCTCAAACTTGGACAGGAGCTGGCTGGCCATGGAGCGGACCTTGTTCTTCTTCACCTCCCTCCCCTCACCCACACAGGACGCACTCTGACTGGAGAAGTTGGTTGCCTGTCATGAGTAACAGTGAAAATGGTATAAATGGTATTTTGCCGTATTTGACTTTGGTGCACTTAGAATGTCCTTACGAAATTGTAGTTTGATGGTAATAACTACCTCTTCCAAATAACTGCAGACTTTTCGTCTCCTTTTGTACGTTGGGTCAGTATCTTCTAGCTTCTTCTCATCCTGAAAGAAAACAACCAGGCCATAGTATATGACTAAATATTTCAGACTTCACTCAAAGGTAAAAATATTCAACATGAAAGTGAACTATTAAAATAGAGCCCATCTCAAAAAAACTCTAGAAGAATGATCTGTCTTTATACATTTATCTCGTGGAAGGCCCCAATACAGTCCACTTATTCAAATGAAATGACTTTTGAAATGATAACACAGGGAGGCTGAGAGGCTCTCAAGTTGCAGTCGTTATCAATGAAGACAGGCACCTGGAGAGAGGAGTGTGATTACCTTTGGTACCCTTTTTCTTGGTACCAGAACTTTGTTCATACTTCTGACTGCCTTGGAAGGATAGTCTTCACTGTTTTCGTCGGCCCCTCTAGAATCTGCAATGAAACACGAGTACATTAAAAGGTATGATATTTTCCACAGAGCTCAGCCATGAATGCCAAATAAAAGCAATGGCCAATGTGTTTAAAATAAACTTAATATTACTGTGTTGGAAAGAACCGGATGGGGCAAGACCATCTGTTTTTCCTGAGAAATGCCACCTAATAAATAAAGGGCTTTTTCGTGGAAACCAATACCGAAAACACTTCACTACAGATCATAAGAATGTATACAATTATTGCTAAATAGTACATCATCATTCCGTCATGTGGGCAACCAGCTTTGCTGTGGATAGAGGCATATCATGTGACTGTCACAGAAAATGTCGTACTCCTCACAGAAAATGTCGTATGGGAGAGAATAGGACCAAGGCGCAGCAGGTTTGTGGATACTCATGCTTTTAATGGTAAAACAAAAGGGCATCCACAGGAAAAACAAAATAATAGACAGTACTCACGACACGAACAGTTTTGCAGGCTCACAAACGCAGTGCAAAAACAACCACCCACAACCCCAAAGAAAAACACACACACCTATATAGGACTTCCAATCAAAGGCAACTCAACACACCTGCCTTCAATTGGAAGTCCCAATCACCAACACAACATTTAACAAACACAAACCACCTGCCACATCCTGACCAAGACTAACACAATTACGCCCTCTGCTGGTCAGGACGTGACAGTACCCCCCCCCCCTCAAGGTGCAGACCCCGGGATGCACCTAAAAAAAGAAAAACACAAGAAAATCCCCAATACCCCAACAAAACCAACAAACAATAACCCCTAAACAATAAGGGAGGGAAGGGAGGGTGGCTGCCGTCACCGACGGCACTGTGCTACACCCTCCCTCCCCAACCCACCCATCCTGGAGGTGGCTCAGGTGCAGGACGTGGACCTTGCTCCACCTTCGGCGTCGCCCACTTCGGTGGCGCTGCTAGCTGCGCCGGGCAGATGGGCCACTAGGGCTGACCCTGGCAGACGGACCGCTCAGGCTGGGCCGGAGGGCAGTCGGGCCGCTCGGGCTGGGCCGGAGGGCATTCGGGCCGCTCTGGCGGCTCCGGAGGGCAGTCGGGCCGCTCTGGCGGCTCCGGGCAGTCGGGCCCTGGCGGCTCCGGGCAGTCGGGCCGCTCTGGCGGCTCCGGGCAGTCGGGCCGCTCTGGCGGCTCCGGGCAGTCGGGCCGCTCTGGCGGCTCCGGGCAGTCGGGCCGCTCTGGCGGCTCCTGACTGGCGGGCAGCTCTGGCGGCTCCTGACTGGCGGGCAGCTCTGGCGACTCCTGACTGGCGGGCAGCTCTGGCGACTCCTGACTGGCGGGCAGCTCTGGCGACTCCTGACTGGCGGGCAGCTCTGGCGACTCCTGACTGGCGGGCAGCTCTGGCGACTCTTGACTGGCGAGGCTGGGCTGACGCACTAGACTCCTGATGCGTGGGGCTGGTACTGGACGTGCCAGCCTGGAGACACGCACCTCAATGCTAGTGCGTTTAGCGGGAAACATCGGACCGTAGAGGCGCACTGGCGGTCTTGAGCGCAGGGTTGGCATCACCCCTTCAGGCTCGATGCTCACACTCCCCTGGCACATGCGGGGCGCTGGTACTGCGCTTACCGGCCTGAAAATGCCAGGCCTCACCACAGCACCTACCCCAAAGCACGGGACCTGTCCAATGTGTTTTCTTCCAAAAAGGGTACGGGTAGCTGGCCTGGGTCTCCCATCTCGCCCCGCCAAACAGCCCTTGTGCCCCTCCCAAAAAAATATATTGGGGCTGCCTCTCGGGCTCTACCTGCCTCCCAGGCAGGTTGTCGCAGTGCACCCGCAATTGCTCCCATGACCAGTCAATCCTCTCCACCAGTATTTCCAGCGACCAGGAATCCATCACCTCCCGAGCGCGCTGCTTCCAACTTTCCTCCTGTGGCTTCCTCCTCTTCCGCTGCTTGGTCCTTTGGTGGTGGGTGGTTCTGTCACAGAAAATGTCGTACTCCTCACAGAAAATGTCGTATGGGAGAGAATAGGACCAAGGCGCAGCAGGTTTGTGGATACTCATGCTTTTAATGGTAAAACAAAAGGGCATCCACAGGAAAAACAAAATAATAGACAGTACTCACGACACGAACAGTTTTGCAGGCTCACAAACGCAGTGCAAAAACAACCACCCACAGCCCCAAAGAAAAACACACACACCTATATAGGACTTCCAATCAAAGGCAACTCAACACACCTGCCTTCAATTGGAAGTCCCAATCACCAACACAACATTTAACAAACACAAACCACCTGCCACATCCTGACCAAGACTAACACAATTACGCCCTCTGCTGGTCAGGACGTGACAGTGACCTCTTAGAGACCATAAAGCTAGTACAACTGATGTCCCTGTGGCAATAATATGCTCTCTTCACCTTAGGCATCTCAGACCAGAAAATATCTGGAGTAAGGTGTAGTGTTTTCTCTCCAGGCATCCTAGACCCATACACTATCTGTAAGGTAGCCTGTACTGTGCTGTGCAGATGTGCATTCCTCTCATGCCAGACAACATGACTGATAGGGTTGTGCAACGCAGACCTCCTTTCAAAGGAAGCCAGATTAAATCTCATACTCTCTTTTACACCAGCTAAAGTGTCTCTAGAAAGACGTAACTTATCTGAAAGAGAGCAGGGGTCACCCAGACAAAAGGGATGAAATACATTAAAGACAGAGACAGCTTGATATGTAAAGAAATGGCCCTGGTGAAAACAATACAGTGAGAGGCTGGGCTTTTAATACAGTGGACACAGTGGAGTGGTAGGGCCAGTGACAGTGACGAGGTGTTAAAGTATCAAGTTTCAGGTTTTTTATTAGTAGTATGATCAGGATACACACGGTATACACTGTCCAACGAAATGCTTACTGCAGGTTCCTTCTGGACAATGCAACAACAATAAGAAAGAATAAAAAATGAGAAGACGAACATCAAGTAAATAGCTCAGTAGAATAGAATAAGTATAATACAGGAAGGCACAATTTATAGTTCAATATTTACACGTGTTATGGGGAAGGGGGGATTGGGGGGCTAGTATTTAAAATGTGCAGTATTTAGCAATAATAACAAGAGTCTGGTGGCAGCCGTTGTGATGTGGTGTAGCAAGAATGTGTGTGAGTGGATGTATCTACAGGGGTGCCAGGACAGAGCAGAAGGACTATATGCCTCTCCACCCTGTCTGCTCCTTAAGCGTTCAGAGCCAAACGCTTCTGCTGCATTTAAAAATAACTCTGACATGGGAAGGAGCCTTTTAAAAAAGGTCTAATGATAGAAAGGGCTGCTACTTCAATCAGACTACATAGAAAACTATGGGATATTTTGTGTGTGTGTGTGTGTGTGTGTGTGCGTGTGCGTGCGTGCGCGTGCGCGTGTGTGTCTGTGTGTATGAGTGCATATCCTAGGGAGTTTTTCCTAGCCACCGTGCTTCTTTCACATACTTTGCTTGCTGTTTGGGGTTTTAGGCTGGGTTTCTGTACAGCACTTTGAGATATCAGCTGATGTACGAAGGGCTATATAAATAAATTTGATTTGATTTGATTTATCTGTGTGGGTGTGTGTGTGTGTGTGTGTGTGTGTGTGTGTGTGTGTGTGTGTGTGTGTGTGTGTGTGTGTGTGTGTGTGTGTGTGTGTGTGTGTGTGTGTGTGCGCGTGTGTGTGTGCGTGTGTGTCTGTGTGTATGAGTGCATATCTGTGTGGGTGTGTGCGGGAGTGAAATCTGAAGTCTGGGGCTTCAGGACACACGTGTCTGCAGGGGGATTGGGTGAGGGGTGTGAGGCGTACCTGAGACGGGGAGGGGGGTGCCGCGGAACAGCTCGTAGAACTTGGAGAGGTAGGTGACCATTCTGGTCTTGTCTGGTTCCTGACCAGCAGCCATCTCCTTTCCAGTGGTGAAGGGCCGGATCCCAAGCTCCCGCTCAGCCACGTCACATGCCAGCTGGAGGTTGTTAGCCGAATCCTCCTCATTCAGCGAATCAAACTCTCTGAGGGAAACCGATTGAAATGATATCACGCGATGTTGTTGTAATGTTGTGTGGGTAACTAGGTGAAGGCTTTATAAGACTAAGCTGGCGTCAACATAGACGTTATGAAACAGTTCTAGTCTAGCAGTGTAGCCCTCACTTCACCACAAAGATGATGTCAGAAATAACAAACTGCCCTAGATACTGAGTGTGACATGTAATACATAGTTATGCTTTCCAAACTCCCTTTCACATACTATAGGGTTTTTCTAAAAGCGGTTGTGTCTTCTGTGTGCTTTGTTTCGTCACACCTATCAGTAACAGAGAGAGAGAGAGAGAGAGAACTGCCATCAAGAAAAAGGCTCTTCGATGAAGGTCAAATGTAATTCGCACCCACCACTTACATTTACTCTCACACAAAGACGGGCTGTGAGGGAGAGGCAGGGGCTTGTGTGTAGATAGTACACCAGGACATACATTGACATGAATGGGTTACTTTCATGCCTGGCATACTTTACATTACGCACTCACAGAAGGAGACAATATTACAGCGTGGGTGTAAGATGTTTTGCTATTACTGGTGTCTTGATGTAAATGTTAGCCTAATGAGGAAATTCACCATTACACAATATACAATAGAGGCATTTTATGAGGAGCCAGTCTATCGACTTAGAATGACGAAGTGCTACATGCCAGGGTGTGCCAAGAAGAAGTCTCACATATGGTTTATGAGGAGAAAAGAGAGTGAGTGCTGAGCTCATTTACAGTTACTGTAAGGTACATGAGGCCAGTCTTACTGTGGTAGTTTACAGGCTAGTTGTGTGTTGCAGTGTTTTGCTGTACGTACATGAGGTGGGATCTGAACCGGTGGATGAGGGCACAGAGAGCCAGGCCGCTCTGCCATGAGGTGGTCAGGTCTGTCACGCTCACGTTCCTGTAGCCCTCGGTCTGTTTCTGACACCACGTCAGCAGCCTGACCGGCCTGATCTCCGACTCTACACACACAGACAGGAACAAGCTGTTCAGTATGGAGAAAATGGCATGAAAAAGGGAGGCACTACCTAAGCTGGTCCAATAAGAACATAGATGTTTGTTTTCCATTGCCCTATTTTCCATTTGTGTGACTGTCCTCGTCTATCAGTCTATCAGTGTTTTGTCACTTGTTATGTGTTGTGTTTTTGTGGACACCAGGAAGAGTAGTGGTCCCGTGTGGTTCAGTTGGTAGAGCATGGTGTTTGCAACGCCAGGGTTGTGGGTTCAATTCCCACGGGGGACCAGTATGGGATTTTTTTTTAATGAAATGTATGCATTCACTAATGTCAGTCGCTCTGGATAAGAGCGTCTGCTAAATGACTAAAATGTAGCTGATGCTTCTGCTAGAAGCTAATGGGGATCCAAATAAATAAAATACTTAACACAACCCAGCTAACAGCCACCCACCCACTCACCTGGCAACACAACCACAGAGCTAACAGGAAGTGAGATCATAGATGTGGGACAGTGACAGCAGGTGACGTTAATGAGAGGTAAGACTGATAAGAGGTAAGTTAGAATAGGGGCTGAAGTATGCATATGACTCTGTCAGGACATGTTGAACCTGTCTGTCATTGTGTAATAGGACCCATGGTTGTGTAACATGGGGTTTAGTGCATTATGTAGAGGCCAGGGTGTGCTTAAAGAGATACAGTATGCATGGAAAAAACATTTTCTGATGATGGAGACAAAAATCCCATCAGTTTATAATGAGGTCAGTTCTCCTTGAATAACTGCTGTAAACTTTCCAGTATTAATGTTTAACATGATCCATGGGGCCAAAAATATCTTGAAACGTAACCAGCTAGACTTTGTTAGGTCTGGTATCTGAGAACATCCTGAAGATATCATTGATGCGTTTAACTACTAGTGTATCAAGTCATGTTTTTCCTTTTCACAATACACAGAACCACCAGCTTTGGCCTCCAATAAAATGATCAATGTAGGGGGGTGGGGGCTGTACCCTATATGACCCTGTCCACAGTCAAGTGGCTCCCACCTCACCAGAACGCCGCTCTCACCATGGATCATTGAAAAAACAAACCTCAGACGGCGACTTATTTCCTAAGCAAAGATTAATGCGGGTCAGTACTCAGTCTGACATTCCTGTTAGTGAGAGAAAAGGTCTGCCTCACCTTAAAGACTGCTGTGGGCCTTTGTCTCAGAACACTCCCAGAGCACAGGGAATGGTTAGAGAACTCAATAGAACTAGAGTGGAATGGCTTATCTTCTCCTAACTTTGGGTAAATAGCCACTGAATGAACGAGTGCTGCAGATATTTTAGCCCATGAAACCGAAGGGACCGAACCGTCATCATTTTCAAATGAGTTACTTGAACCAGTTGAATAGACATCACAGCATGTTCTGTAGGTTGGAGCCATTCACTGGATCAGAGGTACAGTTTAAGTCGGAAGTTTACATACACATAGGTTGGCGTCATTAAAACTCATTTTTCAACCACTCCACAAATTTCTTGTTAACAAACTATAGTTTTGGCAAGTCGGTTAGGAAATCTACTTTGTGCATGACACAACTCATTTTTCCAACAATTGTTTACAGACAGATTATTTCACTTATAATTCACTGTATCACAATTTTAGTGAGTCAGAAGTTTACATACACTAAGTTGACTGTGCCTTTAAACAGCTTGGAAAATTCCAGAAAATTATGTCATGGCTTTAGAAGCTTCTGATAGGCTAATTTACATCATTTGAGTCAATTGGAGGTGTACCTGTGGGTGTATTTCAAGGCCTACCTTCAAACTCAGTGCCTCTTTGCTTGACATCATGGGAAAATCAAAAGAAATCAGCCAAGACCTCAGAAAAAAATTGTAGACCTCCACAAGTCTGGTTCATCCTTGGGAGCAATTTCCAAATGCCTGAAGGTACCACGTTCATCTGTACAAATAATAGTACGCAAGTATAAACACCATGGGACCACGCAGCAGTCATACCTCTCAGGAAGGAGACGCGTTCTGTCTCCTAGGGATGAACGTACTTTGGTGGGAAAAGTGCAAATGAATCCCAGAACAACAGCAAAGGACCTTGTGAAGATGCTGGAGGAAACAGGTACAAAAGTATCTATATCCACAGTAAAATGAGTTCTATATCGACATAACCTGAAAGGCCGCTTAGCAAGGAAGAAGCCACTGCTCCAAAACCGCCATAAAAAAGCCAGACTATGATTTGCAACTGCACATGGGGGCAAAGATCGTACTTTTTGGAGAAATGTTCTCTGGTCTGATGAAACAAAAATACAACTGTTTGGCCATAATGACCATTGTTATGTTTAGAGGAAAAAGGTGGCAGCATCATGTTGTGGGGGTGCTTTGCTGCAGGAGGGACTGGTACACTTCACAAAATGGATGGCATCATGAGGTAGGGAAATTATGTGGATATATTGAAGCAACATCTCAAGACATCAGTTAGGAAGTTAAAGCTTGGTCGAAAAAGCGTGTGCGAGCAAGGATCCTACAAACCTGACTCAGTTACACCAACTCTGTCAGGAGGAATGGGCCAAAATTCACCCAACTTATTGTGGGAAGCTTGTGGAAGGCTACCAAAAACATTTGACCCAAGTTAAACACTTTAAAGGCAATGCTACCAAATACTAATTGGGTGTATGTAACCTTCTGATGCACTGGGGATGTGATGAAAGAACTAAAAGCTGAGATAAATAATTCTCTCTACTATTATTCTGACATTTCACATTCTTAAAATAAAGTGGTGATCCTAAGTGACCTAAAACAGGGAATTTTTACTAGGATTAAATGTCAGGAATTGTGAAAAACTGAGTTTAAATGTATTTGGCTAAGGTGTATGTAAACTTCCGACTTCAACTGTAAGTCCATACTAGACACACTGTACTAAAGCCTCCCAACTCCACAGTCTCTCTGGCCTCTTTTGTATCGTGTGTGGCTCACCTCGTCTGGCCAGGTTCACAGGGCGACGTATTGTACCATTACGCACCAGAGAGCACGACTTCACTGGCAGCTCTCCATTGATGTACAGGTGACGCACCTGGAAGAAATAACAAAGAGACACAGCTGAGATTTAGGCAGAAGAAGAGATAAGAAGACAAGCACAGTCCATCCTTCTTGTGTTAATGTTAAGGGTGAATCTGTTATTGGTGACAGGAAAAAGTGAATACTGCAGTAAACAATGTGATCCTTGAGAATGTCTTTCGTACCTGGTTTTGCCTGACACAGGTGGAGATGAGGTTGGGATACCGAGTCCCAGGGTCAATGGTGTACTGCTCAAAGTTTTTGGCAATGTTTTCAGTGGTTGTCTGCGGCAGAATTCTGTAAAGACTCTCCCTGGAGAAATGCATATATTTAGTGTGTGTGTGTGTGTGTGTGTGTGTGTGTGGTGTGTGTGTGTGTGTGTGTACAGTATGTGTGCTGACCACTGACCTCTCAGCTAGCACCTCCAGAGGGGTCATGCCCTCAGCCCACCTTTTCACCATCCAGGCTGAGTCAAAAGCAGCCAGGAAGCCTCTCGCACACCCTGTACCCATGGGCCAGAACGGCTGCACACACAAACACATAACAGTACATTTTGCTGAACATGCACATGTAGTTTTATTTTACCATTTTAAAGCATGATTAAACACTGTTGTGACAGCCTCCTCACCTCTAACAAGCTGTCCCCAACCAGTGCCACCAGTAGCTGGCGTCCGAAGCGTTCTCTGACTAGCGCTGCGTTCTCCGAAGCATACATGCTGGTGAAGTCAAACATGGCCACGTCCGGCTGGCCACAGGCATTTATGGCAAAGTCCAGCGTGGGAAGCTGGTAGTTGGTGCCAAAGTCAGCAGCTTCGCGGGCGTAACCCAGCAGAGCTTCCTGGTTCACATTCTCACTGCTCAGCAGCATCTCTGTGTCTATGTAGTCCTACGAGACAAAGTCAGGGGAATTGTGTTTATGAGAGACCATGACCAAAAGGATGAAGTCAAAGAGGTTAAATGAGATGCAACATTGATACCCTAGGTGTAACAACAGTTATTCAGCTCGTATATTGGAGGACCATTAAAGATGGATGCTCTTGAAATTGTACTGTGACGCCAGTCTCAAAGTCCCACTTTGTCTTTATGAATGAATTCATGGGATGACTCATGCAGAACCCTGGCAATTGAAGTGAGAGCAGGCGCTGAGAGGGAGTCATAAGCCAGTGAAATATGTGCTCCTTTAGGGATGTTTATAACACTTAGCTTTCATGGATGTCATTGTGGTGCCCGCCCAGCTCATGGGCTGTTCAGCTGGCAGACCACCAAGGATGAGATTCCTCCGACCCAGCACCCTCCTCTATTAACTCCTCACCTCTCCTTCTCTCTCCCCCTCTCTCTCTGTCTTTCTCTTCCTCTCTCTCTCACACACATCTGAATGCAACACCCTCAGACAGCAAGAAAAATCGGCCCGCGTCTGAATCTAGTTGATGATCCCTGATCTAAACAATGATTGCTCACATGAATGATGACCCCCTTGTCCAGTAGGCTCTGCTTCTTCGCTGTCATGACAAAGTAGTGTGTGTTGTCCTTGTAGTACACAATGTTCTCCAGGTCAATACCTGCAACAAATGACAGACACAGACAGGAAGGTTAAAACCCCCCATGATAATGACAGGGTTGAAGATTGCTGTTGTTTGACAATGTGTGGATTTAAGTGCATTCTGAGGGAAGTCTGCTCCTCTGGCTGACTCATTGTCTGTGGTGGATTTCAGGCCCACCTGTCTCCTCTTTGAGGTCCAGGAAGAACTTCTGGTTAAAGATGAAGGCCACACCACTGATCTCCTCCACCTTGGCCTCGGCCGTGGTGTTCCTGTTGACAAAGTTGGCCGTGATGGCGATAGCCAGCTTACCACGGAACTCCTTCCTCTTGAACCCTGAGAGCGAGAGAAAGAGGGGGAGAGAAAAAGAGGGGAAGAGAGAGAGAAAGAGAGACAGGGATGGGATGTTACTATTCTCTGGCCAGGCCTGCGGAGGCATACTAATCCAGAGGAAATCTAGCACTGAGCTGTAATCACAGGCCAGTTATTTTAGGATCAGAGAGGCTTGTTACCGATGTGATACTGTTTATATCACCAGGGGAGCAAAAGCCTCGGCGGGAGAGTTGGGTCAGTACTAAAATGTTCTGATCTAATAAATGTGTTTTCCAGGTTGAATAACTTTCACAACTTTAGGTGGAGTAGAGTGCAGCCACTCCTTACATGAACTGGACTATCGTTTTTTTCACGGTGAGATTTTACAATATATACTATTATTGGCTGCATTTGCTTACACTTCTGCTATTTAGGATATCAACCACAATAGAACAGAATCAGTTCCTCTTCAGATAGAAACATTGGGGAAATGCTTCTTGCATTAAAGAGTTAATTGCCATCCTCTCACTGATGCTGAAAAGTTTTTTGTTGTTAATGGAGACATTTTAGAGGTTCATTTAACATAAACTTTCTGTGTCCTATCCAGGGCCAAACATAACTGCAGACAAGCCTTAAAATAGACTGAACCATGGGCTCAGACGTTTAATGCCAGACTACTATTCACTTGGAATTCCTGTTGGTGCTATTCTCACAGTTACGGTTTTATAAAAAGCTTTCTGACTTTTTAAATGACATGCAAAACCTTGCCTTTGTGCAAGAGAATATGGTGATATCATTTTTAAACGTCTCTTTGTGGTGTCAAAGCTCCACCAAAGCTCCTTAAAGCCTGGAAAAGGCAACCAACCACAGCCAATACCCGGGATACTGTATGTCACTGCAGGCTGTATGTCCCACAGGCCACATGTTAGTATGCTTATAACTGTCCTGGGGAAGAGGAGGGTTCTGCACCAAAGCCCTTCAGTGAAAGAAAATACCTCCTCATTACCTCTAGACCTGTGACTCAGGAAGGAAAGGAGGATGAATGTTCTAATGTGTTCAGCCTCTCTTCCTCCTACAAAATAATGTATGAGCTTCTGAGAGACGCTGTTCTAGGAGGAGGTAGCATTTTAATATGAGCCAGAAATGTTCCATTACGGTCACTGCTATTTCACTGGGGCATTTCCCCTCCTCACATCACTCTTCCCAATGCAGCTGTGTTCCTCTCAGACGATTAGCTGGGTACAGAACAGATTGCGGTATATTTAACCCTCCTCTCAGACAGGGCTTGCATGGCAGTTCAAAAGTAGAAGGACTTCTAAAAAGAAAGTTTTCCTCAGGCTTTTCGTCATCCAACGATGACCTAAACGTCTCGTTGTTTGGAGACAGAAAATGCCCTTTTTAGGAATAAGTATCTGATGTGGATTGGTGAGGGGATGACGGGCATCTGTGAGGGAGAGTCCAACATGCATGCATCAACAGTTGAACAGCATCCAGATGACAACACACACAGGGCCCAAGATCTTTTTGATTAAGGTACAGAGAGATGGTGAGTTCATGTGTAACCTTGCCCTTTGAAGGAGACGTTAATGACATCACATAGGGTATCGTTTTACAGAGGTGAGTTTCATTTTATGGCTTCCTAACTTTCTTGGATGAGACTATGCCTTTTTAAATTGATGCTTTTTGTAGCCAAAAGCTTCAGCCAACAACAATTGTATGTTTCTTAGTTACAGTTGTTAGGCTGTTATCCAGACAAAATAATGATATAAGAAAGGTGTCCTGGATATTATTTGAAACAAGCCACTGTCAACAAAGCTACATAAACATAAGTTTCAATATAGAAATTGTGTTTGAAGGCGCTTCAGATAATATCCAACTGCATTTGAACTTGGAGCTAAATTTAGCTTTGGAGCAAGTAGTGTTTAGTAAACATATTGAGCATCTCAGAGAGAGCCATTCCACGGATGTAATCACATGATATCATATACAGTACCATATCACCATATCCTATGTCTGGGGTCAGATCATTAACGGTATGTAGATATACTCTGCATGGATACAGCCCGTCACCCTCCCATCCCTCCAGAGTTCTCACCTTCCAGGGTATTTCTCCTCCCATCAGCCCCCACCACCACGTCAAAGTCAATACTAGCCACGGGGTGATCGGCAGGCCTGATCTCAGCTCTCCAGCCAGGCCCTGAAACACATACAGAGGAGAGGAGGGAGAGTGGGAAGGGAGGAGAGGAGGGGAGAGAAGGTCAGTACAGTTCACAGGGACACACACCTCAAACAAACACACTTATCAGTATACAAGCGGGTAGAGTTCAACCCAGATAGAGAGAATGAGAGGACGCGGGCTTGAGAAACAGACAAAACATTTACTTGGTTGCTCTTTTGGCCTGTTATTTCTGGGGAACAATATTTATGATGCCTATCAACACCAGTGGGGAAAAGGGTTTGCTAATCCTGACAGCTCTCAACAAAGAGGGTGACACAGAGGCCACACACATTGTGTCATTTAGCTCAGCAGACTATACCATGCTGTAATTATATAAGATGTTGATTAATGTCAGTATCACTTGTACTGTGTAATTGATACCAGAGCGCTAGCTAGCTACAGTATATAATTCAATATGTTACAGCGTTTTAGTACATAGTGGATCAAATGTGGTGAATAATGTCAGCCACAGAGGCAGTGTGAGGCCCCAGCAGCGTTGGGTTGGCTGTCTATCAGCTGTGTAATATCACCATGTCAAAAATGCATTCCATCATGTCAAGGACACCGAGCACCCCGTGACAGCAAAACTAGGGGGACCATTCTGTATCCAAATTTAGTAAAGACTCTTGTTTTTATCCGTTGGTTGACGTCGCTGTCGAGGATGCCACATGGGATAGCTAATGACCCCCAGTCCAGGAGTCCAATCAACAAAACTCTGAAGGAGAGAGGGGGGTCAAGTGTAGAAGTATTTCAGATAGCCAGCCTTTCAGCTCGGCGCCACATCACCACACACCACGCAGCATTCACACCTTGAAGCAGCTAGTACTGTACTGTTATAAGAACTTGGTCGAGGGGGCACGGTTGTAATTACACTGGCTAATCAGCTCTTAATTAACTTCCACAGCCGTAATTTGGCTCTAGTGCTCCTTAAACAAAGCCAATAGGTCTGCTCTGCTCACTGATATTACTGTGTGCTCTGCTCAGCAGCAGCCATAAAATAACATTAGCATCTGGGGAGGTTGCTAACCATTAGCAGCTGAATAGGAATGGTGAAGCAATGATTATGACTTTTAAACATTTGATTTCCATGGCAATGCAAATATCAAATTAAAGGGTGATCAGTGCACTGCTGTAACAGTGCTGCTGTTTACTGCTGGTTGCCAAGGAGATTCACTGTTGAATGGGGGAGGCAGAACTACTCTAACAGGTACTAGTTGTGGACTGCAGTAACTCCCTGTAGCTCAAGGTACAGTGCTGTAAAGCAGCAGAATGGGAGAGAATATACTGTGTTGGGATCCTCTGGGCAGCCACATACAAATGTAGGATCTTAATTTGATCAACCTGTTGCAGGAGAACTTTCCTGCAATGCATGAAATGTTAAACTTGTAGCGTATTTGAGGTTTTTCAAAATGATTCTAAAGTTTGTCATTTCCACTTTGAATTTTCATACTGTATTTTCCCTTAAGATAAATGTATCAACCTCTACAAAAATGTTCATTAATTATAATCCACATAATAATTCCCATTTCCTGTTGCTGCAGGATTATTTTCCTGCTGTAGCAAACTGGCTCAAATTAAAATCCTACATCTGTAACAGTCTTACTGACTGTTGCAAAGCTAATGTTAAGGTGCACTGTTGATGTTCTCTAAATGCATTCATAAAGCCCTTCAACCCCAACTAACCTGTCTGCTATTGAAAGTCTGGTCCCAAATGCTGTAACCTAGCCCTTGCCTGAACACTGAACTACATCCAAAAGACCCGGAAGGGTGACCAGAAAGGAGCAGAGATGATGGGTACTAGGCCAATGTTGATGGATTTCAATGGACATATAGCTACTGCAAGTGACGACCTGTAAGTGGACTGTCACTCACCGTCATCCTCCTGGTTTTCTAGAGGTTCCAGCAGCTTGACAAACTCCACATTGACGTGGAACTCCACAGCTGCGAGCAGGGCGATCTTCAGCAGCATGAGCTGGAGCTGACGAATACCTGGCAAACAAAGACAAGAATCAGGAGGTCTTAGAACCATGCAAGAAACCCAGCTGGCTTTTCTGGCTTATCTAATACAGTACCTAGTACATGCACACTGCACAGGCATCCATGCATTTACACATTATACACACACTTGACAGCTGTAGAAAGATTTGCTTTTAACAGCAGCAGTTGGCAGCTCTGCTTTGTATCTCTGTAGCTAAGAGCAGGTGGAAGGTTCCCCTTCCATGGCTTACAACCTTGACATTATGCAATGGAAGGTATTGGCAGCATCAAGCATCAAAATTGCTTTGGAGGGGAATAGGATACAATAGCATAATCATAAGCTAAGAACATGAATCCAACAATATCGATAAGCAAAATATTCCGTTGCAAAAGTAAGTACATGTCGGGCAATGGGAAACGGCTGTTATTAATAACAACTGTTATGGCTGTACGGGCGGAAAGGTTTCCTGATGAGATGTTTACCCCACATGTAAAGGTACTTACTGATGTGGTCTATGGCTCCAGCACAGAATTTGCCGTAGAACTTCTTAGCCCCGAGGCCCTTGAGGTCGTGGATGGTGTAGGGCCACAGGTGCAGCACGTTGTTCCTGGAGAAGGTGTCCCTCTTCTCAATCACCACCACCTTGGCCCCCAGCAGAGCCAGCTCGATGGCCGTCCGCAAGCCACATGGGCCTCCCCCGATGATAAGGCACTACAGGGACAAGAATGACAGAGGGACACCATTATCATTATGAATGCAAATAAATAGGACTCAAAATTGTATTTCAGTCACATTTCTGTTACACAAAATGCAATACATGTGTACATCATAACCATATGCCTGCCAAAGAGATCATATACTGTATACGTGCATTATCACCATAATAAATAATATTACTGAAAATAGAATCATTGTTTAAACCTGTAGACATACTCAATAGCAGATGAAATATGAGGGGATGAGTTGATGAGTGTTTACTGTATATTGCCAAGTAAACAGACAGAGTGCCTAGGGTGGATGTTTATGGTGACAGTATGTTGTGTGTTACTCTGACCCAGCGCTGGGAGAGTATGTGTCATTACCTCAACTGTAGATCCTTATTACAGCCTAGTCCTATCAAAGACATGATTCATGCATCTGCCTCCCTCAAATATGCATGAAGTCAGTTCTTGTGGGTTAAAGGATCCTTCTGAGAATGTGTGGCGAGAACATGACTTCATCCAGCCTTCTAGAAAGGATGAGAAGGGACTTTTTTGGAGTGTTAGTTCTTCTGAGGAATCATCTCACTATCCAACCACTCTTGAGTCAGACAGTAGCCCCTGTAGTGGCCAACGAGTTGGGCTGCTTCCTGTTTCCTTATCCTTATAACCAATCAGAGCCTCTCTCAACCAGGCTCAGCCATCTCAGCCCACTGTGACCTTTTCATTTCAGATCCCTTATTTCCTCCCCAGCCCAGTCAACCCACACACCTGACCTCTAAATCCCCAGCCGTATATTTGAACAGCGGGACTCACTTCCTGTCACCCTGTGTGTCTGCCTGAAGGGCCACAGGAACTCCCAGGTGTCACTCCGATCAGTATTGTGACACGATCGTGTTTCAGCACCAGCCTCAGGGGCCTTATCATGTTTGTATACTGTAGCTCTGTGCTGAATGGGGTATACTCTCTCTCTTTTTCTCTAGCTCTCTATCCTTCTCTCTCTCTCGTTCTCCCACTCGCTCTCCTTCACTTTCTCTCCCCCCTCTATCCCCGCCCCCTTCTCTCTCTCTCTCTCTCTCTCTCTCTCTCTCCCGCTCTCTCCCAGGGTGCTGTTTACAGAGCTAAACGTGCCAGCTGCCCAGATCACACCATAAATGGTACCGCTGCTCCCGGCAATAAAAATAAGATTGGGCTTTAGTCATTCTGTTTTCTCATTCTGCGTGTGTGAGTCTGCTGCAGGGTGTCATCAGGAGGCGAAGGAGAACATAACATTAGCAGCCTAGGGGTAAGAGTACGAGGTATTCAATACTCATCGGGTATACTAGTCAAACCCAGGTGGCTGTGCGTGGCTGTGTCTGGACAGGCCTGGCCCAGTTCTTTTCATCACGACGGGTGATTAAAGTGAATGGGCTCTTTAAACATTGTCAGGAGAATCAGACAGTCACTGAGACGTGCCAGGTGTGTTAAGCATCACCGCCACAGAGGAAAAAGAAAAAAACATGTGGAACAATGCCTTATTCACAAACACAGAACAACATCAGCTCAGTTTATTCAGATGTGCCTAACCACACAATCCCCTGATATGAGCTAGATAATCACTATCAAAGCACTACTTTTGTTTTAGTCTATCTCTATGGTGCTATGAGAGACGAGTGGTTTGTTTTTCCTGTTTCTATGCGATGCTGTGTTATCGCAGATGGGAGGGCTTCCTGAGGGCCCACTGCAGTTCTGCTGAGTCAGACCACAGCTACTTCCTGTCTGTCCCCCACCTGTGACCTCACCCCCTCACCAGGAGTGGAAGACCCCCCCACCCCACCTCACCTTTCACTTCTCTCCCGTTCATTACTTACTGCACCTGGAGCCCTATTAGCTGTCAATCAAATCAAAATCAAATCAAAGTTTATTGGCCACGTACACAGTTTATCATACTCAGATCATGCAGAATGTAGACTGGAGGCCAACTCAAACATGCTTATCAAAATGGAAAGTGGACACAATGTCAGGCAGTTGGTAATTATTTTCTGCTAGAGTCCTGATCAATCTATGGAGCTCAAAACTATAGGATACTGCTGAACCAAGCATTATCCTCCATAACTGCACTGTTTTTGAATGAATACAAATGACTTGTTATACTCTACGGAGTACAGTATGTCTACGGAGTACAGTATGTCCTCTAAGATCATAGACATTAGCTAACTGGTGGTCTCCAGTGTGTTCATGCTGCCAGCCAGGTTAGATTGACAGGAACACCACCCAACACTGGGCTGAGTGGAGCTCCTTAACACACATGCTTATTCTGGCTTCACCGGAGTAAAACAAACTGACTGTGTGTGTGAGTGAGCGAGCGGAGCCCGTGCACCTGCAGACATGATGTGATGCCTCACTAGCTTGGCTCAGCGCACAGTGGTGGCTCACGCTGTTTTGGGACAAAACGTCAGACTTAAGGTACTCAACTGAGAGAGACCACCGGGAAAGCCACAACATGAACTGGCAACCCTCGCAGACAGCCATCTGAGACTTCATGGGAATTAGAAGAGGAGAAAAGGTGCAATACTCCTGTCTGAGCATGAAATAGGCCTGAGAAACAGGCAAGGAGGGCACAGTGTGTCTCTGAACTTTCAAATCATACCGTAGAAGGTTCCATACAGTGAATTATTTGCTCAGTGGAAGCACACTTTTCCACAGTATCAAACCATATAATTAAGGGATATCAAGAGAGGATGCCAAGCATGGAAATGTTGATGACACACTGTTCAATGATGGGCCATCTAGGGTGAGATTTACGAGCATGGCATAGACAACCTGTTATAAAGGAGAGCTCCTCTACAATGAGGGGGGAAATACAGTAGGAAATAAAAAACAGTTGTTCTGTCTTTAATGCTAACCCACATTCAGTGGGTTGTGAAGTAACGAGTTCATGTCTTCACTGTAGTTTCGTCTAAAGAGCAGGAGACTGGGGAATTGAACAGTGTAATAAACAATAATAAACAATAATACAATGAAAACGTTTCCATGTGATTCATACATGAGGTATGTGCCAACATTATAGAGGCATAAAAGTTCACATAAGAAAAAGGAAATGAAATGTAGCACTTATGATTGAAGGTATTTCATGAATGCACAAACCATTCCAAACATATTACCTAGCTCAAGGAGAATTATGTTTGCACAACGGAGACTACAAACTATCAAGCTATTTGCCATTTCATTTAATTAGGCTATTACTGCAATAATAGTATATGTCATAATGTGGAGTTAGATTGCCTAATAATTAGAGGGCTTACTTTGTAATTGTGATGTAGAAATGCAGAGAACACACAAATCAGATCCTTAATAGAAAACAGTGTCTGTATTTTGTTGAGGTATACTGGCGCTGAAGTGCAGGTCAGGAGCTCACCTTCAGGACATAGCCGGTCCAAATAGTTTCCATAGAATCTGGCACTGGACAGCGGCACCGCCCTGGAAAACTAATCGTCTCTCTCACTGGGCCTCTTCCCACTCCAGCTCACTTCTCCAGACCTCTCAGATGAGACGAGCACAAAGCAACTCTGACACTTTTAAAATAAGCTTGTCAGATCTCGGGCTCAAGAAGCCACTTCAACAGGCCTAAAGCACTTACATTTAACAGCATAATCAGTGAAAGAAACTAAGCCCAGTAACATGTGTCCTATGACCATTCTGTTCAGTGTATCTGCTTCGTATTTAAAAAATATTAATATGGGCCTTCATTGTGTTCCTCATTAAAAACGTATATAGAAGAAACCAACAGTAGGTGTGTGTCATTAGCATTATAACCAGGTGTATGCAGTAACAAACTGGGGATGACTTCATATCCTATACAGATTGTAGCTCCAGCAGGCTCCAGAGGCTGGGTGAGGAATGCTATCACGTTATTATTCCCTGTGAACCACCACCAAACCCTAACTCATCGCTTAAGCCATCCACTCCTTGTGAAGAAAGTAAAGTCATTTAATCACAACAGGAGAGCCATATACTGTACCACTATCTGTGGGAGATGTCCGTCAATCATTTTACGCCTTTAATCTCCTATTCTGTAAACAGACTTCAAACATAAGAAGAGAGGGTAAGTTGAATTCTAGCCTATGTTTTTTACAAGGTCGTTTCTCCTTCAGAAAATACACTTCCATCCACACAGCCAGAGTAATAAAATACTTATGTGAATCTCTCCTACTGTACCAACAGTATGGTTAATTACCCAGAACTCAGAGACTGTACTGTACATCTGTTTTATTACTTTGATCAATAAGGCTATTCAGCGCTGTCCTGTGGCTTGTCAGACTGAGGAAACCTAGCTGAAACTCTTTGGCACGGGACTAAAGACAATCAGACACTTTAAATGAAAGGTTCATTAGAACTGGGATAGCACCTAATCATGGCATACTCTCAGATCAAGGGGGTATATGGTGTTCCAACCGGGTTTATAGTTGGTATCAGAGAGAACTAGTAAAATCTGTCTTATTTTGGATAACTTAAAACACACTTTAATAATATCTGGGCAGGGTTCCAACCTTTCAGGAGGGCCCAATAAAGAACACCACCCTCTCAGTAGAACTAAGGAAAATAATCACACTTACTGAGTGATGCTGTCTGTGGCTGTGTGTTATGAAAGCATTCTGGTGACTGATTGAGGGTGCTGTGTAGCTTTGTAATGCACCATTCTGCCAAGCTGAAAGGGGCAAGACTCTGTAGAGCTGTGGATGAGGAGGAATGAGGATAGTGCTGAAGTGAGTTACAGTAAAGGCGTTGGCATGCTTCCAAGCCGAAACAGTTCGGAAGAGTTTGTGCATATATTATGATGACATTTTGTGGCGTTTGTACGTTTTGGACTTCAGTGAGGATTTTTTCATCTGTTAGAGAAATACTGCATCTGCACCCAAACATCTAAGTTAGATGTAAAATTGCGCGACTAAGATCTCCTCTGCAAAAATGTCAAAATTAATGACATATTTGTTGAGTTATCTTAGATTAAATCTGACTATTTTGAGGAAGTATATACTGGCTATGAGGTCTCAAAATGTACAGTTGAAGTCGGAAGTTTACATACACTTAGGTTGGAGTCATTAAAACTCGTTTTTCAACCACTCCACAAATTTCTTGTTAACAAACTATAGTTTTGGCAAGTCGGTTAGGACATCTACTTTGTGCATGACACAACTCATTTTTCCAACAATTGTTTACAGACAGATTATTTCACTTATAATTCACTGTATCACAACTCCAGTGAGTCAGAAGTTTACATACACTAAGTTGACTGTGCCTTTAAACAGCTTGAAAAATTCCAGAAAAGGATGTCATGGCTTTAGAAGCTTCTGATAGGCTAATTTACATCATTTGAGTCAATTGGAGGTGTACCTGTGGGTGTATTTCAAGGCCTACCTTCAAACTCAGTGCCTCTTTGCTTGACATCATGGGAAAATCAAAAGAAATCAGCCAAGACCTCAGAAAATAAATTGTAGACCTCCACAAGTCTGGTTCATCCTTGGGAGCAATTGCCAAACGCCTGAAGGTACTACGTTCATCTGTAACAAACAATAGTACGCAAGTATAAACACCATGGGCCCACGCAGCCGTCATACCGCTCAGGAAGGAGACGCGTTCTGTCTCCAAGAGATGAACGTACTTTGATGTGAAAAGTGCAAATCAATCCCAGAACAACAGCAAAGGACCTTGTGAAGATGCTGGAGGAAACAGGTACAAAAGTTTCTATATCCACAGTAAAACGAGTCCTATATCGACATAACCTGAAAAGCCGCTCAGCAAAGAAGAAGCCACTGCTCCAAAACCGCCATAAAAAGCCAGACTACAGTTTACAACTGCACATGGGGACAAAGATCGTACTTTTTGGAGAAATGTGACCAAACAGAAACTGTTTGGCCATAATGACCATCGTTATGTTTGGAAGAAAAAGGGGGAGGCTTGCAAGCTGAAGAACACCATCCCAACCATGAAGCACGGGGGTGGCAGCATCATGTTGTGGGGGTGCTTTGCTGCAGGAGGGACTGGTGCACTTCACAAAATAGATGGCATCATGAGGTAGGAAAATTATGTGGATATATTGAAGCAACATCTCAAGACATCAGTCAGGAAGTTAAAGCTTGGTCGTAAATGGGTCTTCCAAATGGACAATGACCCCAAGCATACTTCCAAAGTTGTGGAAAAATGGCTAAAGGACAACAAAGTCAAGGTATTGGATTGGCCATCACAAAGCCCTGACCTCAATCCCATAGAAAATTTGTGGGCAGAACTGAAAAAGCGTGTGCGAGCAAGGAGGCCTACAAACCTGACTCAGTTACACCAGCTCTGTCAGGAGGAATGGGCCAAAATTCATTGAGTGTATGTAAACTTCTGACCTACTGGGAATGTGATGAAAAAAATAAAAGCTGAAATAAATCATTCTCTCTACTATTATTCTGACATTCACATTCTTAAAATAAAGTTGTGATCCTAACTGACCTAAAACAGTGAATTTTTATTAGGATTAAATGTCAGGAATTGTGAAAAACTGAGTTTAAATGTATTTGGCTAAGGTGTATGTAAACTTCCGACTTCAACAATACCATTGCCGCTTTTTTCTAGTTTTTCAAGAGAAGGCCAACCGAACTGAAGCATGCTGACGCTTTAAGGGTGTGGTGTGTGTGTGTGTGTGTGTGTGTGTGTGTGTGTGTGTGTGTGTGGTGTGTGTGTGTGTGTGTGTGTGTGTGTGTGTGTGTGTGTGTGAGTGCGTGCATGCGCATTTGTGAACATACGTGTGTGAATACTGAGATGAACTTCGAGTTCTGTCTGATCAGAAGAACACACCTTCTCAGCTGTTTATATGCGCCAGCTGCAGTAAAGGATAGTAGCTGATTTAATGTGTCCTGACAGGTACAGTTTAAAGTGATGACCATGACGTTGCCTAAGTCACTACTCTCCCTATGACAGAGCACTTCTCTACTAAGGAAGGACAAACTACCGATTATCTAAAACCGATTACAGCCGGGTAAAATGCAGAGAATCAGTCACACCTGTCACTATTGTGACTTGAATCCTGATTAATCATAAGTCCAATGGGTCAGACCAGTCATACAACTCACAGCTACACAAAGAGAAGTGAAATGCATAACATTCATAAATATTACTTCCACATTAATATATTGGGATCTTATTTCAAACTACTGTAGAGTGTGCACTGTGCAGTCAAGACAATTTTCACGCTGATGGTCTTGGAGTTCTTTGTCTCTTTTGTCTCCAAAGACTTCCATGCAACAGAGCTCTGTCTACAGTGTGCAAATAACACCAGAGGTATATACAACACCTCTGTATGATGCAAAGCATGTGTCCTTTGAATGTCATGGTGAGTGGCTGTTAGCTTACCTTGGTGCCCACACAAGCCTGGCCCTTCTTGTACTCCTTGTGGCAGGTTCTCTTGTCTAGCTTGGTCCAGAGGGCTTTGGCCCTCCAGGATGTGAGCCTGGTCTTTAAACTACAGTAGAACGTCTCATGGTCCTGAGGGTCTAGATCCAGCAGCCTGCACAGGAGGTTGAAGGACTGCACGGTGCCCTTACAGGTGGAGGCCTGGATGAAGTTCTCAAACAGCTTCCCTGCCTGGTCCTTCTCCTCCTCTGTCTCCCCCATATTTCCCAGGAGGAGTGCAGGGTGCTTGGCTGGTGCTGGCTTGCCTTTCCTCCTCTCTCGCTCTCCCCCAGCTGTCTCAGTGGCTACTCCCACAGCCTGGCCCCCATGGTCCTGCCCAATCTGAGGAGGTACAGAGAAAACATATTGAGTCTGATGTCATCGCATGGCTTTTAGAAGTGTAGAATCCTTAACAGATGGAACTTTATGTAACATTGGGAAAAATAATTAAACAGTCAAATGTTGGACAGGAAAAGGCACAACCCTCGCTAACCATTCTTAGTTTTATTATGTAAGTTTAAAAGGTTGACGTTTCAGCCTTCAATGGCCTTCTTCAGAATAATCACAGAGGGAATAGACACGTTCATATTGGGCATGGGGAAGACAATTAGGGAGACAGTCAATTAACCAGCCTGCAACAATCACTGATTTTCTACAGAACTGGTTTCATTGCATTTATTTTACTTCATATCACTGACTTACATTTCCAGTGTAAGAATAGATGTGTTTGAGCTCTCAAAGAAAGCATTTTTATTTTCTGACAAACTAATACAGCATGCCATACTAACTGATTGTTTCTAGATAGATCTTGGGATAATGATTGTCTTCATTTCTAGTCAACAAAGGACTGTGGAAGAGTGCACATTTCCAAAAGTCAATGCCAAAGTTCAAAAGCTCAAAATAGAAACGTGTTTCAAAACATACAGTATTCCCATTTCTATGAACTAAATGAAATACAGGAGGTCATACAGTAACACAGAGAATATCAACACATTAATGAATCATGGCTTCCATCTACAAAGTACAGTGCATTTCATTCTAATGACCAAATCTATTGATAAAAATACCAGACAGCTCAGTGAGGTCAAACAGTTCGGTCCATGCCTGTTTGCACATCACTGACTTGGCACTAGTGGACACGGACATACTGCTAAGCAGGCAGAAAAAAGTGCTTGTCTTGTGGCTGAAAACTGGACAGAGGTAAATGTTTTTAATCTGCAGAACGGGGACACCTCCTACCCCTGGATATTTTTCCTAGAGTTGTAGACTGGTCTCATAGGTCTACATTACGTAGTAAATGTATATCTGGGACACTCAAATTAGTATGAGTGATATGCATTTTAACTAATTAGCAACTTTGCAACTACTTACTACTTTTTAGGTACTTTGCAATTACTTAGCATATTAGCTAACTCTTTTCCTAACCTTAACTCTTTTAGCTAACCCTAACCCTAACCTAACTCCTTACCTTAACCCTAACCCCTAAAAAACGAATGTTAGTATTAGCCACCTAGCTAATGTTAGCCAAAACAAATGTGAATTTGTAACATATTAGAGGTTTTTCAAATGCGTAACATATTGTACATTTTGCAAATTCATAACATATTGTACAAATTGCAATAGGTATCTTATCATACAAATTGTCATTCATAACATATCATACAACATCCACAAATGAATACATACCATACGAAACGTAACACATACTAAATGTAATGTCTCAAATTTTACGTTCAGAATAATACGAAATGCTCTGAGACCATGTTGAGAGTTGTGTCTTTTTTTTCGCTCCACTCTAGGATTTCAAAGCCATTGAATTCCCTATGATAATACTGATGTTTTGACAGGTCCGAATGATAAAAGTGAAACAGAATATTAGTTTGAGGACAACCTCTCTGTATCATTGAATGGCCAGGGTGGTACTCAGGCCACACCTTAACTGAGAGAGACTGAAAACTCTTCATTAATTATGATTGAGGCTTACATATGCTTACTTATACTTTTAGCATTACCCTCACGCACCATATATTGAAAAATAAGAAAAATAACCCATTCCCCTCTTTCAAAAACCACTAATCAAACATTTGAAAATCATGCCAGGAAATCCACACCAGAGCACAACATAAAAGCATAACATGGAAACCTCTCCTAAAAATATGGGAACTTAATGGGTGGGGACCATGGCTTCTGTGAGGTTTGGGAATAGCAGTCCTTTGCTATTCAAATCATCCATGGAGAGGGCTGGGCTGTGCTGGGCTTGGCCAGGGGAGAGGTGAGCCCAGCCCAGCAGGACCTGCTGCAGTGTCGTCCCCCACTCTCCACCACCCCAACTAACACCACAGGGTCTGGGGGAGGTACACTATATATACAAAGTGTGTGGACACCCCTTCAAATGAGTGGATTCGGCTATTTCAGCAACACCCATTGCTGACAGGTGTATAAAATTGAGCACACCGCCATGCAATCTCCATAGACAAACATTGGCAGTAGAATGGCCCATACTGAAGAGCTGAGTGACATTCAACCTGGCACCGTCATAGGATGCCACCTTTCCAACAAGTCAGTTTGTCAAATTTCTGCCCTGCTGGAGCTGCCCCGGTAAACTGTAAGTGCTGTTATTGTGAAGTGGAAACGTCTAGGAGCAACAACAACTCATCCGTGAAGTGGTAGACCACACAAGCTCACAGAATGGGGCCGCCAAGTGTTGAACCGCGTAGCTTCACTAGATCCAAACTGCCTCTGGAAGCAAAGTCAGCACAATAATTGTTCGTCGGGAGCTTCATGAAATGGGTTTCCATGGCTGAGCAGCCACACACAAGCCTAAGATCACCATGCACAATGCCAAGTGTCGGCTGGAGTGGTGAAAAGCTCACCACTCTGGAGCAGTGTAATCGCATTCTCTGGAGTGATGAATCACACTTCACCATCTGGCAGTCCGACGGACAAATCTAGGTTTGGCAGATGCCAGGAGAACTCTACCTGCCCGAATGCATAGTGCCAACTGTAAAGTTTGGTGGAGGAGGAGTAATGGTCTGGGGTTGTTTTTCATGGTTCGGGCTAGACCCCTTAGTTCCAGTGAAGGGAAATCTTAACGCTACAGCATACAATAACATTCTAGACAATTCTGTGCTTCAAACTTTGTGGCAACAGTTTGGGGAAGGCCCTTTCCTGTTTCAGCATGACAATGCCCCCGTACACAAAGCGAGGTCCATACAGAAATGTCGAGATCGGTGTGGAAGAGCTTGACTGGCCTGCACAAAGTTCTGACCTAAACACTATCGAACACCTTTGGGATGACTTGGAATGCCGACTGCGAACCAGGCCTAATCAGTGCACTAATGCTCTTGTGGCTGAATGGAAGCAAGTCCCCACAGCAATGTTCCAACATCTAGTGGAAAGCCTTCCCAGAAGAGTGGAGGCTGTTATAGCAGCAAAGGGTCATGTAGTGTATCTGCTCTGCTGCCTACTGGAGTTGGGCCGAGTGACACCACCTCTCATCTTCCACTGTGCAGCAGGTGTTGAGAGATCGATATGCCATCTGTCCATTAAGAAAAGTGTTATTATGTCACTGACACATGATAAGCAACTCCATATGGGAGGTGTTAGCTTGGAGCAAAGATACATGAGACTTGTCTTATGTTGTCAAGTCCTTGAACTAAGTCTTGGTTCTCAGACAGCTTTCAGTGATGCATTTTGGGAAACAACTCTAAATAGGCATACTTAAAGGAAACATCTTTAGGTATTTCTTTCATTAGTCCACTGTTGATACAGGCTCAAAATGTTTTGCATGTCAGCAGTCGAGTTTTCAAGAAATAGGATTTTCAAGAAGCAAAGTGTCACTCATGATGATACATTTTGGGACTGTATTACCATGGGCTAATTCAAAAAATAACAAAATACAGTTTGAAAGAATTTTTCCTGGAACATGAGCACTATTTGTGGTCACTGAAAACATGCCAGTTCTCATACAAACAAAATCATTCTATCTTACAGAATCCCGTTTGGCCCAAATTATCTGTATATTTTGCATCCTGTTTGCTGTTGTTGTTTCTTTGCCTTACAGTCATTCATCCTGGATAATGGGATGCCAGCTCGTATTGAGGACAATGTGGGAGGGGTGTCAACTTCTGTCCCCCAGGCTGATACACACACACCATAGTGACCCCCGGCTCCTGTCCCAGTGTCAGACACAAAACCCTATAGGCCTCTCTCTGGAGACAGTCAAGCCCCAGACTGCATTCCAACGCTACATGCCTCACATAGCACTGAACTGCTCTATCAACAAGGAACCAGAGGCAACGCCTACCGAGCTCTGTCGATGGTTCAACCAGTTATCCAATGGCGTGCTCATGACTCTGGGCCCATTCTGTAGGCTGTTATCAGTGTGTTTTGGTGATGTAATGTTTATGAGTGCTGAAAGAGGGCTGGGAGGGGCTCAGCATAGCATACAGGTGCTTTAATTAGCTTGGGGCAGGGTAAATTGTTTATGTAAAGGATGTATTATTATGCTGCTGTGGGGTAAGGGTGTTCCCTTTACCATGCAAGATGTGGTACAACACAACCAACATCTGCATTCACACCATTGTTGAAATAACAGCAAATGGTGAGAAAATCCTGAATGGCCCGCTTTGTCCTCTGGTTATATTGGACAAGTTAGATGTGACAACATGATGGTATTTGCAACCGTTTTTTCTGTATAGATTTCAAAACAAAAAACATAAGGGCTTCTGTTGAACTACAGTAAACAACCGCTTGGTCTACCACTAACAAGTAGCTGTACTCCCAAAACAACATTTCAGGAAGCAATTTTAATATGATGCAATCACAATATCAGACCATTTCCAACTAAGACATACAGTAACTACAACTTCTGTTTGGAAAGTTGAAATACAACCAGGGGTTTGTGCTCCAAGCTTCATGAATTGTTTAAAAAAAGCTACAGTATAAAGACCTGCTGGAGAGGTCTTTCTGTGTTGGTTAATGAAAGCTAGCACACACTGCCCTCACAGCGCCTTCGGAAAGTATTCAGACCCCTTGACTTTTTCCACATTTTGTTACGTTACAGCCTTATTCTGAAATTGACTAAACAAGTGTTTTTCCCTCATCAATCTACACACAATACCCCATAACGACAAAGCGAAAACAGTTTTTTAGAAATGTTTGCAAATTTATAAAAAATAGAAAACAGAAATACCTTATTTACATAAGTATTCAGACCCTTTGCTATGAGACTCGAAATTGAGCTCAGGTGCATTCTGTTTCCATTGATCATTCTTGAGATGTTTCTACAACTTGATTGGAGTCCACCTGTGGTAAATTCAATTGATTGGACATGATTTGGAAAGCCACACACCTGTCTGTATAAGGTCCCCCAGTTGACAGTGCATGTCAGAGCAAAAACCAAGCCATAAGGTCAAAGGAATTGTCCGTAGAGCTCCGAGACAGGATTGTGTCAGGGCACAGATCTGGAGTACCAAATAATGTACGCAGCATTGAAGGTCCCCAAGAACACAGTGTCCTCCATCCTTCTTAAATGGAAAATGTTTGGAACCACCAAGACTCTTCCTAGAGCTGGCCACCTGGCCAAACTGAGTAATCGAGGGAGGTGACCAAGAACCTGATGGTCAATGACACAGCCCTAGAGTTCCTCTGTGGAGATGGGAGAACCTTCCAGGAGGACAACCATCTCACCATCACTCCACCAATCAGGCCTTTATGGTAGAGTGGCCAGACGGAAGCCGCTCCTCAGTAAAAGGCACATAACAGCCCGCTTGGAGTTTGCCAAAAGGCACCTAAACACTCTCAAACCATGAGAAACAAGATTCTCTGGTCTGATGAAACCAAGATTGAACTCTTTGGCCTGAATGCCAAGCATCACATCTGGAGGAAACCTGGCACCATCCCTACAGTGAAGCATGGTGGTGGCAGAATCATGCTGTGGAGATGTTTTTCAGCGGCAGGGACTGGTTGACTAGTCAGGATCGAGGCAAAGATGAACATCCAAAGTACAGAGATATCCTTGATGAAAACCTGCTCCAGAGAGCTCAGGACCTCAGACTGGGGTGAAGGTTCACCTTCCAACAGGACAACGACCCTAAGCACACAGCCAAGACAACGCAGGAGTGGCTTCGGGACAAGTCAAGTCTCTGAATGTCCTTGAGTGGCACAGCCAGAGCCCGAACTTGAACCCGATCGAACATCTCTGGAGAGACTTGGAAATAGCTGTGCAGCAACACTCCCCATCCAACCTGACAGAGCTTGGGAGGATCTGCAGAGATGAATGGGAGAAACTGCCCAAATAAAGGTGTGCCAAGCTTGTAGCGTCATACCCAAGAAGACTCAATGCTGTAATCCCTGCCAAAGATGCTTCAACAAAGTACTGAGTAAAGTGTCTGAATACTTATGTAAACGTGATATTTAAGTTTTTTATTTGTAATAAATGAGCAAACCTTTCAACCTGTTTTTGCTTTGTCATTATGGGGTATTGTGTGTAGATTGATGAGGGGAAGAAAAAATATTTAATACATTTTAGAATAAGGCTGTAACGTAACAAAATGTGGAAAAAGTCAAGTGGTCTGAATACTTTCCCGAAGGCCCTGTATGGTCAGCTAGAAGAGCTGATGCTACATTGTCCCAGATGGAATCCCATGACCTCACCCATGATCTCCATCTGACAGCATGGAAAGGCAATCCGCAGGCAGAAAGCACCAACCCACAGAGCACCCGTAAAAAACACACATAAAAAAGAGAGCGAGAGAGAAAGAGTGTGTGTGAGAGAGAGAGAGAGAGAGAGAGAGAGAGAGAGAGAGAGAGAGAGAGAGCGAGAGACAAAGAGCAGACCGCGGCTGGGATCAATGGCCATTCCAAGCTGTTTTTATGCGAGCCTGGACGTTCGATTTCACCATACTGTACAGGTTTTAACAATCATACCTGTTTTTTAAATTACATCTGCCCATCTATGACTTGGCTAATGACTAATCCATTTGCAAACACTGGCTACTCATTTTATGCCTGTAATATCAAACAAACCATCCCATCACTGGTGCTTTCACAGCACAGCACAGGTGTCTCAGTTACCTGCTATTGTATTAGATAATAGTTCTCATAACTTTGCTATTTAAAGACACTTGACTCGTGACTCCGACAGAGTATACAAAAACTGAGGCAGAGCTATAGTACACAGTATATTAGGTATATCTCCTGAAGGTTATTCTGAGCTCAGGTAATCCAGTGCATGTTTCAGAGGGATGAGTGCACAAGCTATCAGTTTCCAGAGGAGGAATTCCAGAGATGTGAAGTATGTACCTGTTACAGCTGGCCTGCCAAGGCAGAACAGCTAAAAGGAGCTAGCCAGAAACACACACTCCCTTAAATACACACATACCTGTATACGCATTATACTGTAAATCATCTTTTCTTTGAGAACAAAATAATTATTTAACCACTAGCTGTTTAACTAATGTTCTGGAATGTTTCATTTATTTAATTTGAGTTATAACCGACACTCTCATTAGCATGGTTGCTCATGCGCTTACATTCTTGATAAGAATCAAAATAGGTTTCATGTCCATACCACATGAGCCATCAGCTGTGACTTAAACCCCTCCTCAGTTACACATGCAGCTCCATGCATTGAGACTGGTAGTGGAGCACATTTAATGAGAAGAAACCCAAGTCACCTTAACACCTCACATAATTTATAACAACACCAGTGTCAGGTTGTATTAAGATTTGGTCTAATAACAACCAACCAGGCAATACATGGTCTAAGGCAGTAAACACTGACCAATAACTTAATAAGTGTGCCCATTACTACATCAGCCAAGGCCATAGAAACTGAGCAATATAGTACATACTGCTAGACCAGTAAAACACAAAACAATGACGTGATGTCCATCGTTATTGCTCCACACAGCCTCTAGCTATCAAAAAACAATGGGAAGCTGACGACTCAAAGGAAAGCAATGGGAGGGCTAGGAATGACACGTAATGCAGTTAATTACCGAGAGAACTGAAGGAAACCAGGAAGGAAGCCCTCAACCCCTGATAAGCAGACATTACACCTCAGAGCTGGACAACAATCTAAGAAAACCATATGTTCCAGCATCCCGCCAACAACTTTGCCTCTCTCCAGCCCTCATAACTCGCTTGTACGATCTCAACTCTATGAAACCTGGCTGTTTCTTCAGACAGCGGTGCCAAAGCAAAGGGACACGGTTAAAAACACTGCGTTATCTGGCAGGTCGCAGTGAATGTCATTCATCTAGAGAGGAGAAAAGAATGAATTTACACAGAAGCAGGTACTGGAGAGGTGAAGCAGCTGTCTGCCGTCTGGAGGCCTGTCTGACCCACGCAGTGTGTGTTAACCACATGTCCTCTTGGACTTGGAGAAAGATTTATCGGGACACACTTCAGACACACAAAGCACAGAAATAATGTCTGTCCAGCTATTTGAAGTTTGACATGCAGTATGTAATCCACTTGGCACATAATAGTTTGACCTCATCCAGCGACACATTCCTGTCTTCATTTCACACAAATAAATGAGCAAATAGCTGACAAACGCAGTGAACTCTCGCCATGTAAAAAGATCCCACACAAAGAATGCTCTGATGTTCTTAAATCAACATTGAAAAATCTTGGAAACACTGATGCCATATTCAATGCAATCATTACACCAATATACCATACAGTAACATGAGATCCTCACAATGTGATTGAGATTAAGACCCGTAAGGTGAGAAGTGACTGCACTCTGAAGGCAGATTTTTTTGGTAACTGACATTCCCCCAGACAGTCAGACAGACATTCAGTCAGCAGAAGCAATTGGATCCAAAGATCCTGTTCCATATTTCAGAATGGTACCGAGGGGTTTATATGACACTGTATAACCACAGGGAAGGAATAGTGGAGCCGGTAAGGCAGCTTTCAGGGAAGTCATGCTCAGAATACACAGGTGTCATGTTCCAGAGGAAAACAGCACATGTCCTGGAGGATAGCCTGACATCTGTATAAGACCACTCTACAAACATAAATACACTGTGTTGCTGACCACAATGAGAACAGCTCCATCAGTCCTGAAGGATCTGTGCCACTCTTCAGAAAAAGGACTGCTGGACTCTATCCATGACATTTGGTGACCATTTATTGTGATCATAGACACAATAATAGAGTGCTTAGGGGTTGTTGCTCTGTAAACCCAATTCTGCTTTAATCCTTACAGTAATTTCAGGGTAAAGAAAGTCATGACATGCCTCCAGCCAGTGGTGTAAAGTCATCTGATATGTGAATGTGTCTGTTTTCCTGTCCAGATCAAAGGGATGGAGAGCTGCCACTGTGAAACTGCCTTTGCTGGAGGTTAAAGCACAAGGACTGACTCAAACTGTCACACCCTGATCTGTTTCACCTCTCCTTGTGATTGTCTCCACCCCCTCCAGGTGTCGCTTATTTTCCCCAGTGTATTTATCCCTGTGTTTCCTGTCTCTCTTTGCCAGTTTGTCTTGTATGTTTCCAAGTCAACCAGCGGTTTTCCCGTTCTCCTGCGTTTTGCATTCTCCTTTTTCTAGTCTTCCCAGTTTTGACCCTTGCCTGTTTCTGGACTTTGTACCCGCCTGCCTGACCATTCTGCCTGCCTTGACCACGAGCCTGTCTGCCACTTTGTACCTCCTGGACTCTGATCTGGTTTTGACCTTTTTCCCTGTCCACGACCATTCTCTTGCCAACCCCTTTGGATTAATAAACATTGTAAGACTCCAACCATCTGCCTCCTGTGTCTGCATTTGGGTCTCGCCTTGTGCCTTGATACAAACTCCTTTTAAGTTCCCTTAATGACCAATTTCTGAGCTTGTACAAGCCAGGGGGAACTTGTTCATGTAGTCTAGTTGGCGATTTATATCCTAATGATGACTGAGGTGGTGGTTTAAGTTGGCAGAGCGGGGTCCTACTGAAAGGATCAACCATTTTAAACCATGCATAAATCCTGCAAGTGATTTGCTTTCTGAGCCTCAACCTCCCACGTCCTTTTTCTGTGCTGGAGCTGTTGCCTGGAAACATGTGCTCACTTCCACAGAGTGGCTCTAGGAAGGAAATAATGCGAAGAGGATGAAGAAAGTTCACACAGTTCTGCTCTGGGATATTGTGAATAAGCCTACAGACAGACCAGTCAGGCTGGAATACGGTGCTCATTTGGAATGATGTCTGCTGACTGACAGAGCCAGAAAAGTTTTGTTGATTTCAGCTTATTTTTCTTCTTTACTGTAGTGAGCCCTGAGAGAGTGACATAGCTCTGAATCCAAAGGCTTGGTTCATTTAAAACTAGTTATACTAGTTAAACCAGTTATACAATTAGATTAACCTATTTTGTATCTAATACATGTGTTTATTCCTTCACAACTAGGATCTTGCTGGGCCCAGCACAGGTCTTCTGGTGCCAGTGATGTGGGAAAGGAGGCTTAGCAGAGACAGCTCAGAGGTGAGTACAGTGGAGGTAGGAAGAAAACAGAGACACAGTTGTGCGATCTTAATTTGAGCCAGTTTGCTACAGCAGGGAAAGTATCCTGCAGCAATAGGAAATGTGAATTATTAAGTGGATGAGGGCTGGTGTGGCTAATGGTGTGGCTAAAATGCCAGGGCTGAATTTTTGTCCCAGTCCACCCCTGAAGCCTCGGCACAACCACTAATTACAAACTTAGAAGATGAAACTGGCTGCTGGCAGCATTTACATCTAAGTAAATTTTGACTAAATTACAAGAACAGCAGGTTCATGCTGAGATTGGGAAACTCCCTTAGGGGGGCAATTTCAGATATTTTGGCAACACACTAACTCTTGAGTTTTAACAACATTTGGGAATTTTCATGCAGACACATTAAAACATAATAAATCAGCGTGGATTTGATCTTTACACACCCACCCCCTCAATTAGACTAACTGTGACGTCTAGAGAGAGACCATAAACCTTCAGCATCTTTACATCTCTACATTCACTCCTGATATAAAGCCTTGTGATCTTTCTATAAATCTGCTTTTGGGGAGAGCAAGTCAAACCTGATGATTTATTCTTATTCCAGACAGCATAGGTATGGTGATAAAACAAGAGAAGAAAAATGAAGGAAGTGTACGGCTACAGATAAACTTTTGATTTAATGTCTGTTGTATACACTGCGCAAAAACATTGGCACTGAAGTAATCACATTTCTTTATGTTGTATAGTCTTGGGAAAAGGTTACATATAGAACCAAAAAGGGTTATATCGCTTGCTTCTTATATGGAACACCTAAAAGTTATATACAGTAGACCAAAGAACACATTTTTCTATGAGTATACTCCCATGGCTAACAGCAAGTGTATAAATCTTTCTGAACAATATTATTTTTACTGTTCCTTAACTTCAGTTGCTTTATAACACAAGAAATACTAACAAGATAGAATATTCCTGAGGAAATTCCAGCAAGACAGGAGAAAAATATTGTGTTTTTTGTTTGAGCGTGCAATGTTTATCGAATCCAGGGAGACAGAGTACTTAAATCACACATGGACAACCAATACCTGAGACAGATTCAGAGACAGACATGTGGTGTATTGAGATGTTGACACATACTTTATCAGTAAGGTAGTGAATCACAGAGTAATAAAGCAGGACTTTAAGTCTTACAGCAGTGTGAGGAAGAGCGTGCCATGTTTTCAACCGGCACAGGATGCACAGGAAATTATTGCTCATTCAAGAGGGGGTGGAAAATTACACGACTGTATGATTGCTGCTGCCTTCTCAAAATGTCCTTACTGAGTCACAGCTGCTCTCTCATGGCCAGATACTCACAGTGGCCTGTTTTCTAGAGTGACTTTGAGATCAACATAATCAGACAGATACGCCCACATTCTGTAGGTACACTTTCAAGAGTACCAAAATGAAAATGGACAATTCCATTCAGATTTCAGTAATCCAAAATGTGTGCTTATAACAGATTATATACTGTATCTAAATACCTTACAGATGTCTCTGAAACGGATCTGTGATCATCTGACCATGTGTGCTGTAACTAATGTGCCTCACCTGGGACAAAGAAAAATATAGCCTACTGTACAGTATTTATTATTTAAAGCCACAAGTTCAAAATCAAAATCAAACACAGGTTAGTGAGTAAGCTTAGAAATTCCCATAATTCTTATGAAAGGGGAACATTAATTCATCTGACAGAAACAGCAGCGCTAAAGCAGACAGACAGTGTCACAATACCTCTCCCTGTGTATTTGTGCCCCCCCCCAACGACACGCAAAGGGCCGTAAAGTTGTGTAACTCTGTATTTCACCACTAAAAGCTGCAGGGGGAGAAAATTCTCACTGGCTTGTGTAGACAGTAATATCTGTTGATATAAATACAATATAATGGAGCCTTTACAATATACTATGATTAAGAAAACAATAATCAAATAATAATATCGTTTTCCTTACTGTTTAATCATTGTCTTTCTCTTAATGTAAACACAATGTAAAGAAAATACCATGCCATGGTGGAAGCCTATACCATTGTAGAACTCAGCCAGATACATCAAGCGTAAAGGCATAGCCTGCCAGAGAACGTGAGGGGGGTCAAAACTGAACATATTTAAAAGAGATCTTAATACACACCTTTTTAGCTTTGCTTTTCCTTAGGGTGCTTTTTCAGTCTTTCACTTTGTATTGTTATTATTTTGTTTTTTATCCTTTTATGTTTGTGTAGGAAATATTTCTGTATCTATTTTCAGAGTTTTTTATTTATGTTTTTTCCTGTGAAGCACATTGTGTGGTATTCATGTCTGAAATGTGTCAATTAAATAAATCTTCATTTCAATTGATAAATGAATCCAAAATTGTGGCCAATTCTAATTTGGCGTAAACATAGTCTCACCTGAGACAAGTGATGATTGAAGACTAAATTATTATCTCTGAGTATTCAGGCTGGAACATTTTTCACAACCTCTCTCATATATGGGAGAAGTTGTGACAAAAGTTCCAGCCTGGATACTCAGAGATAATAATTTAGTCTTCAATCATCACTTGTCTCAGGTGACAATCACGCTACTCAAACTAGTAGTACAGTGTTAGTAATTTACTGTTTCTCTCTTATTAATGTAACTCAATGTAAGTTTAAAGAAAATACCATGCCATGGTAGTAGCCTATACCACCGTAGAAGTCAGTCAGACACATCAAGTATAAAGGCTTTTAAACCTGGATTATGGTGGAGACACATACATCATTATTATAATGGTTGAACACACAGAGCTATCTTTTCAGAATATGTAGACAAACCAGATGTTTTATTGTCCAGTTCAGACACACAGGCTCTTACTGTATGTACAGGAATCTGTATCTAATCCTATCAGAATGTATTTATTTGAATACTAAAGCAAAGAACATGTACAAATCCCACAGCAGAGAAACGAAATCAATTCATCAAATAAGATTCGATTTTACAACCTTGAATGAACTATGTCACAGTGTTCAGCCTCAACTGTCATGTTGCTCAATTGTCTAGACATCTGCCCAGCGGTCATTGATTTGTGAAACATGCGTAATTGGAAGTGTGATTTACCTTAGTTTACAGAGGAGAAAAAATAAATCAACTGGTCCAGTCTTCGCAGTTGATTGAAGAGGGATATTCAAAACCGTAATGACCGGTCAAAGAAAATGTATCTAATCGAATTTTCGCTGGCTATATGTGTCGGTATGTCTCTTCCAGTCACTCACTCTAAACTACTACTGGGCTAAATTACTGTCTCACTACCACAGTACCTCCCGTCTATTGCATGAGGGCGGTGCTGGAGATTACAAGACCCAATGGTAACTTCTGATACACTGTGCTCGAAATTTAAATTAGAAAGGCTTCATTACAACTGTAGACACAAATACTTTACATGTAGCCACAGTGCAAAAAAATTACAGCATAGATAGTAGTATACTCTGATTGTTTTATGGAGAATAAAGCTGGATTTAAGTTTAATGGGTATTTTGCTAATTAAGCTACAAATAAATTAACCAAATGGAATATCGGCATATAGCCTAAATCATGATGTATATCATTGTAATAATTCAAATACATTTTGAGGCACAAGTTGGACTCAGCAAGTGATTGAGGCACGTGCACAGGCTCTAGCACAAACATATCTCCAGCTGTTCAGTGTCCAGTATAATGTTTCAAGAACAAACAAACAAAACAAAGAACTTGCGTCAAATTACGCAAAATTAATTGATCCATAATAGGCTACATTTGGCATTTACGCAGTGAGTAAACATGGACTGCTTTAAAGTATTGACTGTTTCTTCCATTACATAAAACGACACGTTCAAATGATGGCGATGACATGGTCAGTTAATCACCGTCACACCTCTCTGCTCCAACGTCATCACAAGCCTCTCCATACCAAGGAGTGACCTCTCTAAAAAAAAAACTGGTCTCAGACTAGACGTAACATAGTAAAGTTAAATCCGGGACACTCACATTAGTATAATATGTTATGTTTGGTATGGTTACACAAGATGGTTACTTAGTCGGGTGGTTGCTCGGGGTGGTGGGTGGGTGTTTAACCCATACGTCTAGCAATTATGGTTTCATAGCCATAAACCTTTAAACTAGGCTACTCCACAGTGGTTTAGACTAGGCTACTGAAAATATATTCCATGCAAATGAGGCCATCTAGCGGTAAATGGGCGAAAACATGCGACAGAGCCATATTATGCATCCACGTTTACGCAGTCACAGCAGACTATATTACTGTGTAGCCTAACTATCACAACTTTAATACATTGTAACTAGATCTACTAATTGTGAAATATAATAACAAGTGAATTATAAACTTCTAATTGAAGAGTAACAATAAAGAGTCGTCGCCAACATTACACAGATCTCATTACGCAGATCTCATTACACAGATGTTCCAACGTTAACCCGGGCTCTAGGCAAGTCTGCTCATTGCTCAAAGACGAGCAGTCAGCCCATTGCGGTGTGCCACCATCCCTTCTTCATTGGCGCCATCCTCCCACAGCCTGCTGCGGTTGGCCCAGAATAGGCCCGTCACTGGCGTCACTATGAAAGGTAAGAGCATCGAAAACGTATCACCATGGCTTGCACCTGTCAATTACGCTATAGCCTACAGTGGTCGCATAACTTGGGACAAAATAAACTACAACTTTCTCAAAATATAAATACATGCATAAGGCAATATTATAGCCTATCCTCCCCCCTCTCTTCGGACAGAGTGACCCAGCAGCAGCAGCATCACCGCACACACCCAGTGCGCAGATGGGACGTCCAAATAACCTAATTCATTCTGATGCCTTTTTTGCGCAGCAGCAATGATGTTGTATTTCTCTCTTCTAACTCTGAGCCTAACGTCCATCCATGGCATCCTCCTTCCTGAATCTGCCAGGCCCGTGGTTTTGGACATCAACCAGATCCCTGAGGATAATTTGGCACAAGGACACACGACATTAAACGACATGTTTGAGGAGGTAGAGCAACTGACGGAGGACACGCATAATAAACTGGAGGACGCGGTGCACCAGGTCGGTTAATGGTTAGGTCTACTCAGATGTATATTTGCAGAGCTTTGATACAAAATAAATTAGCCTATTATGTCCCATAACACCCCTTTCATTTGTATGATTTTTAATGTTATGTAAAATGCAACAGATAATAGCGCAGTACACTCTTATTATATCATTTTAGTTGATCTGAAACCTTTCTGTTAAAGTAACCACAAGTTTAACTTGAGACATAAATATTTATTAGACTAATAAAAACAGTTGCCCATGTGGGTTGAGATGAGTCTAAGTCAATCTTAACATGCACAGTGTGTAAAAAAAACAGTGGTGACCTCAATGCAGCGTTGATCTTTTGCATCAAACCTCTTTAGATGGACAATGAGAGTGCCAAGTCCAGCTTGCATCCCAATAACCTTCCCTCAAATTACCACAACGAAAGCACTTCTGAGACTGTGGTTGAAACTCAATCCATCCACACCATAGAGACAGTACACAAGGTACAGTAGTAGTCACACGCAAATGCATTTTTGTACTGTATTTCATTCAAAACTAGAATGCTGAAATGCTATTATGAATTGTAATACTGTATGGTAGTAGTATTTTGGCATCCCACATTTGTCATGAAGATTGAAAGCAAAATTGCAGAAATCCTACAAAAGTGATCCTAACTGGAAATGTGTCTCTCTTTCTTTAGGAGACAGACAACAGAACAGGAGAGACCCATATCACCGGAACAATTATCCAGTCCAGTGGCAAGGAAAATAATATTAATCATGTGAGTCAACAACAATCTTTGGAATTTCCCTCCATCATGATTTACAACAGATTTTTTTTTTAAACATATATTATCCACAATAACTTGAACACTATAACTCTAACTGGTGTTTTGTGTTTAATAAAGACAGTGGGCATAAGATGAATACAATGCCATCCTTAATGCAAGTCACAATTCATGAAAGATTTAACAACACATGGGCTGTTTCCTCTTTCTGTGCTGTTCTGCATGCGGCCACAGCTGCTGTCATGTTTGGGAATCTCATTTCTCTTTCCCCATGCCCTGTACGCCTCTCCAGTCTCAACTGTGCTGTCTCATGCTCAGTAAGCCAGGTTAAAGCTACGTCTTATCCAGGCAGAGTGACGTGCAGGATGGTGGCTGGTTGATAAGCTCTCTTCAGAGCTGCATCCTGTCTGTACATTAATTATATATGGCAGCCACATCTCAGCCCTGATGAGTCTGCTGATCAGGCAAGATAATAGCAAAATAATCACAGATCAATAAAGCCAGATGTGTGCGTGAGTGCATGTCTTGACCAGTATACAGTAGTAGGCCTTTGGAGACAGACACTTGATTACTGCTATAACCGGCCTCTGACCAGGACACAGTGCAAGAAGCGCTCAATTCATCTTGTCAGCAAAAGTCTGAGGGGTTTTTAGTTATTTGTTTTTGGGGGTTTTAGTCACAATATCTAGCTGGATAGTTTTGAACAATAACTGTGAAATGTCTATCATTTGATTCGGTGCTTTTGGTAAACATTGCGTGTAGTCATTTTCATAACATCCTGCACATTAAACATACATTTTCTTTATTGCAGTCACAGGTTTTAATATTTAGTTAAAATAATAGACAGTCTCAGATCATGCCATTCCTACCAGTCTTTTCCTTAAGATATGTGGTAGAGAGACAAGTGAGAGGGAATTTGGACATATATTGGGACAAGTAGCCCATTGTCCCAGTTTTAACTTTTTATTCAGGTCACTTTAGGCACAGATACACTACTGTTCAAAAGTTTGGGGTCACTTAGAAATGTCCTTGTTTTTGACAGAAAAGCAATTTTTTTGTCCATTAAAATAACATCAAATTGATCCGAAATACAGTGTAGACATTGTTAATGTTGTAAATGACTATTGTAGCTGGAAATGGCTTATTTTTAATGGAATATCTACATAGGCGCACAGAGTTCCATTATCAGCAACCATCACCACTGTGTTCCAATGGCACGTTGTGTTAGCTAATCCAAGTTTATCATTTTAAAAGGCTAATTGATCATTAGAAAACCCTTTTGCAATTATGTTAGCAAAGCTGAAAACTGTTGTTCTGATTAAACAATCAATAAAACTGGTCTTCTTTAGAATAGTTGAGTATCTGGAGCATCAGCATTTGTGGGTTTGATTACAGGCTCAAAATGGCTAGAAACAAAGAACTTTCTTCTGAAATAAACACCAGTCTGAACGTCAACAGTGAAGAGGCGAATCCGGGATGCTGGACTTTGCAGAGTTGCAAAGAAAAAGCCATATCTCAGACTAGCCAGTAAAATGAAAAGATTAAGATGGGCAGAAGAACACAGACACTGGACAGAAGAACTCTGCCTAGAAGGCCAGCATCCCGGAGTTGCCTCTTCACTGTTGACGTTGAGACTGGTGTTTTGTGGGTACTATTTCATGAAGCTACCAGTTGAGGACTTGTGAGGCATCTGTTTCTCAAACTAGACACTCTAATGTACTTGTCCTCTTGCTCAGTTGTGTACCGGGGCCTCCCACTCCTCTTTCTATTCTGGTTAGAGACAGTTTGCGCTGTTCTGTGAAGGGAGTAGTACACAGCGTTGTATGAGATCTTCAGTTTCTTGGCAATTTCTCGCATGGAATAGCCTTCATTTCTCAGAACAAGAATAAACTGATGAGTTTCAGAAGAAAGTTATTTGTTTCTGGCCATTCTGAGCCTGTAATTAAACCCACAAATGCTGATGCTCCAGATACTCAACTATTCTAAAGAAGGCCAGTTTTATTGCTTCTTTAATCAGAACAACAGTTTTCAGCTGTGCTAACATAGTTGCAAAAGGGTTTTCTAATGATCAATTAGCCTTTTAAAATGATAAACTTGGATTAGCTAACACAATGTGCCATTGGAACACAGGAGTGATGGTTGCTGATAATGGGCCTCCGTATGCCTATGTAATTATTCCATTAAAAATCAGCCGTTTCCAGCTACAATAGTCATTTACAGCATTAACAATGTCTATACTGTATTTCAGATCAATTTGATGTTATTTTATTGGACAGAAAATCAGCTTTTCTTTCAAAAACAAGGACATTTCTAAGTGACCCCAAACCATGAATGTAAATATTGGAGGAGAACGTGCAACAACGTATCACATCCTCAAAAATGTACTTTGAAGTTATTTTAAGTTTGCAATAGTACATGGCTACAACATCTGAATTTCACTTCAAGACTACCATGTTTAATTTAGCCAATTTTTCCAGTACAATCTGTTTTCTAGTGCAAAACTCTGGATTGTGGGCGGCTTTGGTACCATATAGAGACCATCTGCATGTTTATCTGTGAAGGAGGGTGTGTCTTGAATGTCCCCTTTTCCCCTCCTCACAGGAGTGTATTATTGATGAGGACTGTGAAAAGGGGAAATATTGCCGGTATGAGACGCACCGATCCAAGTGTCTAACCTGCAAAGCCCTCGACGTGGTAGGTCCATTTCATGGTTATTAACAGTGTCACACACATTTTACACACCCTGACACTGAACCCATCTAGAATGTATTCATGCAGACCTATATTTCCCAGGGGACTTTGACTCCTTCCTAGTTCCTACTTCAGACCATCTCCAGTTTTTGTAACAGTGCTTTAGTGCACACATGCACACACACAGCAATCACAGAGCAGCAGATTGCTTAAACAATATGATGCAGCTGCTTCTGCATTGTTACTGCATTGCAGTGTTGCCACAAGTGTAACTGGAGTGTTTCATGAGGGAGAGCTTCTCCCCTCTTGGCTGTGCATCAAAGCATGTGTCTGATTGAATAAGAGCTCCACCTCTCTCCCCCTCTCTCAGAGGACAAAGAGAGCAGCAGGATGAGAGGTAATGAGAGAGCCTACTCTACAGACACAAACAATGTAATTGAATTTAAGACCAATGTTTTTGGCAGGGCAGAGTGGAAATCCATCCACATAATACTGTAGATACTGGCTTGCATTCAAAGTCAAAGGTATGCTGAGAATAGCTAAGGGTTTTCCAAGTTGATAAGGCCTGTGTTAATGTCCTGCACAGAAAAACACAGTCATATGTCAAGCAGCACACTATAAATTAGATCCCACTATTGGTTCAGATTGCACAAGTAGCAGGAATTTGCTGCACCTAGAGAGCTTATGAGAGTTACACGAGACCGGTCATGCCATTCCATGACCATGGGGCTTATATGATGCCATGCATGTCATCTGACAGTTTGTCACTGTGTGTGTGTGTTCCAGCCCTGCAAAAAGGATGAGGAGTGTTGTACAGGACATCTGTGTGTGTGGGGCCAGTGCAGCCAGAACGCCACTAAGGGGGAAGCTGGCAGCATCTGCCAATACCAGAACGACTGCAGCCCAGACCTCTGCTGTGCTTTCCATAAAGGTACAGGCCACACACAGAACATAATTCCTCTGCTAAATTATACACCATGAGTCATTCTACATGAAATTAACATCATCTGTGGGGAGCAAAATGGGCTCCTTTCATTTGGCTATGACTCAGCCAGAATAAAACCTACAGGGATTGCTTTGACATCCAAAAAAGGGAGGTTTCAAATTGCGATACCACAAAGCCTCTGTTCTCAATGTAATTGTCGCTAGCCAATTATTATAGTCATGAAGTCAAGTGAAGCAGTGCGCATTGAAGTTTCAGATAGTTAAGTGATCATGTGAAAACCCATAACCTGCTTTCTCTTCTAAGCACTGTCCATATACTGTACTCCTGTATTAAAGTTTCTGTAGTAATGTCACTTACCTTTGTCACTACCCATCTCTCTCCCCTTACCTTGTGGTCAGCTCTGCTGCTCCCTGTGTGCACGGCCAAGCCAATAGAGCGTGAGTGCTGTCATGGCTCCTCCAACCACCTTATGGAGCTGTTGTCCTGGGACATAGAGGGCCAGGGACCAAGGGAACACTGCCCCTGTGCTGGTGACCTCCAGTGCCAACATATCGGGTAAGAGTATATATGCTGCAAACCTGCAACATTTATATTCAATTTAAATGAAGGCATAAGTCATTACATTTTTGTAAAAAAACACTTGGTAGACAAAAGCCATAGCGATCACTCAAAATGCTGTTGACCCAGGATGATGCTACAAATTGATATTTCCTCATCTCTTTGACAGACGAGGCTCCCTGTGTCTGAAAAGACAGAACTCGAGTGAAGAGGACCTGACAGACACACTTTATTCAGAAATTGACTATATTGTCTAGGAGTACCCATGCAGCTCAACCTTTTCAGGCCTGTAGACAATCAGATAGAGGGGTCTCCAGTGATTTCAGCCTAGAAAATGAGGTTGCTCACCTTCTCACAAGGCTTACATGTAAGATTCTTCCATCTATAAACTTGTCATTGTTTATTCAAGCCATTGCAGTTTTTTCTATCTGCTTGAAGTTAACCAAAGCTCTAGATGTTACGTAACACCATGTATGTATTAGACGGAGTTTACATTTTGGGGTATTTCCCCGATTCCTAGATGTTCACGCTGTTCAAAGGTAGTGTGTATGATGACTACACTCCAATTCTGCAATAAGAGTTCGTGTTTTAACAAATATGTACTTAAAGCATACCCCATCCTGCTCTCACTTATGTGCCTACCTTAAGGATGCACCGTTGAGGCCCTTTGCTCAAAGGAATTAAGTCAAGTTTGGGATGAAGAAAGAATAAACACAAGGCACTGTATACATGTGAAGTAGCTTGCTTAGTCCTGGTTTTTGTTTTAAATAGTGGTTTAAACAAGGACAGATGAAATGTCTGAATATATGGAGCACTTTGACAGGTCAGCTCATCATGCCCACAACTTAGTAATGGAAACTATAACCCAGACACATGCAGCTCGCACAACTTTTGCGCATGAGAAAATAAAAGGCTTTGAAAATGTAGATGTCTATTCTTGTGATGTAAATATTCTTATATGTATACCATGTTAAATCCATATAAATGCAGAATTGGTAAAGTGGGGATTCAAAATATTTAATTTACAATAACAGAATACTGCAGTTATGAAAAAAACATTTTAATTTCAATTCTAAAATCACCTTAACTATGTTCACACAAGATTTAAACCTCAAAACAAAGAAACAAATTATTTTATTGGCATTTCTACTGTGAACAGCTTGTGGCAGGCAGCATTAGAAGCCCAGAGGAGCTCTACTGGGCCCTGCAGCGTGGATACCCAGTCAGCTGGTCCAGTAAGGTCTATGCCCTCTGGTCTCAGTCTGAGAAGCAGCAGCAGGTATATATTGCCCCCAACCATCTCCCAAAACAACTGAGGGCTCCCGCCCCTCAAGCAATCAGCATGCACGTGGCCTCGACAGACACGCACACCGTTCACATCGTGCAGAAATAAACAGGTTTCTAAATTAACATAAGGTTAAATACAGACAAAATGTTTTTAATGTGTGCCAGAGGTCGCTCACAATAACATCAAAATAATTTACATTGAACAAAATGATGAGCTTCTTAACGTAGTCTACATGGTGGTCTAGTTGCCATTTCCTTGGTAATTGGAGGACTAACACGTATCAGTGAATCAGGAGGAAGTGAGAGGCTGAGCTCCTATAAAGCGTAGGGGGTGAAGCAGCAGTAAGAGGAGTTTCCACAGTGATGTACACTGTGGCATTCTGGGAAAACAGCAAAAACCCTCCACGTCAGCAAATCAAAAATGACCACTTTATAGAATCAGAGAAAACAGAAGTCATTAAATGTTGAGTGTGAACTACGTATCGATCAGCCAAGGATGATAAAAAAAACTGCAGTTTGGATTAAAGAAGACAAAGAAACTGGAAGAAGACAAAGTGAGTTTGTTGTCGTAGATACTCTTGGCTTTATACTCACAGTCTCTAAAGTGGGTGGGTGGAACGAGCATCGCTCTAGCCTGGTGAAATATCAGATGTGGAGAATTTGAACCAGGTACATATTCACAGATGGGTCAGGTAGGCTCTATCGCTAGTCTGCCTAACAGAGGGAGAGCGAGAAACCAAGTGCAAGAGGGAGATGAGGAGAAATAAAGTGTTGCAGAGAAGAAGGAGAGGAAACGGACAGACTTGTCTTTCCCTCTGGCTACACAGCTCTACTCTGATCGTGCACCCATGCCTGGAACATTTTCGTTAAATTGATTTGTCTGTATGGTATTTTGTTTATTGAATAGCTTTTGCACTTCCCTTTAAACTTCACAGTACAATAAACTATAGTGCACAATATGATTTCTGAGCCACTCTCCCCTAGAGCTCAGATGGGAGGACAAGAGATGGTGTATGAGCCGCACTGATCTGGTGACGTCGTCGAGTCAACGTGGGGCCCCACGCCAGACAGGGTCCCTTGGCCGGGCCAAGCTACACTGCGGCAGGCAGGCAGGCAGGCCAACCAGCTAACTGGGACGGGCCTCAGAAGGGCCTCAGTCCTGCCCCGGGTCCTTGACCGGGCCCCCATCCAGGTAGATCTTAAGGGCCTTCTCCTTACGAGGTGAGTAACTGACCCGGTGGCCAGTCTTCAGCAGGCGGCTGCTCTCCCTCTTCATCAGCTCATTGCGTTCGTCTTCAGACTGTTCCATAGGCTCCTCTGTGCTGTCCCTGAAACCCCAGAGCACAAGCTGTGAGATTTTCTGGAGAATATACCTATATTAAACCAAATCTCTGCAGTTTTCCTGAACATCCCATTGTCATTACACAACAGCTACTCATTTGAAATGGCAAAGGGCCCTGTTCCAGTATGGCAGAGTATGATGGGTTTACCTGTAGAAGACCACAGCGCCATCATCACAGATGTACAGAGGCCACACATTCAGAGTGGACACTTTAGGGTTCCAGTCCAGATCCTGATGGATCTCCAGTACAGAGATATCACAAGGAAATGTTCCGCGCCCCTGCAGGAGACAATCAGGACACCAGTCAGTAAATTGGAAAACATTTCAGGAAATTAAGTGGAGTGAATCAACGCAAGAGTAAAAATAAATCCTAACAGCATCAAAAACAGTTTACCTACCTTCGCAAACTCCAGGTTTTCAAGAGGAACACCACTTATTTCACTGAGCTGGAGAGAGAGAATTGATGTCACAAATTGCCTTTTAATATTCATTTAGCATGCCCTATAATTTACCTTGCAACATCTACTTATGCGTCTCAAAGTCTAGAGGCTGATGTTATATACTGTGATGTGAAAAGTTACAGTGCATCTCACTACTCCCAAGTGGTGCATCAGACCCAGTGATGTCGCTGGGAGCAGCACTTAGTGGGTAAGACAATCCCACAGTGCTGCCTTGCAATCCAGCGTGTCTGTGGCCTCAGACATGTGCACCAGTGTACAAGGCCTGGCACCACATTCAGGACGTGAATACACACACACACACCTTTTCCTTGAGTTCCTCCACACTGCTGCTCTCCAGAACCACTTCCTGGAAGGGCTCCAGCTTCATCTGGGCGGGGTTCCAGCGGCGGGTCAGCACAGCCAGCTGGGACATGGACTTCATCTTCTCCGGTCCTGGAAAGGAGGGTTAGGGAGGCTGAGCGAGCACACACACCCACCCACTGTCTCGGTCTGCCTCTCTTTCTCTCCCTCACAAGTGATACTCATTCAGATGAGAGACAATTCAGTTCTACAGGGCTTTTCCTTTTACAGAAGTAATTGTTAAATCTTTTTTACGTGACCTAATATAGGAGTTTGATATAAAGCAGTAATATATTTTAGAGTAAGTTTGTCTCTTTTCAGGCTATGATGACCATGAGGCGATTTACAAATGGTTCTGAAGAGAGTAGTCGAAACAATAGCAAACCAGTATTACCATCTAGAACCTCCAGAAAGACCTCCCAGTTACTGGAGATGTTGATGTCCTCCTCGTAGACGTGGTAGTCCAGAAACACTGTCCCTGGGTTCTTCCACGTCTTCTTCCTGAGACGGAACCTGACCCCACACACACAAACAAAATTAGGATTCAACAGCACTTCTATCAATAAGCATCAGCTGTGAGTCAGTGCTTTAAAAAGGTCTCATACACAGTACCCATCCATAAGAGAACAATGGCACCCATAATACTTTGAAGTGAGAGGATCTGCAGCAGGTAGCCTAGTGGTTAAGAGCGTTTGGCCAGTAACTGAAAGTTCGCTGGTTTGAATCCCCGAGCGGACTAGGTGAAAAATCTGTCGATGTGCCTTAGAGCAAGGCACTTATCCAGAGCAACTTACAGGAGCAATTAGGGTTAAGAGCGTCTTCTAAATGACTAAAGACTGACATTCTGATTGTATCACCACAAAGACACATGTGGAACCTTTTACAGTCAACAAATGTTTTCCTGAAGAAAACATGTAGGTAAGGGATTCAAGTGTATAATATTTGATGTGTGCCCATACATTCGTGTGCATTGGATTGTGTACATAGATCTTAGATATGCAGATTAGAGTTACGTGACTGTACATGTTTTTAAGTGTGTAAGGTGGAACCCACTTGTCGATGTTGAGATCCAGCTTGCATTGGTCTTTCAGCTGAGGCATTAGCTCCTCTTTGGACTGTTTCACAGTCATGCCCTTAGCAAACACTGTGTCCACGAGGAACTTACAGGGCTGGGGAGAAGAGACAGACACACACCATCACTTAAGCAGGAAACACAATGACATATACAACTGTCACATAAATACACCCTGGTGACAAATCCATCAGCAACACACCTACAGGCAGCTGTTATGTGAAGAAATTTCACAACACCGAATAACAATCACTTATGTGTCTGAAGAAACATCAGCTCATCCCAGTCCTTACCTCTGCATCATTCACTAGTAGCTGGTACACTTTCACCCGATACTCGCCCTTCTTCAGTGCTCTGCCTAATCGAATGGTTATCTGTAAGAAGACCAAGAGGAGCGTCATGGATAAGATTGTTTGTAAAAAAAAAAAACACTATTATCTTTTGAAAATAAGTCATGTTTTGAAAGGGGCAGATAGTGAGACGCTACGGACCTTGTTGTCGTCAGAGAAGGAAGAGAGGGTCTCGTTGAGCCGTACACTCTCAAACTCCTGGTTGTTGGCGTAGACGCGGAACACCTTGAACTGGGTAGAGGTGACCCCCACGAAAGGCTCCAGGTTCTGTTTGAACGCTGACAGAGTTATCCTCTTATCCACGTGGACCAGTACACCTGACAGGCAAACAGCACCAAAACATACGTTTCAATTAGTTGGAACAAACTAATCATATAACAGTATATTCAATACTACATGTGGATTTTGTTCTAACAGCATCTAAACCAGTGTTTCTTAACCCTCGAGGTGTTGCTCCCCGGTCTGTCAGATAACTGACATGAGTGCTTATCTTAAATGAACCCCTTCACATCCATGGACTATATTTAGTACGATATCAAAAATGTGCCACAAATTCTGTTTTCTGTAAATGCATGAAATTTGGTGTCAACACAGTTAGCACAAGTGTCTAGATAGAGAATAACAATACTAAAATGTCAATATGGCCTATCATACTTTAAAATGACTTCAGCATATGCATTTTGAAATACATTTCAGAATTAAATTGTTTAAAAGCATATAGTATTGTTATCTGACCTCTTCTAAGCCCAAATATATGATTGAACTCATTGTTGTTTGTGAATTACAGCCATTTCTGTATCGTACTAAATTTTGTCTTTGGACAAGTGGTTACTGTTTTTTTTGTCGTCACCCCCCTACAGTATATGCAATACAAACTGTCTTAATGGAGATTGGAGAGAGTCATTTTACAGCGTTCTCCCTCTCTCAGATCTTAAACATCTTCACATCTTATTATACAGTAAAAGCAAATCCAATGGAGAGTGAGGCCTGCTACAGCACTCTCCCCCTTTCTCACAAGCACACGTGCACACACATACCAGACATACACACATGCGGGTGTGCATGGTGGGGTAAGAAAAATTTGTCATCTTTGAGCACTTTCTGACCACTTCTAACATGGGGAAACATGTATGGAAGGTTTCATTGAAATCAAAATGGTGCTGTAAAAAAAGTGATCCAATTCATAATATGAACGACCCACACTTATTCCACTGAAAAAGGTACAAAAAAACAATTCTACAGTTCCCACAAACTAAACATTCAATCAAAAAAAGTTAGGACAGACTAAACAAGATTAGAATCAAAGACCTGCATTTGTAAATACATTTAGAAGACGTACATTTCTGGCCTCCTTCCCCAGAGCCGTCCTCCTGTGCATATGGTTCTGCTCTGAAGTAGAGGTAATAGGATTCCGCCTTGCTCTTCCCATTCTCATCATACTCGCTGTCCGTGCCACTGTCCTCCTCGGCTGTGTCCCACGTCTCTTTCTTACCCTCGTTGGCCTTGGAGCGGCGGCTGCTGGTGATGCTGTGTGAGTCCAGGCCATTGGCCAGCTGAATGGGGCCACTGTCAGCGTTGCACAGCGTGTCACTGCTGTGGCTGGAGCTCAGGATGTCACTGTCAACTGAACTCGTGCTGCGGTCGTTGTTCACCTCAGAGTCCGAGCGCTCCTCCCCAGGGAACTGGGTTTCCGGGTCAGAGTAGGTCCCCCCGCCGGCCGCCCGGATCCGGTTCTCCAGCTCTCGGTTGTCGACTGCAACGACAGCGGATACGGAGGAGTCTAGTTCCTGAGAGGGTGAGGGGGACTCGATGTGCTCGAAGTCGCTGGTGTCTGAGCTCTTCTGGCTGTCACTGGTGCAGGAGCCCTGCTGCTGCTGGAGGGACAGGTTCTTCAGCTTCTCTGTGCTCTCCTCCAGGATGGTCTCTACAGAATTCCTGTTGCCCTTTGACCCCTCAGAGCACTCCTCAGGGTCACCGCCCACTTTTTGGCAAATAGTTCTGTTGGTGCCGGGGGATTGCACAGGGAGCGAGACAAACAGGCGGATTGTGTTCCCATGGCGATCCAGCAGTTTCCACAAGAGGGAATCAGTGAAAGTGACCTGGTGATCTGGGGATTCAGAGCTTTCCACAAAAACCTAAGAGAAACCAGATAATGGACAAATTAGGTTTGTGTTACATCTGATATCAAAGCACTGCTGAAAAATTGTTTACAGATACACAACATTAACACAGCAGACACAACCTGGAAAGGACAATAATAAAGTAGAGTGCGACCTTGTTGCTCCTGAAGAAACCCTCTGCTTTCAGTGTCTTGTTGGGCACGTAGAGAAGCCGAAGGTCATTATAGCAGCGCTCCAGGACAACACGCATGGTTTCAGCTGAGAGCTCTGTGGCCTTTCAACAAACAATACACACACAGTGGAGAGATACCTCACCACAGATCCCAAAACAAATAGTGGCAGATTTCATGGTCTTACAAGTGTGGACTGTATCAGGCTGGATTAGACTGTATTAGATAGAAAGGAAGAATTAAAGAAGAGTGTCTGAACTAACTTACCTGTGCAATGAGCTGCTTGAACTCAGTGATTGACTGGTTTAGATAGGCCCTGATGCTGACTGGAGGGGCGACAGTGTCAGTCTTCAGATCCACCACGTGAACCTTTACCATCACCTCTACAGAGACACACACCAACCAGTCACACACACAACTCACTTCCAAAAAGGCTAAAAGAGTTGCTAGTTATAGTATTATATTTAAAGTATTGAATGTGTTTTACTGACCTCCAGGTTTGTATGGCTGGAAGACTTGCTCTGGTCTGCGGGTCTCCAGCAGCAGGTCAAACATGTAGGAGGACTTGACCCCGCCCAGCAGTAGCCCCATGGGGGTGTCGTCCTCGCCCTCGTACGAGCGCTCCAGGTACTCATGGAACTCATCGTACTTGACAAGGCGACAGCAGTCCAGCGGGACCACCCCATCCAGTTCCATGAGCTAGGGGGCAGAATGGGTGGCCAAAGACACACACAAACACACAAACACATCCAATTGCTAATAGACACATAAGATAATGTTTTGAAGATTCTCTTGGCCATTGCAACCCCCCTTTTATTCTTAGAACTATGTCTATCCTTGGACCACTCTCTATTCTGACACCGACCGCTAGCTGGTATGAACTGCAGCTGCTGAGTGAGATTAGCTTTCAATGCTTTCCTCCGCGTTTAGCTTCCACTCTGACGTACCTTGTAGGCCATCTCTGTTGCCTCTCTGAGCGTCTTGTCCTTGTGCACTTCCAGCTTGTTCTCCATCATAGCCATCATCTTCACCGGATGCATGCAGAACAGCTTGATCTGACAGAGAAATACAGATCAATTAACAACAAGACAACCTCTGTGAAAAACAACAGAACAACATTCAGTCAAATGACCGACACCGTTGCCCATGGGAAAGTCCACAGGAGGAGGATGTACCTTGCAGGTATTGCGCTCGATCTCCCTCTGTCTTTTCTCCTGCTCCTCAGACTCCTTCTCCCTCTGGACCAGATGCTTTATGTGCTCAGGGAAGTCATCACAATCCAGATACTCTGCCGTGGTAACAACATGGCCCATCAGTCAAGAGATCACCATAACTAACTGGGGGTCCAAGTCATTGAGAGAGACTAGGAAAGTAAAACCTACTAGGATTGTTATACCCACATATTTCACTTTATACAGTTTAACAGTCATTTTAGACATTTAAAAGCAAACTTGATTATGGAACTAGACTTGGTTCAATATGTTTCCCTTACTTGCATTCCTTGAGGGGTCTTTCAACCTATAAATCAGCATATACGCATTCGTAGAGCTATTGAAACAGAAAAACATCTTATTAAATGCAAATGGAGAAAAGGAAAATGAGTAGCCAAATCTTAGAGAGTTCTGTCTTTCTTTCCAAACACATGAAAGAACAGTACATTATGTAAAAGCTCAGTTATCAACAGGGCTTTGTCCTAGCCTGAATAACTACCCTCTTGTTTTTCTCCCAGGGAGACTTCAATAAAATGTAGGGCTCTGTGTAAACAAGCCGCGGTTCATCCCCATTAAAGCTTCCTCTGGTATTGAACGTTGCGGTGTGTGGAGTGGGAAGCTAACTGATGCTGGTAATGTTCTGGCCATGTAGGCATGCATTAGTAGGTACATACAATGATATTGTGAGAGGGGAGAGCCAGGCATGGGAGTGAGATGTGTTCAGGGACATATTGATTTCAGAGTGACTGAGAGACAGGAGCTCCACTGACCTTGCAAAGGCACTGGAGTAATAGCCTCTGCTCCCTGAGGACCCTCCATACGTTTTCCTGATGTCTTCCTGGGTGATCTATATAAGGACACACACATCAACACACTGGATCACCACCGTTGAGTTTCTGACAACTGTCAGTTACAATGACAGGCGTCGATTTCTTAAGTCTATTTAAAGCGTAGGTCGAGGAGTTATATTGATGCAACCTGTGTCGAGTTGCTTTGTCTAGTATTACATGCATAGTAAACATAAGTTATTGTAAGACTGATAACCTTGCTGACGTGCTGGTCGTTGAAACTGTACCACTGGCCATCGCTGAAGGACTTAATGCAGGCATAGTAGTGGCCACCTGCAGCGCTGCCCGAATGCACCATGACCGAGAACAGCTCAAAGGTCAATGAACTCTGGAGACGAGACAGAGGCAGGAGAGAGAATTGGCTAACAATTAATTCTAATGACAGCAGATTGCACTACATGCAAACAGACCAAGATGGGCTATAAGACACAGGGAGTACGGGTGCTACAGTGTAAGGACTGTTTGTGTGGTATTACATACAGTGTTGAGGCTGGGTACCTTTGGCTTCAGGACCCTCTCAGTACTGCTGGCGCTGTCCAGGCAGATGCCCTCATCCACACCGTCGTCCGCCGAGAAGTCGTTGCTCATCTGGTCGCTGTGGCAACTGCCTTCATTCTCTGCCCCGCTGTCAGTGCAGCTCTCCGTTTGAGGAGATTTCTATGAGAAGGCATTGATCAAAAACAAAGAGTGGGATGGAAAGAGAGAGAAAGCAGACAGAGTTCAGGTATCAGTTACACTCATGAATTAATGATGACTTCATGGAAATTACTAATACATGAAACATAATCGAAAATCTAATTTGAGTGGACCTGAAAGGCTGGCACTATTCCACCCCGGGCCTCCTTACTCTATCTAGAGTATAAAACACATGGGAGGCCACACTGGGCTGGTGTGTCTCACCTCGTCCTCCACGTCCATGAAAGGACCCATGTCCAGCTCCTCAGGAAAGGACATGCGGTCGTTGAGTTTGATGCGGTGCATAGTGGTGTAGTCAAAGTCAAAACGCTTCAGCTGCAGAGTCAGCAGGTAGGGAAAGTGCAGAAACCTCAGCCCCTGTGGAGGGAGGGCAAAGGGCATGGGTCAGAACCCAAATTACCTGGGCAGACCAGTGACCACCTTCACTTAATACCCCCCCCATCAGTTCTCCCATGACCCAAAGGGAAGTGTGGTCTTAACATCAACAAGATCACTAGTCTGTATACTCACCTTACGGGCATCACATTTTTTCTTGCAGCGCTCACAGAAGTACTGGTTGGCCCCGTCCAGAGTCTCTGGCTGGACGAAGGCCTGCAGAGCCTCCTCCTGTTTCAGTGAGTCACAAAGGCACTGTATCAGTAACAACTCTGACCACATATACCTCACATTACACTGTCTTACTATTAACAGTCTTAGGAAAATGCAGGAGCACACAGCAGGGTCTGGACTTCAGTGTCTGCGCGGTGAATACGACCGTGCAATATGACCATGATAGCTTTGATCTCTTCAAACACTTGGATTAATACGGCTATAGTCATGAAGAAGGGCAGAGACATAAGAAATTGAGGCAGAGAGACACGCACCACGCTGCCATAAGCCTGGCTGGCCCCAAATGGTCTGATGACCAGAGGGATGTCCAGGTAGGTGTCGATCCTCCAGCTCTCATAGCCACACTCCAGACAGCGCACATAGTCCTTCAGCTTCCCCTGGTAAAGCTGGTTAATCAGGTCAGCCTGAGGGGGGACACAACACGAGGGAGTCAGGCCCAAGCAGTCACAACACTCACACACATGCATCTCTCAGAATTCTGAAATACGCTCTTCACTGCTCACACTGAACCTACTACTCACACAACTCTATGCCAGCTTAATAATAATGTAAACTCCCTAAACTCTAACACTCCCCAAAGACAATGACTCGGCTCCTCTCAAAGAGTCAACACATTTCACTTAATATGTGATTGCAACAGCGGGCTCATTAACTGGGTAAGACCCTATTTAACAAGTAGAGACCAATTGGTCCAAGTGTTGGATGTTAATGGAAAACTGTCTAATGCAAAAGGAGATTAGCTGTGGAGTCCCGCAGGAGAGTGTCCTTGGTCCACTGCTCTTCCTACTGTACATTAATATGAAAATCAGCCTGCTCTTTTAAATTGTTTTTGTACGCGGATGACTCTGCTCAATTGATGTCCCAAAAGAACAAAGCCTCAGTAGAAGAGATCCTTAGAGCGGAGTTATCCAATATTACTAAATGGCTTATTTGGTTCCAGAGTAACGCTTGTAAGGTCCCCTGGTTTCAGTGTCAAAGTGGGCAACTCAGAGGTTAGACCAAAAACATCACCTTGGGTGTTAATTTGATAGGTACCGGACCTGTGAGATTATGTTTAACAAAAATAAACCCCAAAATATAATTCCTAGCTCAGACCTCTAAATGGCTTGATATTGAGACCCTGAAGAGTCTGGCAGGTAAGCTAGTTCAGTGTCACTGATTATGTGTGCTCATCATGGTTCACCAGCAGCCACAAACATCTAAACAATTTAGGATTTAAAAACTTTTGATTCTACAGAATAAGCCACAGATAAAATAAGCTTGTAAGAATTGTATTTTAACTCCCCCGGCCCTCGAACTTATCTGGAGGTCCAGCATTTTAAGCAGCTTGGCTGGCTATCTGTGTAAAAAATAAATGTTATTAATTGAACTGGTCTGGTAAGGGCCACAGAATTATCACTGACTCAGCCCTCACATACCTATCCAATTATGTTTATTTAGAGATGTCCACCAGCATAATACCTGCGCCAGAGACTTGAATAGTCACCATTTAAAATGTAAGAGTATATCTGGTAAGAACCCTTTTTTATATTCCAGTGCTGTTAAACTTAAAGCCATTCCAACAATAACCTCATTTAAATAGAATGTTAAAAGCTAGCTAACGATTGAAAAGTAGCAAATATTTTCATGTCTGTATATATCTGGAATATGTAACTAATCTACCCCGAGGGTGCAAAACATTAAGAACATCTGCTCTTTCCCTGACCAGGTGAAAGCTATGATCCCTTATTGATGTCACTTGTTAAATTCATTCAAATCAGTGTAGATGAAAGGGAGGAGACAGGTAAGAGAAGGATTTTTATGCCTTGAGACATGGATTGTGTGTGACATTCAGAGGGTGAATAGGCAAGACAAACGTAAGTGCCTTTGAATGGGGTATGGTAGGTGCCAGGTGCACCGATTTGTGTAAAGGACTACAAAGCTGCTGGGTTTTTCACACTCAACAGTTTCTCATGTGTAATAAGAATGGTCCATCAGCCAAAGGACATCCAGCCAACTTCACAACTGCGGGAAGCATTGGAGTCAACGTCGGCCAGCATCCCTGTGGAACGATTTTGACACCTTAGAAACCAAGCCCCGACAAGTTGAGGCTGTTCTGAGGGTAAGAGGGGGTGCAACTCAATATTAGGAAGGCATTCTTAATGTTTTGTACACTCAGTGTATGTCAACAACTCAAAGAAATAGGGACCACAGCAGAAATAAATCTGACTTTATTGTGCAATCCCGTTCTCGTTTTTTGTATGCATGTAATGTGTACATGTAATTTTTTAAATGACAAATAAAATCAAACACAGTTGAAGAAAACAATAATAGAAGTTCAAATAAGTACCGTAAGTGGAGAAAACTGCTGCTGGGGACACAAATATAGCAAAAATCAAAATGGGACTTTGATTAACCACTGATAATGCAGAGCATTCTTTACAAATACAGCTAAACGCAGGAGCTCACGTGTTCGAGCCTAGTGCTTCTATCCACAGTGAATTAAGTGTTTACGGTTCATACCAAACTCCTGAGATCAGAAAACACTAACCCTCAGCCTTACTGGCTCCTTCTCACCTTCCCACAGAAGGCCCTTTGTTCTGGGCCTGGGGTAGGCCCCTCATTGGCTCCCTGGATTAGTGTTGTCAGACAAGTGGCAGGGTTCACTTTTCTTTCATACCTGCTCTGTCTGCTTCCATTTCTGCTCCAGGGCATCAAACATGACCCTACACAGCTCCTGGACGTCATGCTGCTGCCAGGCTGAAAACACAGATACACAGACACCACAGAAGAGACAGACAAACACACACGGACCAGTTAAGGCACAGTGAACTGTGTGACAAAACAAACTAAGTACCCCTTCCCCCACTCTTCCAGTTCCTTTATCAAAACATCAGAAGCGGTTGAGCCTGGGCTCCTCCTGGTTACGGGGAGGCTGCCTGGCGGGGGGGGGGGGGGGGGGTCTAGTTGTAGAAGTGCGACAACCCACCTTCGCTGCTGTCCCAGCCGAAGCTGCGGGTCACATCGGTGGTCTCGATGGCCCTCTTCTTACTCGTCTGCAGCAGCAAAAACAGCCTCTGTAGCTGGTAAGGGATGCTGGTGACTGGGTCTTCCTCCGACTCCTCAAACTCCCAGCTGGAGCGAACAGTGGACAAGTAGAAAATAGTTAAGACAAAGCTCTTCATTAAATACAGTTTTTAGTAGAACAATACAAGGAGCTTCACGAGAACAGGGACTTACTTGTACAGCGCATTTCTGAACTCTGGGGTCATAAACAGTGTTTGTAGAAGGCTGTTCAAATAGCAGGTCATGGCCTGGTTAACCAAACCCACATATCCTGCAGAGGGGGAGAAAGACATCAAAATCAAATGTTATTTGTCACATGCGCCGAATACAACAGGTGTAGACCTTAGAGTGAAATGCTTACTTACAAGCCCTTAAACAGCAATGCAGTTAAGAAAAAGTGCTAAGTAAAAAATTGAAAAAATGTCAAATAATTAAAGAGCAGCAGTACAATAACAATAGCGAGGCTATATACAGGGGGTACCGGCACAGAGTCAATGTGCGGGGGCACCGGTTAGTCGAGGTAATATGAACATGTAGGTAGACTTAAAGTAACTACACATAGATAATAAACCGAGAGTAGCAGCAGTGTAAAGGGGGGGCAATGCAAATAGTCCGAGTAGCCATTTGATTAGCTGTTCAGGAGTCTTATGACTTGGGGGTAGAAGCTGTTAAGTAGTCTTTTGGACCTAAACTTGGCGCTCCGGTACCGCTTGCCATGCGATAGCAGAGAGAACAGTCTATGACTAGTGTGGCTGGAGTCTGACAATTCTTAGTGCCTTCCTCTGACACCGCCTGATATAGAGGTCCTGGATGGCAGGAAGCTTGGCCCAAGTGATGTACTGGGCCGTGCGCACTACCCTCTGTAGTGCCTTGCAGTCGGAGGCCGAGCAATTTCCATACCAGGCAGAGATGCAACCAGTCAGGATGCTCTCGATGGTGCAGCTGTAGAACCTTTTGAGGATCTGAGGACCCATGCCAAATCTTTGCAGTCTCCTGAGGCAGAATAGGCTTTGCCGTGCCCTCTTCCCGAGTGTCTTGGTGTGTTTGGACCATGATAGTTTGTTGGTGATGTGGACGCCAAGGAACTTGAAGCTCTCAACCTGCTCCACTACAGCCCCGTCGATGAGAATGGGGGCGTGCACAGTCCTCCTTGTCCACAACTATCTCCTTTGTCTTGATCACGTTGAGGGAGAGGTTGTCCTGGCACCACACGGCCAGGTCTGGCCTCCTCCCTATAGGCTGTCTCATCGTTGTCGGTGATCAGGCCTACCACTGTTGTGTCATCGGCAAACTTGATGGCGTTGGAGTCGTGCTTGGCCATGCAGTCATGAGTGAACAGGACTACAGGAGGGGACTGAGCACGTACCCGAGGGGCACCCGTGTTGAGGATCAGCGTGGGGGACATGTTGTTACCTACCCTTACCACCTGGGGGCGGCCGTCAGGAAGTCCAGGATCCAGTAGCAGAGGGAGGTGTTTAGGTCCAGGGTCCTTAGCTTAGTGATGAGCTTTGAGGGCACTATGGTGTTGAATGCTGAGCTGTAGACAATGACCAGCATTCTCACATAGGTGTTCCTTTTGTCAAGGTGGTAAAGAGCAGTGTGAAGGGCAATAGGGATTGCATCATCTGTGGATCTGTACCAAATTGGAGTGGGTCTAGGGTTTCTGGGATAATGGTGTTGATGTGAGCCATGACCAGCCTTTCAAAGAACTTCATGGCTACAGATGTGAGTGCTATGGGTCGGTAGTCATTTAGGCAGGTTACCTTAGTGTTCTTGGGCACAGGGACTATGGTGGTTTGCTTGAAACATGTTGGTATTACAGACTCAGTCAGGGACAGGTTGAAAATGTCAGTGAAGACAATAGCCAGTTGGTCAGCGCATGCTCTGAGTATGTGTGCTGGTAATCCGTCTGGCCCTGCGGCCTTGTGAATGTTGACCTGTTTGAAGGTCTTACATCAGCTACGGACAACGTGATTACAGTCGTCCGGAACAGCTGATGCGCTCATGCATGTTTCAGTGTTACTTGAGGCGAGCATAGAAGTAATTTAGCTCGTCTGGTAGGCTTGTGTCACTGGGCAGCTTGCGGCTGTGCTTCCCTTTGTAGTCTAGTTTGCAAGCCCTGCCACAGCCGACGAGTGTCGGAGCCGGTGTAGTACAATTCAATCTTAGTCCTGTTTTGACGCTTTGCCTGTTTGATGGTTCGTCCAAGGGCATAGCGGGAGCTTCCGGGTTATAGTCCCGGTCCTTGGAAGCAGCAGCTCTACCCTTAAGCTCAGAGCGGATGCTGCCTGTCATCCATGGCTTTTGGTTGGGGTATGTACGTAGTCACTGTGGGGATGACATCATCAATGCACTTATTGATGAGGCCAGATGATGAAGCCAGCCAGACGTGGTGTACTCCTCAATGCCATCGGAAGAATCCCGGAACATATTCCAGTCTGTGCTAGCAAAACAGTCCTGTAGCTTCGCATCTGCTTCATGAAGTGAGCAGTCCGGGGGGGGTTACGAAACAGGAAGTGAGGTCAAGTCTATGCTGTTGACAGAAAGGGTGTACCTGTGTCAGACTTGTTGAGGATGGAGGAGTAGGAGTAGCTGGGGCTGCTGTAGTCACTGCTGCAGCCCACCGTGCAGTCTCTGGGCAGGGGGCCGATGAAGCGCTCCTGGCGGTCATCCAGACCACTGCTGCCCGCTGTCCCCGACTCATCCTACACAAAGGACAATTAAGCTTCAGTTTATAAGCTACAACTAGTCTACCAAGAATAAACTGCATGTCAATCCCTCCTCCAGGGGAATGCCCTAGGCATGCTGGTATTCATATTAACCATTAACTCTTATCTTCCCCACTCACTCACCGATGCAATCTGAGGCTGTTCTCCATCCTTGTCTGTGAGTTGGAGGAAGTTCCTCTTCCCGGGCTCGAACCCGGACTCAGTGAGGGACATCTCACTGCTGGGGTCCAGCGGCCCCTGGGGGAGAACAGAAAGAGAGAAAAATCCTTCAGTTTGGACAGGGAGGTCTGAACATGAGAAGATGGCAGACGCAAACAAAATAAAAAAAGGATTTGAGATTGAAAAATATCAGTAATTCCCCACAATACAACCTAATCAACCAGTCAACCAGAGGTTCCCATTGAATTCATAAGGAGAATCCTCCCCATGATCATTCAAAAGATGAGCATTTAGGACCAGTTTGTGGAGCATGCTATGAAGCAGCAGTGTTTTGTCATGTAATGTTGGCTGTAGAAGAGGGAGGGGGGAGTAGCCAGCAGTGGAAAGAGAGCTTAATCCACTGACCTACTCTTGTGAGATAACTCCAGCCTCAGATTACTTCAGGGACAGGAAAGAAAGACTGGCGTACATAAAGCTATTTACACACTATGGGGAGGATACAAACGGCACCATTTCAAGCCGCTGGTCAGTGAGTGCGGCTCAGTTGAACAGCTGACGTAGAGTAGACAGTGTAGCAATGTGAGGAGGAGCAAACAACGGACGTTTTGGAGGAGCTTGGTCGAGTACACAAGTATGTAAGCCCCCCCACCAGGATCCAATAAAGGGACCTGGGATCATAAGGTTGTCTTAGGGCACAGGCACAGACTCACCATGTCCCCGGTCTTGCGCCATGCCAGGTCAAAGGTGCCGTTCACATAGCCCGCCTTGTGGGCCACATCCTCGAAGAGTTTGGAGAGGGTGGTGGAGGCTGGCAAGTTGAGGGTGAGCCTTTCATTGACTGTCTTAGCATTGGTAGTGTCCTGGACTATGCACAGCACTCTGGGCTCCTCCGCCGCATTCTCTACCTGTAGGATACAGGACACATACAAACCCCTTGAGCACAGAGCACACACACCTCCATTCAGTTTTCTACTTCATGACAAAATATTAAAACAAAACATTATCAGCAGCTTATTTGCATGCATTCAGGGAGCCGAGAGATTTGACTACAGTCAGTGGTTAGGGCATTCTCATACATGAATGTCATCATAACAGGCGAACGAACACCAAACAAGAAACTAGAGCAGGCAGGTGGTGCAATGCAGGATTACTATCATATGACCTACGGTGTGGACCTTACATTGCATTAGGTTCTTGGAAGATGCAGATTAAAATAGTAGCCCAAACCTAGAGAGGGAGGCACATTACAAAGACTGGAACAGAGCCATGTTTCCAAACTTTCATACAGTGCCAAAAATTCCTCCATGAGGAATCTCTCATCAGTAAGGAAACTGAAAATATCTGGTTAAGTAACTCATCAAGGGACGGGATGACGGTACATTTTTAAATTGACCAAAAACCATCACATGCAATGATAGATCAAGATTTGAGCCTCATGCATACATTGAATCTATAGGGCTAGTCTGGTTTACCATCTGCATGTCTAGTGAGAGCCTCACACCATCGCAACCTATAGACCTTCATTGTTTCTATTCAGTCTGGCTTTGTCCATGTTATTTATGAAATGATGGGCTAGTTATTCAGCAAATCTAGTGAAGCCAACATTTGTTATGAATACAATGTCCACTACAGTGTATCAGACTATTTTCCCCAAAGCAGGCCTTCCAGGAATGACAAGATAAACCTGTCCAAGACAGTGATGTTTGTGTGACTAAGTGTGCCCAAAGCAACTGTTCCAGTGAGGCTCACGCAATAACACGCGCTTAAAAGGTCTATCAGCACCATTACATGGCAAGTGCTTATTGTGACCTTTATTTAATTGTCCACAATTATAGTCCATGAGTGTGGTGTGTAGGCATTTGTCAAATGTTTCCTAATCAAAGAACCTTTTGTATTTTCCTAAATAATTCAAATGAGTCATCCCCCAAACAAATTCCTGTGGTCTGTTTATTTAACCTACATGCGTGTCATGTTGGCCTGGTGTTACCGCCATTTGGGTTAACAAAACTGGCCCTCACTCAATCAGCCCTCTATTCTAAAAGTTACTATTTTGTTATGGTCTAGGCACAGTGACCAGCTGGTAGTAGGTTTGCCAAACATTCAGGACAGCAAAAACCTGATGCTCCATGCAGTCGTCAGCAAACCCCACACAGTAAGCTGCACACAATCACAGACTATCCACTCCGCTAGGAGGAACTACCTGAGAAAACCTCTTCTTCATCTCATCGAAAATACTCTGCCTGCAACTCCAAAACATACCCTAATGACACATGGGGAGGAGGGGTGAAAAACAAAGATTAAAACAGTGCAAACAGCTGTTACCGAGAAGGGAAACATTACGCAACATGCTAGAGTTTCTCTACGCATCCACAAGCACACTGGTTCAGACGAACTAACTGGGAATGGCACGCTTTCAATTCACTTCTAAACACCACCAGTAATAGTGTAGGTATTATTAAAATCAAACAGACAGAACAAGTAACTATGTAAAGCTGGTGATCTTGGCAAAATATGTCCCGGCCGATGCTACAAACAAGCCGCAGATGTCAACACGAGTGAATTATCAGATTAGGGGTATTTTTATCACAGATAATGTCGCAAGGTGCTGACATGCAGCCATAGGTGCTATAGAGCACAGACAAGCGCACTACACAGAACAGATACGAGAATCTAGGCTAAATGACAAACACAGAGGAATTATTACTTAACTAAAACCAGAGTTATTAGTCTGGATTTCCATTGTTAAATCATTATTGATTCAGTCAGGTGACACAAAATATTTCCCTGCTAATAGGGCAAATAACAGCAATCTAACACCCAGCATCAGTAGGCCTACAGCAACACTAACTCTATTGAAGAGCCTTCAGAGGGTGAGAGAACAACCTGGTCTATAGTCACTGGCTGGCAGAAAACCCTGAATTTCAGCAGAACTTCAGCCTGTAATTTTCAGTCTCATTTTCATGTCACTCCAGTCTGTAAGATCACATTTTTTCTTCAATCAAGAAGACCGTCTGGGAGGGGAAAGAAATTGGCTCTTTACTTCCTGGTTTCACAGTAGCACCTGAGGTCTAATGACTCTTCCTAAAACAGATACTGAAACTTTTCTATGCATGTTGTTTCTCGGGAACTATGAACATTGCATAAAGGGAAAGCAAGAGTGGGCTTGTTAACCTGCTTGGGGATTTGGTTTTCAAAATAACATTTAGGCCTGACATGAGCTGCCATGGGAATTACATTGCATTAACATGCATTTGCACATCTGACAAACTGTAGACATAATTTCCCGGAAAGAAGATAAAATGTCTCTAGTATAGTTACGAAAGGTCAGAAAGGAAGGAAAAACAAACATGACAATGAACGTAAATACAATAGCCCTTACACTGTATTAATGTCCTGTTAACTCCTAGGAAAGTCTGCTCACGCAACAGGCAAGGGCAAAGGAAATTATATGAGTGTTTGAAGCTAGCCTACACAACTTAGAGAACTAAATATTTGACTTGCAGACCTTGTTTTACTTGAGGAAACAGGAACAATTTAATAACAATACAACAGCAGTGCTATCTGGCATATTCTCAATGCCAGATTGAGGACTAAGTCTAACCTCAGAGGCCGAAAACTCTCCACCCCGCTGACTCATCCCACTGCACACGACTTCTGTCAAGCGCTTGAACAGCAGCTAGCAGGTGGCTCTACAAAGTTTAAACCAACCAGTTCCCTCTGGACGACTCAATAGTAGGCAGGAGTGGATATGTTGTGAAGCTACTGCTTCAAATAATGACTATTGCCTTCATTGGTTGGACAATAAGATCTTTAAACTGAGTTTGGTGCTGTCAAAAAAGCTGTTTCAAGTCACCTAACCTGTTCCAGTTCAAATTGAGACGAAAATGAAAGAATCGTTCTCTTGCTTGGTTAATGGATAACAAAGACGATTCTCCATTATTTTACACAAGACATCCAATGAAATATGAGGCCTAGCCATGCTCAAATGCAGAGTGACAGGGGCCCAGGCAGCGATGTGTGTAGGGTTGGAGATTGTCATCAGAGTTTGGCTGTGGAGAGCAGTGAGCCCTGCATTGAGCTGAAATAATGGTTTCAGCTGCGTGATTAGGGGGATGGAGAGAGGACTGATCAAGGCTTCGCTGAGCACAGCAGCACAACGGCTTGGGCCTTCAGCACTGGGAACACTTGATTATTGAGAGAGGCTGTCCAGAGCAGATTAAAAAACTAGTCAATTCCATTTTAAGGAGATGTACTATCCTACTGAGGCCAACATTCCAGTCTCAGCCCTAATACCAGCCTAAACAGAGGCTCAACACTCCTTGATCTGCCATTATATTATTTCTTAGCTAGATACACATTTCTAAATTAATATAAGATTTAAAAATTCTCATTCTAGTACCATTTACAAAAGGTTGGAAAGCGATTAACACAATATGTCAAAAGACAAGGTAATTATTTCTGATTACAATGAAAGCAGGCAGTTCACTGTCTACAGCCCTTGGCACTATATTTCAGCAAACTCAGGCAAGACTGGCCGGATTAGCTACAATAAATCTTCGTGTGGAAATTGTGGACACAAAAACAACCCTATGAAATGTTAATTGGGAGGCACTGACTGTCATAAAAACGTTTATATTGTTAACAGTTTGACCTAATTATATTTAGCAAATGAGGGTATTGGACCATTACTTGTTAGATGAACATCTAACATTATCACAGCTAGCTAATAGCACATTTTGTGTACACGACATATCAAATAGTTAACGTTAGCTATGAAACTAAAATGTCATGTGAGACTAATGCTTAGAAAAATAGATAGCCAGCTGGCTAGCTCTCGCTAGCTAACGTTACCTGTAACAAGGACTTTTTTGTTTACCCGATCTGAAACTAGCTTGTCATCGACAACGACACCGTTCAACTGGTTAGTTTGCCTTTGCTTTGACAAGCTAGCCAACTACAATTTAACGTTAGACATTGTTTTGAGCTGCTGCTAACGACATTATTAGCAAACTAGCCAAAAAAAAATACAAAAAAATAGCAATTATTATTCTACAGTTGTTTTATTTTCCATGAAGCTAGCTGGCTACCTCTTGTCCACCATAGCTTCCTAGTTAAACGTTACTACGCCGTTTTGAGCGAAACAGTCGGGCTTAAAGCTACAGTAGCTAACTAAGATTAGCATGCTAGCAATCTTTTCTAACTAGCTAGCTGAAAGCTAACGTCAGTTAGCCAACTCTGTCATTGCGGTTTTACGTGTCAATAGATAATGCCTCCAACTACTTTTCTGTACTAACTAAAAAGTTGTTTGCATCATTTACTGTCACAGGGATGATTGCTAAGGGCCTGTTGTTGCCAGAACCCGTTCTGGAACTGGCTATGGTAATCTCACCTCTTTGAGTACGAGCTGATTCTCTTCGCTGGGCACCATTTCCATTTGTGCGACAATTTATACAGGCATCTACCCGAGCTCGATGTCAACGGGAAAACTTTACGACGATGAACAAAAACATAATTTGTGTTTTTTCAACACAAGGGTCTGTACAACTAAACTGAAACGAATAAAAAACTTGTATGAAAATTATATAGGATAGTTTCTGTTACACCACCTAAGCACAAACACACAGCTATCAATGGGGAGGAAATGGACAGCCTTCAGTTTCGCGAGATTTCAGAGAAGGTGTCATCGTCACATCCTTAAACATCTCTGATGTCACTGATAACCTAAGTACGTAGATCAAGTCTGTCTAGCATGTTTACAATTATAATATTGACAAAGTTCCAGTGAAACTCTGTGCTTTTCATCCGCAGGTTTTCTTGTCGTGGTCCTTAATTTATAAGCATCATTTTTTCTCCACACAGATATTATATATGGAATAATCGGGATATATTGTATAAAAATACGTATTTGTTTTTAGAATATTGGTTCCGAAATAATATCCTATTGGGGAGCCAACTTGTAAATGCAGAGGGTTTTTTACTTATTTATAAGGATTTTGTTTTTTTAATCACTTTACAAGGTCCCTGTAACACATAAAGATTTTGCAATTGTTTTAGATGCCATTCCCTCAGGTGTTGCTTTAATATTCAGGAACGTGTCAAGGCCTGACCCTCAGAGCCTACCTTCCATTAACCCTGTTGACTCATCAGTAGGAAAGATTTGTTTCTCTTTTGGTCCATTCAACAACAGAGCGATACGAACCTTGTTTCAGCAGGATGTTGTATCTATACCTTATAGAACGGTTTTATTGATAATATCTGTTGGGGAAAAGTTTGGGTGTTGCCACACACATAACTACTTGTTAACAACCACTATATGAAGAGGTTTAGGAAAAACAAACTTAAATCGTACCTTTTGTAATGACCACCCAGAAACGGTGTTGCATATATTTTGGCATTGTATTCATGTAAGGAAACTGTGGCAAGACATCAGTAGATTATAATTGAACACATTTATGAAGATTTTACCCTATTGTGGAGAGATGTACTGCTTGGATTCTTTACCTATGATAGAAATAAGTTGAAACAATTTTATGTAATTCATTTCATTATTCTTTTGGCCAAATTTCATATTCACAAATGTAAATTTACAAACAAAACACTAGATTTTCTTACCTTACAATTCTTTTTTTAAATATATTTTAAGACAATTAAATACTCTACTCACAAAAAAACTGTTAGAATTATAAGTGTATGTATGTCCCTTAAGGTCCTTGTGTAATGTGATATTGTACCCCCTAGCCCAATTGTCCTTGATATATTATTTATATATACTTGTGTTCCCCCATGTACTTTCTGTATTGATTTGTTGTTAATAATTTAAAAAAAAAAAAATATATATATATATATATATATATATATATGTATATGCAGTGGCTGTTCTAGATTGTATGGCTCCTTGGGCCTGGGCCCCCTTCAGCCCCCCCTGACTGATTTTACTGTACAAAGTTAGAGTTGCGCTATTTGATAGATTCCCCTGCTCCCCCTACCTCAGGCTTCCAGTGGGAAGACTTGAGGTCAACCTACCCCCGCCCCCCTCCCCATCTCATACTTCTGAGTAGGAGACCTTCCCAGGCAGTAGCCTGCCTAGCTCACAAACTAGAATCAGGGTGCCCACTCCGATAAGGTTAATTGACCCACAGTCCCACACGGTGACATGTATCATTGACGTGACGTGCAAATGAGCGATAGAAAACCGATCACGCAAATATCACTATTACGATTTTTTTTGTGCGGACACCCGGTTCCACCCATGTCACCTATAAAGTACCTAAATCCACCACTGCATGTATGTACAGGTAACTGCCAAAAATAAAGGAAGCACTTGAGTAAATGAGGGATACAAAGTATATTGAAAGCAGGTCCTTCCACACAGATGTGGTTCCTGAGTTAATTAAGCAGTTAACACCCCATCATGCTTAGGGTAATGTATAAAAATGCTGGGCAGGCCATTATTTTGGCTGTCATGGCTATGCCCCCATAGGATGACAATGCCCCATCCACCGGGCACAAGTGGTCACTGAATGGTTTGATGAGCATGAAAACGATGTAAACCATATTCCAGGGTCGTCTCAATCACCAGATCTCAACCCAATTGAACACTTATGGGAGATTCTGGAGTGGCGCCTGAGACAGCATTTTCCACCACCATCAACAAAACACCAAATTATGGAATTTCCTGTGGAAGAGTGGTGTTGCATCCCTCAAATAGACTTCCAGATACTTGTGGAATCTATGCCAAGGTGCATTGAAGCTGTCCTGGCTCGTGGTTGCCTAACACCCTACTAAGACACTTTATGTTTGGTGTTTCCTTTATTTTGGCAGTTACCTGTATGTATGTAGGCCTATGTATGGATGTACGTGTGGATGTAACTTATGTCTGGCTGGCTGTCTGTTATGGCCAATATCACAGATTAGAATAGAATCTACTGTAAGGTCTAGTCCGGTACCAATCATCAAGTGGCATATTTTGGTAGGCCTAACAGTGTCCCCTATCTACTCGTTATTTTAAAATAACTATTAAACAATGAACACATTAACAATCATTATTGCAAGTGGGAGTACAGAAGGGAATTGTTAATTGTTTACCTAGAATTTCAACTTCTCTACAAACTCACCAACTCATAAATTAAAGCAAATTGGACATTTTGATTAGCAGTATAATACAGACAACTCAGTGAAGGTGAAAGAGACTCACAAACCAGTGTGGTACCATTTCCTATGTATTTTTTAATGACTAACATAAATGATCATCAGGTTGTCAACAACCATCTGGTCTCCATGGCGGTACACAAGTTAGGGAATAGGGTATTCACAAATGTACTTTTTCTTGCCAAGGCAGACCTCATCATGCCATTTTCCCTGTGCAGCCAGTGAGAGCACAACACAGCTCTCCCTCTTGGTCCCTGTGGGCTGCTTCTTGGTCTTGTCCCAGTTGAAGTAGCTGATGAGCATGCTGTTGACGTCTACATACTGGCCCTCCTTCACAATGTCTGTCACACCGATCCAGAACTCCTTGGTACCTGGCGCACTCCTCTTGGCATAGTCCCTCAGGTCATTGTTTTCATTGAGGTCACGTGGAGTGGCAAGTGTTCCACCCCATGCGATGCAGTGTTCGTTGGCCTCATGGTACTGCTTGGGTTCCTCGATGGTCAGGTAACACTTCCTGTGAGCTTTGATGCCACGAAGACAAACTGGAAGCAGAGGGAAGCAGTTTTACATTTATCTCCTTCAAACTTCCTCAGGCAATAACCCTACCTACCATGCTCAAATATTCCTGAAGAATGTGAATTATATACAAAATATATATTTACATGATATATTGGTGTATAATGTCTCACTGATATTTTCTAATCTATAGAATTTCAATCAGACATAATGAAGACTAGTAGGACCAAGCAAAGGTTTTCATCTGTATCTATGTTTCCTAAACCAAGTTCCCAAAATAAGACATAAGCCCTTTCAGTGGGAGAGAACCCAGATAGAGGCATACTATATGAGACTGTAACACTCTGTTCTTCCACCCTCGCTGTATAAAGAACCTGTCTCATCATAATACTTTTATATCCATCGTCATACATTTCCCAATGTGCTCCAGAAATTCAACTGCATTATCTTCCACAGCACATGACTCAGTGCTCTGTCAACATCATTATTGCTGCTGCGACGCATGAGGTTGAAGGTAAGAGTACTCCTGCCCTCTACTGGTGACTGAGCATATTAGTAAATGACGCTAACCCCTGATGTCTGGGGTTAGCGTGAATTACCATAATAAATATAAAATCATAATTTCTCTGCATCAATTCCACACTATTAGAAAAAAAAAGGTTCCAAAAGGGTTCTTCGACTGTATCCATAGGATAACCCTTTTTGATTCCAGGAAGTGGAACCCAAAAAGGTTCTACCTGGAACCAAAAAGCGTTTTCCAAAGGGTTTTCCTATGGGGACAGCCGAAAAACTCTTTTATGTTCCAGATAGCACCATTTTTTTTCTCCAAGAGTGCATGTACCACCTGCCTAACCCATAAGAAACATAGAGTAACTGCAAAATCTGCACTGTTTCCCCATGAGAGGCATTCCCTCTTTGAATCCTTCCTGGCCATAAATCAGCACTCAGTATAAGCGCACAGAGCAGCCATCCCCGCAATACCTGTCTGCAGAGCCGAGATCTCCTTCAGGGAGTTCACCTCCTGCCACAGCTTCTCCAGCTGCGACTTTACATCATCCTCATCTGCCGCTGCATCTCCATAGAAACACAGACAAGCAGGCAGGCATGTCAGAGAGAAAATGTACAGAAAAACATAGTAGAGCCACTGAAGTTTAGTGTAGTGTGTGTGGTGAGTGTTACCTCTCTGTGGTGCTGGCACTGCTTTCCTGGTACGAGATGGATGGCTATATCCCTGGTGGAGCAAGGTAAGAGAGATAACCAAAAAGATGGGGAGAACCAGACGCGCCATGTCTGCACTAAATTCCGACCAAAGAAAGGGGCACACCTTTTAACATTGACACAGGAGCCCAAAGCACTGTGGGCAGTTCACTATATACAGGCCCACTGTTTGCTCCTGCAGTGAGTCACCTCTCATTGGCTGACACTATGTAACTTTGGGTTTTTTCAAACGTCAGGGGGAACTGAAATACCATGGGTGGGGTGACAACAATGATGGCCCTGTTTCTGCCCATTCATAAATATTTACTTGGGACAAGGTGCAATTCATTTACCGTTTTCCCCATCCATTTCACAAACAAGCCGTAAATTCATTGACTGCAACACTGCACAGAATGTTCTGTATGAGAATATCTGCTTCTGTATCTGACCTCCCACCACTCCCCTGTGCATGGATACATTTGACCCACAGTAAATTAACCCTGAAAAAGAAATGTTGCTACTCCATAGATGGCTAAGAGATTTGTTATTTTATACGCCATGTCACCAAAATTATTTGTATGACCAAATGCATAGATTGGTCTCCCAATGCATCAAAACATTAAGAGGATGATGACATTTTGCTTGTCAACTCTAATTATATCTCACTCAAATGTGCTGAAAATACAGAGATTAAATTGTGTAACCATGGAAAACAGGGAGCTTAATAGAGCTGAGGAAGTCCAGCTCCCTGCTCTGGTGCAGCAGAGGTTCTTTTTAGTGTGTGATGTTGTAGAGTAGACAGATCAGATGGAAGAGGGGTGCAGTGTTAAGAAAAACTCTGCTGTCTGATTGAGAGAGCCGGGAAGCCCAAGCGGCACGTGGCCTCACTTAAATATGAATGAAGAGATACCTTTCAAATTTGATTAGGTGTAATGGTACAGTAAATATAATGTCTGTGTGAAACCATTTGCATGAATTAATTCCCAAAACCTGAAGAGCAACATTGAAAAGAAATCACAATGTCATAACAACACTCTAGAACCCTGGCCAGATAATAGTCTAGGGCTGTTGAGAGGTGCAATATGACCACATAGTTAAAGTGGTTTAGCTACACAATGCTAAAAGGATGCAATCCATATTTCAAATAGATTACAGTATTGGAGCATAAAAACAGTAAAAGATCTTCGGCATAAATTATGTTTATGCCAGTCAGAGAGATAAATTCTGCAGGCTTAGATGATAGTGCCTATAAATAGTACATAGGACATTGGCAAAGGTCACCCATTTGAGTTACGTTACCGTGGGGGGATAGGAGCTTGAGAAAAGGTCAAGCATTTGTTATCACAGTGGTATTTGATTTATAGGATTCATAGGAAGTTGTGGTGGTGACATCGTGAAAGGCCACCAGCCTGCCAGTAAATAGCAAAGGACCAACCTCATTTATATTGCATAATAACGGTGTTACATACCACACTGCTATAAGTGGAAAAGGGATGATAAGAGAATATCAAGACTCAAAGTGATTGGGAGAGATGAAAATCAGTAATTCATGTTGAATCCTTATGACTTAATTAGATAAGAAATCGGCAGAGCTTCTTAAAGTAACCATGGTCAAAGTCTATTTACCATTGTTAACAGGCAAGTCATTTACAGTGAGAAAATTACCATGGATTTAAAGCTTAAATCATTTTTCATACTGTACATTCTTGGAGAAATACCCCAGCCTATGAGAGTGTGATATTATAGGCACTCTTTCACAGGGTGGCTTGTGGAGAAAACCTGCAGATTACACAGGCCAAGAAAAACACACAGCTTTCCCAGAATGCAATGCAGATACATTTATTCATGTAAACAGAACTGGACTACGTACAGTATAACATAACAAAAACACTAATACCAACAAATACAGTTAAACAATATCTTCATATAAGTCTGTAATCAGGCTCCAGCTACAGTACTAAACACGCCTACATAGTTTATCTTTTTTTACTTTTAAGGCAAGTTGACTATCCATCATAATGACCTCCCATGGAAACACAAACATACACACTGCAAGTTACTCTACACTCTAGACCTAGACTAACAGGAAAACCCAAAGAGACATTCACATTTAGATGTACTGTTCTCCTTCATTAATATACTTGATTTCCAGTATCATTGCCAAGTCTACCATGAAAGGAAATAGGTGCAATGTTGTGATGTAGCTAATAAAATATTTGAATAAAATGTTGTGACATTTAATGTGACTTAGCTAATTAAAGATCATACGAATGTTGTAAGTGGCAAATGAAAGATCAATGAAGTGTGTGAAACTGGATTTCTTCACCAGTGGGTGGTTTGTTTGGAGAAGCACAGCTGATTACTTTCCAATCACTTCTACAGCCATGTAATAACTGGGCCCTTTCTTCCCATACAGACAGTAGGGTACATACAAAAATGGATCATATTTTCTATTCACTTGCAAAGTTACAAGAAATTGTATGCTGTTTTATACTGTGTCTGTACATTTATTTTTGGTTTGGGAATACTCCTGAAGGTAATATGTAAGCTTGCAGTTATATGAAACACAGCTGCCTTAGCTAGATTTACTGTTTATAACAAGGCGATTCAATAGCTTTCATCTCCGTACCATCAATGGTAGTTTCATATTTTAATGAATAAATAGCTGTGTACGTTGGATGATTGATTTCACACTTTCCATATGGATAATACTTGTAGCACAATACAGTTGTCATACTCCATCTCACAGGAGATGGTAACATCTGATATGAATAACTCCTGTCCTGTGGTATCCACAGCAATAGTACTTCCATTCTTGATGGCCCATCAGCTCATCTGTAAGTGAATGTGTCTTTAGTCCTCCCTCTCGTTGGCACTCTGTTTGGGAGGCATTGTACACTATACACAGGCACCAGCCAGTAAACGTAACACAACTTCTTACACACACACATAAAGAACACAGACTAAACAGAAACGGGTGTGGTTAATCATCATCATTACCTGACCACCATGCCATTTCTCTCTGCATTGTTTGTCTGAAATGTGGACTATGGATGAGGTCAAAAGCTGACATTATCGTTCTTATTTTCATTAGTTGCAGAAATGTAGGAAACACACTCAGAATGCTGCCTGGCATTTGGCAGAACCCCCATGAAATTGAGTGTCTGTGGAATGGGTACAATTCAAATACTGAAATCTTCTACAAGACTGCTGCAGACTTCTAGCTCAAAGGCACTGGTGATCCCATAACAACACCGCAGAAGGTCGGATCTCTAATGTGTCGGTAAACATGGTAGCAGGCATTTACAGTGGCATTTCCTAATACTCTCTCCTAGCTCACACACTGCTGAAGATAACCTGAGAGAGGAGGGTGAGAAATGATCTCAGAGAGTGATTTTGATAGACTCACTGCAGCAGGTGGAGGTAAATAGCCCAGGGCCAATCTGCTCTGGGTTTGCTGTGTATTCAGTGATAATGGGGTGATCAGAGTGACTAGTGTTCATGAAGCAGCCGAAATGAATCTCACTTCTGAGTCCCCATAATAGTGGTAAAAGAGAAAGGGGAATATAGCTTAGAGGAGACATTTACTCTAACACCCACCCGTCCTTGTTTCCCTCTTGTTTCAACCACCAAGACAGGAGTACAAGCATGGTCAATATCACTTATGTGCCTGGTTCACTCTCACTCACTTACTGTTCTCTTTAACACTCAATCACTCACTCTCGTATTTTCCCTAAAAGCAACATAATCAACCCCTTATTCACTCCGTTCCTACTTTGCTCCCTTGTTAAGGTTGCCATAGAACACAATGAACAACGATGAGGCTGCAGATAGGTCTAAGCATCTCTTAACATCATTTGGTCAGCAACATAATGCTCATCATAATACTGGATAGTGAATGGCACTTTACCTGATGGGCAACTTTGACAACCAGTGTCTTATGAGTTTTCATATGTCTTTCAAACATCTTACATAACAAAAGACAACAGACCCACACACAAGCACACAAACATACACTCACATACTGTACAACGGTTTGAGTTCACGGTGCGTAGTTCTGGTTGTGGAGTCGTCTGTTATGGGACTAATCCCCCGCTCCACCTCCTTCCTTTAAGGTGTCCAGGCCAGTTGTGGTGCTGTACCTGGGCCTACTGGATGAAAGGCATGCGCTCCTTGTTGTCACTGTCACCTTCATGTTCTTCCTCCTCCTCACCAGCCTCACTAGTCTCTGTGCTGTCACTGGCCATCTACACAGAATACAGAACACATTGTAATTTATCCAAATACAGAATAGAGTACCAATACACAACATGTACGGTATAAACTGTATCTATAAGAAAACATCCAAAGACAAAGAACAAAGGATACAGATATTAAAGTATCTGTCCAGTGTTCCAGATTTGTTATGAAATATTACCTACAATTAATGACAATATGAATTAAATAGATTACTAATACAAAATATATATAATTAAGGATGTTAAAAAGCAGATTTTCTCTGTGTCCCTGCTTGGCGTTTCGGAAACAACACTGGCATACACTTGGATATTCAAATTAGTTCCCATGTGGAGGCACTGGGGCAGACTTCCTGAGCCTGGCTGCACTAAGTCAAATAGTATGGATGGATTCAGGATTTGGAAATGCACAATAAAACTACTAGGACACTTTACTATAACATCAATAAATGAATAAATGCACAGTGATTATAGCACAATTATGAGTCGTTTCTGTCCTTTGCTTTGTCATTATATTCCTAATATTTGTGTTGTTAGCAACCTAAATAACGTTAGCTAGCTAGGTAGTTGTGAAGCTAACTAACTAGCTACTGGCTGCTGCTACCTTTATCAGACAACAACAGCAAACTAGGTTTCCCCTTGACCTAAAACTTTTAGCTGCAAACCACAGGATTTAAAATTGAAGGAGATGGTGAGATGGTTGTTGTGTGGAGGATCTGCTTTGACTTTCTTTCTTGTTGGTTAGCCAGCTGGCTTATTTAGCATTGATAGCGAACGTTCGCATGCTAACATTAGCTAACTGCTTCTAAACAGTCAGCAGGCCAACTCTTACTAACCTAGGGTGACTACAAGTCCCGGATTGTGCGGGACAGTCCTGCAGTTTGGGCCGTTTTTCCCACATCCCACAACCAAAAAATTATGTTCTACATTTTATTAACAAATTCAAACACCACTAATTTAGATTTTTTTTTATTTGTCCCGTATTTCAGTCAGACATTCTAACCTGTCTCTTGCAGTCACTTTTCACTTATGAAAAAAAAAAATCTTTATCATAAGAATGTGGTAGTCTACTGGTGATGTTAAACACTTCTCCAATCGTTGCTGAGATCTGATATTCTGCACAGCGCAAGACGAGATGTAGACTAATGTCATAGGCCTATTGTCAACCAATCATATTTCTCAAATCCTTTCGGGCTAAATTCCAGCTAAACTTGGAGAGGACAGTTAGGCCTAACTATTTTCAAAAAGCATGCTTCTGATAAAAAACTACAAAAGTAAGTAAATAATCGTATTAGACTGAAAGATAAGGTCATTTAGTCAAACTTGTGAGGCTCTCCATGCTCATTAGTTGCACAATAAACATATTTGCTGCTACTTCACTAAATCCGATTTTAAAGTCTCCCTTCCTAGCTATTTGACCTTCCATGAGACCACCAAAAATGTTTCCTTGGCCAAATATTCCCAGATTTTCATAAAACAGCCACACATGTAGTCTCTCAATGGCATCACTAAATTTTGCGAAAAGCAAAAGCGTAGGCTAGGTGCGCTTCAATTACTTATTTGGTGCAACAGACTGCAGGGGTGTAGTGCTGCCATTACTCGGCTACTTCTCACAATGGTGCTCATTTGGTAATGTTAGATCAAAGCTGAATCAATGTCTTAGAAGATCACATAATGATTAATTCTTACTGGGCACAGACGTCAATTCATTTAATTGAAATGACATGGAAACAACGTTCATTCAACCAGTGTGTGCCAGTGGGTTAGTATTCTACATAACAAAAACAAATATAATAGCATAGTATAACGTTACTGTTACACCAAAAATACCACTTCATTTCTTATGAGATTTTAGGATGGTAAACTGAATAGTCCCCAAAAATTATCAGATGGCCAAAACTCAACAGCGCCAGAATGTGCTATGATTTAAAAAATTTAAATACAGGAAGGCTATGAATTTTAACACCTTCTGCTCTAATTTGCCCACGGAATTGGAATTCACAAAGATCTAAATGCATATTCCCATGAAACTATTTGAGATCAAATGATCGGCATGCAGACGCAGTTTGGACATTTCACTGGTAAAATGTGAAGAATTATCATTCATGATTGACAGTGCTGATGTCATGGCCTATTTTGAAATGAGGGATGCCTAAATTGGCGTTTGAGGGTATTAAAAATCTAAATGTTTCTTGAGACAATATGTGTGGGCATAGGTAGATTGCAATTGGAGGATGCATTTTATGCATATTCTATAATGATATTCAATAGGCTACATCTGGGTGGGTGTCTCGACTTCCGCCGAAGTCGGTTCCTCTCCTTGTTTGGGCGGTGCTCGGCGGTCGACGGTTTTCTAGCCATCGCCGATCCACTTTTAATTTTCCATTGGTTTTGTCTTTGTTTCCCACACACCAGGTTTTCATTTCCCAATTACTGGTTATGTATTCCCACGGGGGACCAGTACGGGGGAAAAAAAATGTATGAAATGTATGCATTCACTACTGTAAGTCGCTCTGGATAAGAGCGTCTGCTAAATGACTAAAATGTAAAATGTATGTATTTAACCCTCTGTTTCCCCCATGTCTTTGTGTGTGATTGTTCGTTGTTCAGGTCGGTATGTTTCCGGCTGTTTTTTTCCGGGTGCTGTTTTCACCCAGTGCTTTGTGGTAACCGTTATTGTTCACACATTGGTATTGTTACTTTGTGCTATTCCTTAAGTAAAGTGCGTTATTCACTCATCTCTGCTCTCCTGCGCCTAACTTCATGCACCAGCTACACCTACCGCCTGACAGTGGGATGGGGACATGCTGCTAAATGTTTTTATTCATGAAGGCAACTGTCTCGCGAATGTCCCGCAAAATCATCCTGTTGTCCCGCATTTGGGTATTTTAATTGTGGTCTACCTATACAAACCACATCATTTGAAATAGAAGTGACAGGTGAGATAGTTGTTACATAGGCGTTGTCCTTTTTGCTAACACCAGCTGTGGATTGCTCGGCTTGCTAGCTATCTTGCTTGTGTGCAGTGAGTGTGTATTACTGAGCACGTGCCTCCCATTATCTCAAGAATGATCCTTCACCCCACTGGAAAATAAAAACAAAAAAGGCAAAAGCTGCTGGACCAATCACATATGGCCCAAGCAAATTTCAAGCATTACATTTTATTTTTTGAAGTAATTTTTTTAAATACAATTAAAAGCGTTTGAGATGGGGTTTTACTGGACAGTTACTTTAAACGTATCAACATTGAATGAAATTTTTTTTCAACGCTGCTCAGGCTTTTGTTTCTTATGTTTGCTGCTCCAAATGGGGACGCTGACATTCCCGGGTCACTATAGAAACCAGTGCCATTGGAAGATATCATATTCATTGTTATCAGACTTAGTTTTATCTAGGAACCTCAAACCTAACCATGTGTTAATTTGGCCAAGAGTTCTCCAGGGATAAATTGCTCACTGTGGTGAGTCATGATGCTATTTAATCATTTCCTTTTTCCTCAAGGTTTTTCAAACTTGTTGAATGCATGTGCAATTTTAGACCACTTAGCAATATCTTGTTTTTGTAAAAAAAAAAGGTCAGGGTTGTGTACGTACCAAAGGAGTGGGAGACTTCTCCACATCCAGGATTAGCTTTCCTATGTTGCCCCTGTCGTGGATCCTCTGCATGGCTTCTTTTACCTGGGGTTCAAACACAATAACCAATCAGACCAAACACTGACTGTCACATAAAATCAATGTCAGTAATAACAATATATACCATATAGTTTAGACATTCGATCCCCCAAAATACAGCTTGTGATTTTGTTTGGGAGCTGTATGTGAAGTTCTGAATAGAGTGCATGCAGTTTTAGGCACTGCACATTAGGTGGCAGTGGTGACACAGCAAGCCCATGAAAAACATAGCGACAGAGTGTGACTTATGTGCACAGAGGAGTAGACGTTGCAATCGGGGTGATAAGGGTTTGCATTTCTCTTCACAACAACTTCAAAACTACATTTAACAGCATCTTCCATCCAAACTCTTGTAATAGGAGCCAGCTAAAAATCACATTCTTAAATCACAGTCCACATTGTCTGCAGAACTGAATGCTATTATGCTGTGCAAATAGCCTGACTAACAACGGAGTGTTTAAAAAAACGTATAGGTGCAGTGAAATGTGTTGTTTTACAGGGTTAGCCATAGTACAATCTTCATACATAACCTAAGAAATTACAGTCAACAACCACAATTAATTGGTGTTCAGATTCCAAACTCAACCAATCACACGACCAGTGTCAGTACACGCTCTCATTTAGAATGATCAGAGTGTTATTATCTGAGTGGAACAGTTGCTACATGTGCTAAGCTGAAGGCCATGTTTTAAAGTGTTACTGCCTGTTCATTCTGCTGGGTGGAAGTGAGAGGTCAAACATTCCACTTCCCAGACAGACAGTAACTTTGAAGCACACACTGGTTCTCTCTCAAATAAATCAGTGCAGGTCACTGTATAATCATTCAGTCAGTCATCTGAGCCAGCACACATTTAACACAGCCAGGATGTGCACAAAGCATGACGATCATCACACCATTTCACAGGACTGAAAAATACGTGTCATTTCTAGAATAGTGTATTTTGCATATTGCGTGCCGTGGTCTGGTGGCTTTTCTGAATTGATATACATGGCCGGAGAAGATTAGCGTCCCTGTCCTTCATCTAGCCAGACTCAGTCAATACCCAAACCCTCCGTCAGAGCTCATGACATTTACAGATGATTGGAACTGCTTCCCACCCGCCTAAAAAAAAAGGTGCTGCAAGTGTATTCCTCCTACTTCTAAGGAGGTCAACCCTGCCACGAAAAATACTTTTCATCACACCATTTCACAGTATGACATATAGCATGATGAGATGACCTATAATGATTACTTCCTCTAAGTCAATGCCACTGGAGACCACTTTAGGGCTGCCCTTCCAAGTATTCTTACCTTACTGTCAGACTCCATTTTAAATTTGCATCTCTGCCTCTATACTCTTTGTTCTATGTGGTGACGTTTCACCAATCCCAATGTTTCAGTGCTCAAAGCACACCACTCCCCATGCTCCCTATCACCTGTTGCTACGTAGAGCAGAGAAGGGATATCTGAGACCAGTCTGCCCTGATGCATCTCAGGGATATTGCCTGTATGCTCAGTGTGATTACTGCAGAATGAATCCATTTACAGCAGTCCATGGCCAGACGAGCACAATAAAATGCATCACTGAGAGAGCAGTTCAAAATATATCTTTCAAGGCACTGTGCATTTTCAAAGTCATATCCGTATAATGGAGCAATTGTCTTTGAATGTTTTGAAAGGAAGCAACTGAAAGTCATGAGTAGGCACCCATTACATTACTGTAATATCTTTAGCATGGAAATGTATCAGAGGTAACATTTCTACAATGATTCTGAAATCCATTGAGCACATGTTGTGTTTTCCCTGATTGTGGGTTGTTTCATTCCCCTAGGGGTTGGATAGATCTCTAATTTCCTTTAATTCATCCCTGGTCATTTCTAATGGCAGTAGTGTTTGCATTACCAGAAACCCACTTGAGAACACAATTAGGAAAATGAGTGTACCAAGAATCAATCCTGCAGTCAAATACGAGATGCACTAGAAGGCTCTGTGATGCTGTAATTCAACATGATGCACTCTGCAATGGAAAACATGAGTCACATGGCTCTACAGTGCGACCATTTTACTTGCATATGTACCTAAATATTTTGCTGTGTGACCTGGAATTTTAATATAGGAGCACCAGTGCGCTTAGAATAGAGTCACCCTGATGATAATTGTTGCAATGATTCCTTCACTGTACCACAGGCCCTGGGTGCCACGGAGTATACGCTTGCACCATTACTACAAAGAAAACTGCTTGTTACCTCAAATATTTTTAATTGTGCTCTTAAATTTCTTTGTGCTCCAAAATGTTTCAACTTAGGCACACACGTGCTCCCTGTAAAAAAGGTCAGCGTAGAGCCTTGAGTCACATCCCTCCCTGTACGTAAACAATTATCAGCATGTGAAAAATGATCATTCATAATGTTCACCATAAATCTAATACATGCTTACTAACTTCAGCCACATACAATATCCCAGTGTGCAATAGCTTGTTAAAATTGTGTTTTCAATGACCAGTGACTCAAACTGGAGACTGGCTGCTTTAGTAGTGGCAGCAGTGAGCCACTCCAACCTGATGGGTGGTGGGTTGTGGAATTAGATCTAATCCCCATGTTATTTCTCCTACAACATTACATTTAAGTCATTTAGCAGACGCTCTTATCCAGAGCGACTTACAAATTGGTGCATTCACCTTATGATATCCAGTGGAACAACCACTTTACAATAGTGCATCTAAATCTTTTAAGGGGGGGGGGGGGGTTAGAAGGATTACTTTATCCTATCCTAGGTATTCCTTAAAGAGGTGGGGTTTCAGGTGTCTCAGGAAGGTGGTGATTGACTCCGCTGTCCTGGCGTCGTGAGGGAGCTTGTTCCACCATTGGGGTGCCAGAGCAGCGAACAGTTTTGACTGGGCTGAGCGGGAACTGTGCTTCCTCAGAGGTAGGGGGGCCAGCAGGCCAGAGGTGGATGAACGCAGTGCCCTTGTTTGGGTGTAGGGCCTGATCAGAGCCTGAAGGTATGGAGGTGCCGTTCCCTTCACAGCTCCGTAGGCAATCACCATGGTCTTGTAGCGGATGCGAGCATCAACTGGAAGCCAGTGGAGAGAGCGGAGGAGCGGGGTGACGTGAGAGAACTTGGGAAGGTTGAACACCATACAACTCCAACAGGATTTACCAGACTTGAGTAGCACTGATGTTTGAAGTTGGAACAATAACTATTTTCTTTTCTTTCAAGACTAAAAACTGATATAATCTAAAATGTCTTTTGAGTGAGACCATTTTATCCAGTTTGAATGGCAAATATATTTTGCCTTGGGATATCCAAGTGGCGTGCTATCCAGACAGTACTCAGTACTCAGGTACACCATGAGAAAACCATTTCTACCAGGTAGGTGCACCAATCTCTGTCCATACATAAATGATGATGCTAGTAAATAAATTATGTTATGGGAAAAAGTGGGATCATAAATACAGCCTTGTGAGGTCATACAGTTACTGTGATTCAGTGGATCCCTCCATTTCTGACAAATCTTGCCTCAGCATTTTCCTACAAGCCACTGCAAACAGAGTACTTTCAATGTGAGAAAGTTGTGTTGGTTTGGACGGCTGTGATACCTTACTACCACATGGTTAATCCATCCCCCACCTCATCTCCACCCCCACCTCCCATCTCTTAATCTTTAGGTTCCTTTGTTAAAGAAGATTTCGATTTAAGGCGCCCGCATGCTTCACATCCGAAACAGTTTGGAACAGTTTGTGCATATATTATGACAACATTTTGTGACGTTTTTGTTCGGCAAGGGTTTTTTCGCATGTTCGTGCACCCAAAAAATATCTTGAGGCAAGCCGAAGTCGGTAGCCGAAGTCTACGCCCCTTTGTCAATGATTGGTCAACATTAGGGATTCTTGAATGACAACAAACAGTTAATTGATGAGAGACGAATCGTTTTCATGCAATTTTTTTTACTTGAGATATACTGAACAAAAAATCTTAGTTAGATGTAAAATTGCACGATTTGGCAAAAACATACAAAATAATTCTGACTATTTTGAGGAAGTGTATCTTGGCTACAGCGTCTCAAGATGGACAAACAGTAGTATTGACACTTTTTTATCATTTTTCAAGCAAAGGTCTTTTAATGGAGTATGCAAGCACACTCGTTCGGTTCGCATGCGGAAGGCTTAAGGGTATTGAGTCTTTTCATGGGCTGAGGAGGGTGGAAGGAACTCAAGCATGAAACCAGAATAACATAATCCAGACTGTGAACCAGCAGTCTGTGCCAGTGTTTGTTCCTGTGTTCAAAGCCGTTATGAGAGTTACTGCATTAGAAATGATGTATACTATAAAGTCATTCAATAACTATGCTGGAAGGTAGAGGGGTTTCATGGAAAAGGGTAATGTGATTACTCTCTGATCTCGCTCATTAAAACTCATGGGGATCTACATAATCACTACATGGGAATAGTTCAACCCCTCAGAGATGATGACCGTGGACGGCCTATATCACTGTTCTCATTACCATGGTACACACAGACAATGTACCTCTTTGTCTGGATCCCATTGTTTCCAAAACATTCTTTAGTTAAAGGAAATGACGTAGCCTAAAGCAGAAGTAGGTCAGGGACTGTTAATGTGATGTTAATTAACAATGATGGAGAATTGTGGCTGGTTGGAGAGTCGGTAGGGGGTAAATTGTGAAGCAGGCACATATCTGAGAACCAGCAAGAAGGCTCCGCCATGCTTTATCCATGGTGAACCCCTACTGTACTCCCTGTCTAGATCCCGATTACACCCTAATTGGCCAAGACACTCCAAGTTAGACAGGCAATGCTGCTTGGGTATCCAGGCAACCTCTCCTTCATTCTATCCTGAAGACACACCCTCCACCCTCTCCAGCCAGGCGAGAACCGTTTTCCAGGCTCAGCATTTACACGAACCAACGCCCCCTGAATTCTCATCCCACGCACACAAGCAACGGGAGTCTTTGCCCCTGGCTTGCCACCCCACTTCCCTTTAATGAGGCTCTTCATGGGCTGTGGTTCCAGAGAATACCCTGCATTTCATGCCAAACCTCACTGACCAGCGGAGGACAGTGTTCCCAGGAGAAATACAAAACATCTCATAAACACACCTCTCTCTTTCTATCTCATACAAAGCTGAAACTCACATGCTGCACGATATCCTCCCAAGACAACATCACGGTGAGCTCCACAGACAGCTACAGTATCTGTCCTCCCACAACTGCTGACAATTGCGCAACTCATTTCACCAACAAACCACAAAAATAACTTCCGAATGGACTTCACAGAACTCACTTGGAAAAATGACGGAAAAGCTTCTGCTTACACAACCAGGTATGGCTGCATCCCGGTGGTATCCCCGCGATGTTAAACAGTCATATCTTGGAATTCCTTTCTGAGACCATGCCAGAAGTAGTATTGTGATTTGTCGTACCGGTGAGTGCCAAGCCTATGAGGATCAGAAGGCCCTTTCCGAAAACGCATCGTCAGGCTTGATAAATTACTTAACATTCTTTATCAGGCAGCCGTAATCTGAATGTTTAGCAGAGAGCGGTCCTCCCAGATGAATGTGGGCAGCTGGTTAATGAACAGATCCTCCTCCCACAGCAGGAAAAGGCCACGGAATCCCACACCAGCCTCACACAGGAGATCGATCTCTAGGCACACAGCTACTCTCACAACTTCTAATCGCATCCAACATTGACAAGACCCCAAATGACAGGAAAGGCAGAAATTCTGAAGGTCTGGAGAAGACGATTACATTGTCAGGCATATTATAGCTGGTTCAGGCGGAGGTGTGTAATGGGAATTTGAATGTTTGTGCTTATAACTATTTTCTGTGTTCTATTCATGTGCTGTTCTATAAACCAATGTCTGTGTTCATGCAAGTGGTTGACTGAACAAATCCTCCTCTTATCAGTAACTGCAATTTGGCAGCACGCCCAGACGTTGTTTTGAGAACGAACAAACGATATCTCAGTTAAGGTCTCAGCTTAGAGAGGAGAAGCCTCGTGAGGTGTTGGTCTGTCACATGTTATGAAACAGCATTGGTCGGTCCCATGAATGAAACAAAACGGTAATGATTCATTAATTATGCTAAATCATGCAAATATAACTGGTCTGTGTATAGCTGTATATAAGACAACTGGGACTGCCCAGGAAGAGCTTCTGACAGACATGTGTTCTATGGTGCATTGAGTTGGTTGGAACCTCTCCAGCGCGCTGACAATAAACAATGATTCATTTAAGATTGAGTTTGAGTGTCCCTGTGTAAGAATTTTTCCACGACAGACGTTTGTAGCATAGGAAATTGCTTGAGAGCAAGAGAGGTAACCAAAGCCATAGCATCAATAGACCTGTGTTACAACCGCTTTATAACGGAAAATATTTTTTCACCATGCAAAAAAGACCTCCCTTTGTGCCACCAAATAACTGAATCCTGTCACCATGTGAGCTAGAGTGAATCTAAAATCTGAAAAGAAAATGCTGACATGGAGAAGATGGATGTGGGTTCCCAATACCTTCAATGTGTTTATGGTGGCCAGTGTGGCCAAGTTCTTTTCAGATCATTGTCCCACAACAACAAAAGTAGGTTTTCATTGAATTTGGCAAGGCTGCTGTTCTATGGTGTGCTAGTAAGAGGACAAAGCATATGTTCCTTTTAAAATACAGTGCCTTCAATGTATTCATACCCCTTGACTTACTCCACATGTTCTTGCCTGAATTCAAAAAGGACTAAATAGCATTTTTTCATAACCATCTACACACAATACCCCATAATGACAAAGTGAAAACATGGTTTTAGATATATACACTACCGTTCAAAAGTTTGGGGTCACTTAGAAATGTCCTTGATTTTAATCAGAACAACAGTTTTCAGCTGTGCTAACATAATTGTGAAAGGGTTTTCTAATGATCAGTTAGCCTTTTAAAATGATAAACTTGGATTTGCTAACACAACGTGCCATTGGAACATAGGAGTGATGGTTGCTGATAATGGGCCTCTGTACGCCTATGTAGATATTCCATAAAAAATCTACAATTTCCAGCAACAAAAGTCATTTACAACATTAACAATGTCTACACTGTATTTCTGATCAATTTGATGTTATTTTAATGGACAAAAAAAATGCTTTTCTTTCAAGAACAAGGACATTTCTAAGTGACCCCAAACATTTGAACGGTGTATATATACTGCTCAAAAAAATAAAGGGAACACTAAAATAACACATCCTAGATCTGAATGAATGAAATAATCTTATTAAATACTTTTTTCTTTACATAGTTGAATGTGCTGACAACAAAATCACACAAAAATAATCAATGGAAATCCAATTTATCAACCCATGGAGGTCTGGATTTGGAGTCACACTCAAAATTAAAGTGGAAAACCACACTACAGGCTGATCCAACTTTGATGTAATGTCCTTAAAACAAGTCAAAATGAGGCTCAGTAGTGTGTGTGGCCTCCACGTGCCTGTATGACCTCCCTACAACGCCTGGGCATGCTCCTGATGAGGTGGCGGATGGTCTCCTGAGGGATCTCCTCCCAGACCTGGACTAAAGCATCCGCCAACTCCTGTACAGTCTGTGGTGCAACGTGGCGGTGGTGGATGGAGCGAGACATGATGTCCCAGATGTGCTCAATTGGATTCAGGTCTGGGGAACGGGCGGGCCAGTCCATAGCATCAATGCCTTCCTCTTGCAGGAACTGCTGACACACTCCAGCCACATGAGGTCTAGCATTGTTTGCATTAGGAGGAACCCAGGGCCAACCGCACCTGCATATGGTCTCACAAGGGGTCTGAGGATCTCATTTTGGTATCTAATGGCAGTCAGGCTACCTCTGGCATGCACATGGAGGGCTGTGCGGCCCCCCAAAGAAATGCCACCCCACACCATGACTGACCCACCACCAAACCGGTCATGCTGGAGGATGTTGCAGGCAGCAGAACGTTCTCCACGGCGTCTCCAGACTCTGTCACGTCTGTCACGTGCTCAGTGTGAACCTGCTTCATCTGTGAAGAGCACAGGGCACCAGTAGCGAATTTGCCAATCTTGGTGTTCTCTGGCAAATGCCAAACGTCCTGCACGGTGTTGGGCTGTAAGCACAACCCCCACCTGTGGACGTCGGGCACTCATACCACCCTCATGGAGTCTGTTTCTGACCGTTTGAGCAGACACATGCACATTTGTGGCCTGCTGGAGGACATTTTGCAGGGCTCTGGCAGTGTTCCTCCTGCTCCTCCTTGCACAAAGGCGGAGGTAGCGGTCCTGCTGCTGGGTTGTTGCCCTCCTACGGCCTCCTCCACATCTCCTGATGTACTGGCCTGTCTCCTGGTAGTGCCTCCATGCTCTGGACACTACGCTGACAGACACAGCAAACCTTCTTACCATAGCTCGCATTGATGTGCCATCCTGGATGAGCTGCACTACCTGAGCCACTTGTGTGGGTTGTAGACTCCGTCTCATGCTACCACTAGAGTGAAAGCACCGCCAGCATTCAAAAGTGACCAAAACATCAGCCAGGAAGCATAGGAACTGAGAAGTGGTCTGTGGTCACCACCTGCAGAACCACTCCTTTATTGGGGGTGTCTTGCTAATTGCCTATAATTTCCAACTATTGTCTATTCTATTCTATTCTATGAAGCTAGCTAGCTAACGAAGAACAACAAAGAATATCTAGTTAACAGAAGAAAAGAAAGAGAAAATCAGGACAGAAGAAAAAGGATATCAAAGTGAAACAGTTCTCTAAAGACACAAGAGACAATAATACAAGAAACAACACTTCTGTAGCTTGTCAACTATGTGTCTGTCTATCCCGGTTCTCTCCCCTCTGCACAGGCCATACAAACGCTTCACACCGCGTGGCCGCTGCCACTCTAACCTGGTGGTCCCAGCGCGCACGACCCACATGGAGTTCCAGGTCTCCGGCAGCCTCTGGAACTGCCGGTCTGCAGCCAACAAGGCTGTGTTCATCTCAGCCTATGCTACCCTCCAGTCCCTAGACTTCCTGGCGCTGACGGAAACATGGATTACCACAGATAACACTGCTACTCCTACTGCTCTCTCTTCGTCTGCCCACGTGTTCTCGCATACCCCTAGAGCATCGAGCCAGCGGGGTGGTGGCACTGGAATCCTCATCTCTCCCAATTGGACATTCTCTCTTTCTCCCCTGACCCATCTGTCTATCTCCTCATTTGAATTCCATGCTGTCACAGTTACCAGCCCTTTCAAGCTTAACATCCTTATCATTTATCGCCCTCCAGGTTCCCTTGGAGAGTTCATCAATGAGCTTGACGCCTTGATAAGTTCCTTTCCTGAGGATGGCTCACCTCTCACAGTTCTGGGTGACTTTAACCTCCCCACGTCTACCTTTGACTCATTCCTCTCTGCCTCCTTCTTTCCACTCCTCTCCTCTTTTGACCTCACCCTCTCACCTTCCCCCCCTACTCACAAGGCAGGCAATACGCTTGACCTCATCTTTACTAGATGCTGTTCTTCCACTAATCTCATTGCAACTCCCCTCCAAATCTCAGACCACTACCTTGTATCCTTTTCCCTCTTGCTCTCATCCAACACTTCTCACTCTGCCCCTACTCGGATGGTATTGCGCCGTCCCAACCTTCGCTCTCTCTCTCCCGCTACTCTCTCCTCTTCCATCCTATCATCTCTTCCCTCTGCTCAAACCTTCTCCAACCTATCTCCTGATTCTGCCTCCTCAACCCTCCTCTCCTCCCTTTCTGCATCCTTTGATTTTCTCTGTCCCCTATCCTCCAGGCCGGCTCGGTCCTCCCCTCCTGCTCCGTGGCTCGACGACTCACTACGAGCTCACAGAACAGGGCTCCGGGCAGCCGAGCGGAAATGGAGGAAAACTCGCCTCCCTGCGGACCTGGCATCCTTTCACTCACTCCTCTCTACATTCTCCTCTTCTGTCTCTGCTGCTAAAGCCACTTTCTACCACTCTAAATTCCAAGCATCTGCCTCTAACCCTAGAAAGCTCTTTGCTACCTTCTCCTCCCTCCTGAATCCTCCTCCCCCTCCCCCCCCCCTCCTCCCTCTCTGCGGATGACTTCGTCAACCATTTTGAAAAGAAGGTTGACGATATCCGATCCTCGTTTGCTAAGTCAAACGACACCGCTGGTCCTGCTCACACTGCCCTACCCTGTGCTTTGACCTCTTTCTCCCCTCTCTCTCCAGATGAAATCTCGCGTCTTGTGACGGCCGGCCGCCCAACAACCTGCCCACTTGACCCTATCCCCTCCTCTCTTCTCCAGACCATTTCCGTAGACCTTCTCCCCTACCTCACCTCGCTCATCAACTCATCCTTAACCGCTGGCTACGTCCCTTCCGTCTTCAAGAGAGCGAGAGTTGCACCCCTTCTGAAAAAACCTACACTCGATCCCTCCGATGTCAACAACTACAGACCAGTATCGCTTCTTTCTTGTCTCTCCAAAACTCTTGAACGTGCCGTCCTTGGCCAGCTCTCCTGCTATCTCTCTCAGAATGACCTTCTTGATCCTAATCAGTCAGGTTTCAAGACTGGGCATTCAACTGAGATTGCTCTTCTCTGTGTCACGGAGGCTTTCCGCACTGCTAAAGCTAACTCTCTCTCCTCTGCTCTCATCCTTCTAGACCTATCTGCTGCCTTTGATACTGTGAACCATCAGATCCTCCTCTCCACCCTCTCCGGGTTGGGCATCTCCGGCGCGGCCCACGCTTGGATTGCGTCCTACCTGACAGGTCGCTCCTACCAGGTGGCGTGGCGAGAATCTGTCTCCGCACCATGCGCTCTCACCACTGGTGTCCCCCAGGGCTCTGTTCTAGGCCCTCTCCTATTCTCGCTATACACCAAGTCACTTGGCTCTGTCATATCCTCACATGGTCTCTCCTATCATTGCTATGCAGACGACACACAACTAATCTTCTCCTTTCCACCTTCTGATAACCAGGCGGCGAATCGCATCTCTGCATGTCTGTCAGACATATCAGTGTGGATGACGGATCACCACCTCAAGCTGAACCTCGGCAAGACGGAGCTGCTCTTCCTCCCGGGGAAGGACTGCCCGTTCCATGATCTCGCCATCACGGTTGACAACTCCCTTGTGTCCTCCTCCCAGAGTGCTAAGAACCTTGGCGTGATCCTGGAGAACACCCTGTCGTTCTCCACTAACATCAAGGCGGTGACCCGATCCTGTAGGTTCATGCTCTACAACATTCGCAGAGTACGACCCTGCCTCACAGAGGAAGCGGCGCAGGTCCTAATCCAGGCACTTGTCATCTCCCGTCTGGATTACTGCAACTCGCTGTTGGCTGGGCTCCCTGCCTGTGCCATTAAACCCCTACAACTCATCCAGAACGCCGCAGCCCGTCTGGTGTTCAACCTTCCCAAGTTCTCTCACGTCACCCCGCTCCTCCACTCTCTCCACTGGCTTCCAGTTGAAGCTCGCATCCGCTACAAGACCATGGTGATTGCCTACGGAGCTGTGAAGGGAACGGCACCTCCATACCTTCAGGCTCTGATCAGGCCCTACACCCAAACAAGGGCACTGCGTTCATCCACCTCTGTCCTGCTGGCCCCCCTACCTCTGAGGAAGCACAGTTCCCGCTCAGCCCAGTCAAAACTGTTCGCTGCTCTGGCACCCCAATGGTGGAACAAGCTCCCTCACGACGCCAGGACAGCGGAGTCAATCACCACCTTCCGTAGACACCTGAAACCCCACCTCTTTAAGGAATACCTGGGATAGGATATAGTAATCCTTCTAACCCCCCCCCCCCCCCAAAAAAAAAGATATAGATGTACTATTGTAAAGTGGTTGTTCCACTGGATATCATAAGGTGAATGCACCAATTTGTAAGTCGCTCTGGATAAGAGCGTCTGCTAAATGACTTAAATGTAATGTAATGTATTCCATTTGCACAACAGCATGTGACATTTATTGTCAATCAGTGTTGCTTCCTTAGTGGACAGTTTGATTTCACAGAAGTGTGATTGACTTGGAGTTACATTGTGTTGTTTAAGTGTTCCCTTTATTTTTTGAGCAGTGTATATTTTTTTAAATATCTCATTTACATAAGTATTCACACCACTGAGTCATTACATGTTATAATCACCTTTGGCAGCGTTTACAGCTGTGAGTCTTTCTGGGTAAATCTCTAAGAACTTTGCACAACTGGATTGTACAATATTTGCCCATTATTCTTTTCAGAATTCTTCAAGCTTTGTCAAATTGGTTGTTAATCATTTCTAGACAAGTAACTCAGCCACTCAGGAACATTCACTGTCTTCTTGGTAAGCAACTCCAGTGTATATTTGGCCTTGTGTTTTAGGTTATTGTGCTGCTGAAAGGTAAATTAATCTCCCAGTGTCTGGTGGAAAGCAGACTGAAGCAGGTTTTCCTCTAGGATTTTGCCTGTGCTTATCTCCATTGAGTTTATTTTGTATCCTGAAAAACTCCCCAGTCCTTAATGATTACAAGCATACCCATAACATGATGCAGCCACCACTACTAAACATTTTGAAAAACATAATTCCACTCCACTAATAACATTAATGTCTATCATTTCACATGTTTATGAACAATTCACCAATACGAGTCAGCCATCCATTTTCCTCCATGTATTACAGATGAACAGATAACAGCAAACAACCTTTTCTGGAGGCTTCAGTTCCTTCTACCATTTGGGCACATTCAGCTTACACAGCTGCCTACTACAAGAGGAAAGGACTGTTCATCATGCTGTCTTACACAGGCCAGGTTTGCCAGGTGCGAGGTCATTAAATCAACAAGCGTAGCTAAGGCCAAGACTTAAGAGCCTTAATTTACATGATAGTGGTAATAGAAAGGTGCAGGAGCCAGAGCAAACATGGGGTGAATGACAACAGCCATTTGAATCACTGGAATAAACAGGAATGATCAGACCATGTGGTGGAATCAGTAGCTAACAATGATAGCAACCCATAATACATGCCTGTCTTAGCACGGCTCATTTCAGTGTGTCAGAGAGCCCACATGCTGCTGATAGATTTCACAGTCCTACAGGTCACTGGTGAGTGAAAATGGCTCTAGGGTGTCATAACAGGGTGTGGCAGCCTGGTTACTCTCTTCCCACCCCCACGTTCGGAGAGATCCCTGGCTACACTCTGGTCTGTTTATCAATGCAGGGCCTTGGTTCCTATGGCAACAGTGCCAAGCTTGGCTCAGCCGGGGAGGTAACGCCAGATCTGGTGTGGCCAAACCGAGAGCTGTGCCGTGATATACAACCACATAGTACTAATGCTGTAGCTCAGTTAGCGACACGAGACAGCCGAGCAGGAGTCCACTGGGCAACAAGTAGCGACAGAAAAGGTGCTGTGTTGAGAATACTTCTTGGCTGTAGGATAGGATACAGACGACAGCATTAAAGCATTGAAAGTGTGGTTCAGGCTTGTGTTACACACGGTTTTGGTGACAGCTCAGCAGAGTTTAACCATGACAGCCTCATTAATGAGAAATCGAAACATATTTCCAGGACAAGGTGGACTAGTGAATCTACTGAGGCTTGGGTTATCTGTAGCCTGGCTACGGTGGTAGTACATCCTGAGTAATGCCAGTGTCAGTAATGGCCTTCTGCCTGATAGGCTGGTGAGGGGAAAACACTGCTGGTGCTGAGTTTTAACAAGTGCTGTCTGAGAGGACCATAAATCAGATTGTCCAGAGCTGCCTGGCTGCCTTGCCTGCCTTCTGCCAATGCCAGATCTGAGGTGTCAGGGAGCAGAGTGGAACAGCCAAGCTGGTTGGGAGGGAGAGCTCGGCAACAACAGTAAACAACTGTCCGAAAACAACCGATATGCATTCAGGTGTCAGGTCACTGACAATTCCTAGGCAACAGACAAATGGATGTGGCCCAAGGTAAAAAAGCATACTAGAGTTGTGTTTCTGGAGGGGTGTTCATTTCCTGGAGTGCCGTGAAAGACTGACTAGTTTGGAGGAGCAGGATACAGCTGGTTGATGTGCATCTCTAGGGGGGAGCTTTGTGCATTCTCTGGCTGCATTCCTCTAATAGCCCCCTCAACTTCACTATGGACCTCTCCAGGACTTCACTTGACTCACGGCACAGAGAGAATTGCCTCTGTGATGCTCAGGGCATTCAGAAATAGTTTCTAGTAATTGAAGTCTGTGGCTTCAAAGCCGTTCTCCAAGACAAGGTCTTTATAGGTAAACTTGCTTTTCATTGTGCAAACCCGTTTGATATATTGCTTTCCAAAACAAATCCGAGTCTAGAGACATTAAGAGGCTGTGGAGAACAAAATGATATCCCCTGGTCGGGATGTCACGGGAAGATGGTGCATGACTTCCCTCACGACTATTGTGGAACAGAAGGTAGAGGACCATACCAAACAATCACAGCAAGGCCCCTGGCTACACTGGTGCTGAATGATGAATGTTGCTGTCATAGAAAGTATCCAGATAATCATCTTCAGCTCAGGGGGTTAAATGGAGTCAAGAAAACATGGCCACAACACAGGTAATAAGATTCACATTGCTTGGAGAAGACATGGCCAGCTCATCTATTTTTCCCTCTGGGTCTGGTATTGTTTCCAAGCAGAACAGTAGGATCATAAACAAGGATGACTATTAGGGCTGAGCTTTAGTGTGAGCGATGCTGCAAAATGTTACAACACTGAAGCCTCCTTCAAACCTCTCCCTCTCACAACGCTATCCTCCACTATCCCTTGCTTTCTCATTAACCTTCACTAATTTCTCTCTCTCTCTCTGCCCTTGCACTCTCTCGCCCTCTTCTGCGGTACCAGCTGCAGTCTCCTCATGATTAGCAGAGTAGCTTTGCTCCGGGCAGTGAGGAGTCTGCAGACGTATCAGTCAGGTGATACAGACCACGTAGCTAGTATGTTAATATATCTTATGATGAGTATGGAGCAGCAGGTACTAATCTCCCTGACTTTCTAAATAACACTTTTCCATGCCGTGACGGCATAAGGCAGAACCCACCTTCACATCCAAAACATGACTCTCTGTGTGGTGGAGGCTTCCAGATAGAGAACATGTGTTCTGAAGAGCCCTCTTGGGGGAGAAGTGAACAGCAGAGATTAATAAGAGCCATGTCTGGGGAACGGTGGTTCTGCACTCAGGTGACAGAGCATAATTCATCACACATCACATTATGTCTCCTGATGGAAAGGGAACAAAATGGATACAGCAGGTCAGTCATGTCTCTCTGACCAACTCAGGCCTGCCCTATTGTTGCACATGAGGAGTAATATCATTGTCAATAGTATTACAAGTACATCCAGTCCCCAGAGTAAAATGATTGTAGGTTTAAGTCAACACTCTGAAAGCCTGTAAGTCAATAATGTTTCTAATGGAGAGAACTAAGATAGGGAAGCCTTTTAGAAAAGTAAATTTATCAATTCAAAGTAGCTGACAAGCTAGGATAGCATTTATTCCACTGACTGTCATTATTTGTTCATTTCAAGTTTATTCGGATCACTGATTTCGAAGACAGTGACCTCATGGCAAATATTTTGATAATTATTTCCAAATAAAAAATCTTGATTGGGAAAGAATTATAACTTATAACCTAAGTGTGATACATCTGTAATTAGGGATTTCATTTCTTCAATCACTTTCTTTCCTATTTTGGTATGAGCATTTAAAGGTGCCACCCACCCTGGCATGACTTTGCAGAATGCTGTGGATGGATCAACTTCTGAAACCATGACAACCATGCAGAATAGTGGGGAGTCAGTCTGTCACTTTCCCACCACAATGCCTGATAGGATCAAAAGGAAAAACAATAAACCAAGCAAACAAGGATCTATACTGAACAAAAGTATTGGTCCAAAGTTTCATGAGCTGAAATGAAAGATCCCAGAAATGTTCCATATGCACAAAAAGCTTATTTCTCTGAAATTTGTTTACATCCCTGTTATTGAGCATTTTCCCCTTGCCAAGATAATCCCTCCACCTGACAGGTGTGGCATATCAAGAAGCTGATTAAACAGCATGACCATTACAGAGGTGCACCTTGTGCTGGGGACAATAAAAGACCACACTAAAATGTGCAGTTTTGTCACAACACAATGCCACAGATGTCTCAAGCTTTGAGGGAGTGTACAATTGGCATGCTGACTGCAGGAATGTCCACCAGAGCTGTTGCCAGAGAATGTAATGTTTCTCTACTATAAGCCACAACGTCGTTTTAGAGTATTTGGCAGTACGTCCAACTGGCCTCACAACTGCAGACCACGTGTAACCACGTCAACCCAGGACCTTCAAGGGTGCGTACTCAGCCCCCTCCTGTACTCTCTGTTCACCCATGACTGCGTGGCCATGCACGCCTCCAACTCAATCATCAAGTTTGCAGATGACTCAACAGTAGTGGGCTTGATTACCAACAATGACGAGACAGCCTACAGGGAGGAGGTGAGGGCACTCGGAGTGTGGTGTCAGGAAAATAACTTCTCACTCAATGTCAACAAAACAAAGGAGATGATCGTGGACTTCAGGAAACAGCAGAGGGAGCACCCCCCTATCCACATCGAAGGGACAGCAGTGGAGAAGGTGGAAAGTTTTAAATTCCTCGGCGTACACATCACAGACAAACTGAAATGGTCCACTCACACAGACAGTGTGGTGAAGAAGGAGCAACAATGCCTCTCAACCTCAGGAGGCTGAAGAAATTCGGCTTGTCACCCAAAACCCCAACAAACTATTACAGATGCACAATCGAGAGCATCCTGTCAGGCTGTATCTCAGCATGGTGTGGCCTGCACAACGCATAACCGGGGGCACCTACAGCACCCGATGTCACAGGAAGGCCAAAAAGATCATCAAGGACATCAACCATCCGAGCCACTGCCTGTTCACCCCACTATCATCCAGAAGGCGAGGTCAGTACAGGTGCATCAAAGCTGGGACCGAGAGAATGAAAAACAGCTTCTATCTCAAGGCCTGCTAAACAGCAATCAATAACTCAGAGAGGTTGCTGCCTACATTGAGACCCAATCACTGGCCACTTTAATAAATGGATCACTAGTCACTAGTCACTTTATACAATGCACTCTAAATAATGCCACTTTAATAATGTTTACATATCTTACATTACTCATTTCACATGTATATACTGTATTTTATACCATCTATTGCACCTTGCCTATGCCGCTCCTTTATTTATTGCTTGCTGTCTTCAAGCAAGTCACAGGTGGCTGTTCAACTAAGGCTGTGTTCTTGTTCTGAACACAAGGGAGCCCATTTATTAAATGTCCTCTTATTAACACTACACTCTTAGAAAAAAAGGTGCTATTTAGAACCAATACGGGTTCTTCGGCTATCTCCATAGGATAACCCTTTGAAGAACACTTTATTGTTCCAGGTTTAACCCTTTTGGTTCCAGGTAGAACCCTTTCCAAGGAGGGTTCAACATGGAACCCAAAAGAGTTCTACCTGGAAACAAAACGGTTCTCCTATGGGTACAGCTGAAGAACCCTTTTGGAAACTTTTTTCTAAGAGTGTACTGTACAGAATCACGTACCAAACTAGCCTTTGGGGGTAAGACAAAGAAAAATGTGATTCACATTAAAATATATATATATATACAGTGGGGGAGAAAAAGTATTTGATCCCCTGCTGATTTTGTACGTTTGCCCACTGATAAAGAAAGGATCAGTCTATAATTTTAATGGTAGGTTTATTTGAACAGTGAGAGACAGAGTAACAACAAAAATATCCAGAAAAACGCATGTCAAAAATGTTATAAATTGATTTGCATTTTAATGAGGGAAATAAGTATTTGACCCCCTCTCAATCAGAAAGATTTCTGGCTCCCAGGTGTCTTTTATACAGGTAACGAGCTGAGATTAGGAGCACACTCTTAAAGGGAGTGCTCCTAACCGCAGCTTGTTACCTGTAAAAAAGACACCTGTCCACAGAAGCAATCAATCAGATTCCAAACTCTCCACCATGGCCAAGACCAAAGAGCTCTCCAAGGATATCAGGGACTAGATTGTAGACCTACACATGGCTGGAATGGGCTACAAGACCATCGCCAAGCAGCTTGGTGAGAAGGTGACAACATATGGTGTGATTATTCGCAAATGGAAGAAACACAAAAGAACTGTCAATATCCCTCGGCCTGGGGCTCCATGCAAGATCTCACCTCGTGGAGTTGCAATGATCATGAGAACGGTGAGGAATCAGCCCAGAACTATACGGGAGGATCTTGTCAATGATCTCAAGGCAGCTGGGACCATAGTCACCAAGAAAACAATTGGTAACACACCACGCCATGAAGGATTTAAATCCTGCAGCGCCCACAAGGTCCCCCTGCTCAAGAATACATATACATGCCTGTCTGAAGTTTGCCAATGAACATCTGAATGATTCAGAAGACAACTGGTGAAAGTGTTGTGGTCAGATGAGACCAAAATGGAGCTCTTTGGCATCAACTCAACTCGCCGTATTTGGAGGAGGAGGAATGCCGCCTATGACCCCAACAACACCATCTCCACCGTCGAACATGGAGGTGGAAACATTATGCTTTGGAGGTGTTTTTCTGCTAAGGGGACAGGACAACTTCACCGCATCATTTGACGGGACCATGTACTGTCAAATCTTGGGTGAGAACCTCCTTCCCTCAGCCAGGGCATTGAAAATGGGTCATGGATGGGTATTCCAGCATGACAATGACCCAAACACACGGCCAAGGCAACAAAGGAGTGGCTCAAGAAGAAGCACATTAAGGTCCTTCGAGTGGCCTAGCCAGTCTCCAGACCTTAATCCCTAGACAATCTGTGGAGGGAGCTGAAGGTACGAGTTGCCAAACGTCAGCCTCGAAACCTTAATGACTTGGAGAAGATCTGCAAAGAGCAGTGGGACAAAATCCCTCCTGAGATGTGTGCAAACCTGGTGGCCAACTACAAGAAACATCTGACCTCTGTGATTGCCAACAAGGGTTTGCCACCAGTACTAAGTCATGTTTTGCAGAGGGGCAAATACTTATTTCCCCTCATTAAAATGCAAATCCTTTTATAACATTTTTGACATGCGTTTTTCTGATTTTTTTGTTGTTATTCTGTCTCTCACTGTTCAAATAAACCTACCATTAAAATTATAGACTGATCATTTCTTTGTAAGTGGGCAAACGTACAAAATCAGCAGGGGATCAAATACTTTTTTCCCCCCACAGTATGTGCAAAAGTACTATCTCACAACTCAATGAAACCTTCACTATTGCGCAGACATTTAGAAACAAAACATGCCAATTTGAAAAAAAAGCCACAGGAGTTTTTTGAGTGAGAATTAAGACGACTTTCGAGTAGTAAGACATGTATAAAAGCAACAGATACCAATAATAAGAAGGGGTTAGAAGCGTCTTATTTGGTGAGCTACCGAGTGGCTAGGACAGTCAAGCCCCATACTATTGTGGAGGACATAATTCTTCCTGCTGCCTCGGCTATGGCTGGGACAATGCTGTGGGAAAAGGCCCCCAAAAAACTATACAGACAATGCCTTCATCAAACAACACTGTTTCATGATGCATCAGTGATATAGCAGGAGATGTTTTGAAACAATACTGCTTCGCATACAAGCCAGTGAATTCTATGCGTTACAGCTGCATGAGTCAACAGACGTGTCGGGCCTGGCACAGCTCCTGGTATATGTCCGTTACGTTTATGTGGGGTCAATTAAGGAAGACATCCTCTTCTGCAAACCACTGGAAACCAGGACAACAGGAGAGGATATTTTTAAAATATTGGACAGTTGTGTGACATCAAATGGACTTTGGTGGTCAAGATGTGTTGGTATCTGTACTGATGGCGCAAAAGCCATGACAGGGAGACATAGTGGAGTGGTAACGCGCGTGCAAGCAGTTGCTCCCGACGCCACTTGGGTACACTGCAGCATCCACAGAGAGGCTCTTGCTGCCAAGAGAATGCATGACAGCTTGAAAGACGTTTTGGACACTACAGTGAAAATGGTTAACTTTGTTAAAGCAAGGCCCCTGAACTCTCGTGTATTTTCTGCACTATGCAATGATATGGGCAGCGACCACGTAACGCTTTTACAACATACAGAAGTGTGCTGGTTATCAAGGGGTAAAATATTGACCTTTTTAAAAAAAATTGAGATACGAGCTTAAGGTTTTCTTTACTGACCATCATTTTCCCTTGTCTGACCACTTGCATGATGATGAGTTTCTCACATGACTGGCCTATCTGGGTGATGTTTTTCTCGCCTGAATGATCGGAATCTAGGATTACAGGGACTCTCCGCAACTACATTCAATGTGCGGGACAAAAATTGAGGCTATGATTAAGAAGTTGGCGCTCTTCTCTGTCTGCATTAACAAGGACAACACACAGGTCTTTCCATAATTGTATGATTTTTTGTGTGCAAATGATCTCAAGCTTACGGACAATGTCAAATGTGATTTGGGAAGCACCTGAGTGAGTTGGGTGCGCAATTATGCAGGTACTTTCCCGAAACGGATGACACAAACAACTGGATTCGTTATCCCTTTCATGCCCTGCCTCCAGTCCACTTACCGATATCTGAACAAGAGAGCCTCATCGAAAACTGTGAAAATTGAATTTAGTCAGAAGTCACAGCCCAATTTCTGGATTGGGCTACGCTCAGAGTATCCTGCCTTGGCAAATCGCGCTGTTAAGACACTGATGCCCTTTGCAACCACGTACCTATGTGAGAGTGGATTCTCAGCCCTCCCTAGCCTGAAAACTAAATAGAGGCACAGACTGTGTGTAGAAAATGATTTAAGACTGAGACTCTCTCCATTACAATACAACCAAACATTGCAGAGTTATGTGCATCCTTTCAATCACACCCTTCTCATTAACCTGTGGTGAGTTATTCAAAATGTTCGATTAACAAATAAGGTTTTATATGTAAAATGGTGAAATAAAGAGCAAAATGATTGATGATTATTATTTGTGCACTGGTCCTAGAAGGGCTCTTTGTCACTTCCCACGAGTCGGGTTGTGACAAAAACTCACACTCATTCTTATGTTTAATAAATGTATCGTATAGTGTGTGTGTGGCAGGCTTACAACGATGACAAAAAACAACATTTGAGAGTGCGCTGACCCTGGTGCTAGAGGGGGTACACAGCTGGAGGTTGAATGTTTGAAGGGGTACGGGACTATAAAAAGTTTGGGAACCACTGGTCTAGTGCACCCAACCAAAACTTTACTTCCGCTTTTAACCCAACCCCTCTGAATCAGAGAGGTCAGCTCTGTGACTTGAACTGGCCACCTGACCAACACAATGTAATTAAATCAAATTACATGACACACTGTATCTCCTTGACTGTTTCTACTCAAATAACAACATGTCAGCCTTACCAGAGAAACTATTCACATTTCCTGGAATGGATAAATGAAATGTACAGTTGTGTCTCAGACATTCAATAGGAGGGACAGAAATAATTCAATTTGTCTATAAATTTTTTCACCAGAAACAGATTTTGGTCAATATCTGTATATATATATATCTGTATATACTGTATATGTGTATAAAGAAATATAACTGAGTGGAGGTAAACACCAGTAATATGAATGGAGAGGAAAAGCTCCGGGAAGGCTTTCACTGTTTTATAAGCAGGGGATCTTGTGAATAATTAAACCACCAATCATCTACCTCATAGCAGCAGGACTGTAGTCTCAATAAATGACTCTATGACCCTCTGTGCTGAGCTGCCTGCTAACCACTAGCAATTCCACAATCAAGTCCACAGAAATAGCAGAATGTGTGAAACACCCAAATGTCACATTTGTGTTTCTTTACAAACAGAGTTGGTGACAGTGTAGAAACAGAAAGAGGAAGACACCCAGAGAGATGCACTGGCAGAGATGGAGAGGAGAGATTGATGTATGGATTTCATGTGGGCGTGAATGTGAACGTCGCATAACTGCAGCCATCAAAACAAGCAACCGGTCTCAACGGCCCACCTGCCATCTGCGGGCCGAACCGACGTCCACTAACAGCGGAACAGTGACAAACAACAGATGACACTCCATCCAAGATGTTTCCATACCACCTTCTCTAAAACTTTCCGACTACCCATCTGTGTTTCCTTAGTGACCGTGTGGATCATTCCCAGATTGGCTGTATAGCAGACCTGCCAGTCAAAGACATCATGCCAGATGTGTTCAGGGAAATGTCCCTGCCCACCAGCTGTCCACTTACCTCCTCCAGTGCCCACAGGGAGTCCACCACAGGTTTGATCTTCTTCTGGTTGTAGAGGGAGAAGAGTTTCTCCACCACCGTTTTCACCTGCCCACACCTGCCCTGCTTGAACAGGAGGTTGAGCAGCGAGAATCCAGCAATGACCTTGTTCTCCTCGTAGAGTTTAATAGGGTTCACCTTCTCAACCTGCCACCACTGGGGAGTCAAACCAGAGACACACACATCACTTACCCCAATAACTCATTTGTGCTTCATTGTAAGTAATGAATGTTCGATAAATATTAAACAGACTGTTCCATTCTGTAAACTCAGTGACAGACTCAGCATTTCTGACTCACAGATTTTGCAAGGCTGAAGAAACTCTTTGTTTCCCCGGTCACCATGCTTGATGAGCCTGAAAACACAAAAACAAAGACACAAGCTTATAGAGAGAGACAGGGTGGCGGTGTTAACTGTTGGGCTGAAGTGATAGGTGAACCGTAAAGAGCCGTGAGGTGAAGAGGGGTTAATGTGGGGGAGGAGTGGTTGCTTCTTTTTGATCTGGCACAGTAAATGAACTCTGTTCACCGTCATACCATTAATTGATTCATGCCGCACTAGTGTTACAACTCCACGACTGTCATACTGACAGAAAAACTAATTCTACATTATCTGAAACCCAAGAAGACTCCTGTCATTAAACAATTCAGATGTGGATAAAAGCCAGGGTAAGTAAAATAAATTCAGGTATCATTTTTTTATCCATTTGAATCAACCTACATTTCACACTGAATCACACCGCACCCTTGGTTTTCAATGAGGTTCAAGCGGTCGCTTAAATTCTGTCCAGATTGACTATTGAGTAGATGGAGGGATATTACCTATAAATAATTGGACCATATGTATTCTAAGTGTCCTTAGACAAGGTGAAAGATCTTGAGCCTATATCTTACAAGAAACATACAAATATTTGTGGTCTAAGCTATGTCATAGGAAACAGTGCCATCAGAAAGTATTCACACCTGTTGACTTTTTCCACATTTTGTTGTGTTTTAGCCTGAATTTAAAATAGATTAAATTGTGATTTTTCATACCCCATAACGTCAAAGCCATTTAAAAAAAAAAAAAGTTTTATGAAAAGCTGAAATGTCTTGAGTCAATAAGTATTCAACCCCTTTGTTATGGCAAGCCTAAATAAGTTCAGGAGTAAAAATGTGCTTAACAAGCCACACACACTATATATACAAAAGTATATGGACACCCCTTCAAATGAGTGGATTCGGCTATTTCAGCCACACGGGTGTATAAAATCGAGCACACCGCCATGCAATCTCCATAGACAAACAACACATTTCTGCCCTGCTAGAGCTGCCCCGGTCAACTGTAAGTGCTGTTATTGTGAAGTGGAAACGTCTAGGAGGAACAACGACTCAGCCGCGAAGTGGTAGACCACACAAGCTCACAGAACGGGACCGCTGAGTGCTGAAGAGCGTAGCGAGTAAAAATCGTCTGTCCTCGGTTGCAATACTCACTACCGAGTTCCAAACTGCCTCTGGAAGCAACGTCGGCACAAGAACAGTTCGTCGGGAGCTTCATGAAATGGGTTTCCATGGACGAGCAGCCGCACACAAGCCTAAGATCACCATGCGCAATGCCAAGAGTCAGCTGGGGTGGTGTAAAGCTCACCGCCATTGGACTCTGGAGCAGTGGAAATGCGTTCTCTGGAGTGATGAAACGCACTTTACCATCTTGCCGTCCGACGGGCAAATCTGGGTTTGGCGGATGCCAGGAGAATGCTACCTGCTGGAATGCATAGTCCCAACTGTAAAGTTTGGTGGAGGAGGAATAATGGTCTGGGGCTATTTTTCATGGTTCAGGCTAGGCCCCTTAGATACAGTTAAGGGAAATCTTAACGCTACAGCATACAATGACATTCTAGATGATTCTATGCTTCCAACTTTGTGGCAACAGTTTGGGAAGGCCCTTTCCTGTTTCAGCATGACAATGCCCCTGTGCACAAAGCGAAGTCCATACAGACTGCGAGCCAGGCCTAATCGCCCAACATCCGTGCCCAACCTCACTAATGCTCTTTTGGCTGAATGGAAGCAAGTCCCCACAGCAATGTTCCAACATCTAGTGGAAAGCCTTCCCAGAAGAGTGGAGGCTGTTATAGCAGCAAAGGGGGGGATCAACTCCATATTAATGCTCATGATTTTGGAATGAGATGTCCGACTAGCAGGTGTCCACATACATTTGGTCAAGTAGTGTAAGTAGTTGCATGGACTCTGGGTGAATTAATAGTTTTTAACATGAATTTTGAATGACTACCTCATCTCTGTAACCCACACATACAATTATATGTAAGGTTCCTCAGTCGAGCAGTGTATTTCAAATACAGATTCAATTACAAAGACCAGGGAGGGTTTCCAATGTCTTGCAAAGAAGGGCACCTATTTGTAGATGGGTAAAAATAAAATAAAAAGCAGACATTGAATATCCCTTTGAGCATGATGAAGTTATTAATTACACTTTGGATGGTGTATCAATACACCCAGTCACTACAATGATACAGGTGTCCTTTCTAACTCAGTTGCCGGAGAGGAAGGAAACCGCTCAGGGATTTCACCATGCCAATAGTGACTTTAATACAGTTACAGAGTTTAATGGCTGTGATAGGAAAAAACTGAGGATTGATCAACAACATTGTAGTTACTCTACAATACTAACCTAATTGACCGTGAAAAGAAGGAATCTTGTACAGAACAAAACTATTCAAAAATATGCATCCAGTTTGCAACAAGACACTGAAGTAATAATGCAAAAAATGTGGTAAAGCAATTAACTTTTTGTCCTGAATACAAAGTATTATGTTTGGGGCAAATCCAATACAACACATTACCGAGTACTACTCTTCAAGCATAGTGGTGGCTGCATCAAGTTATGGGTATGCTTGTAATCACTAAGGACTGGGGAGTTTTTCAGAATACAAAAGAAAGAGAATGGAGCTAAGCACAGGCAAATCATACAGGAAAACCTTGTTCCACCAGACACTGGGAGATGAATTCACCTTTCAGCAGGACAATAATCTAAAACACAAGGCCAAATCTACACTGAAGTTGCTTACCAAGAAGACAGTGTATGTTTCTGAGTGGCAAGTTACCGTTTTGACTTAAATCTGCTTGAAAATCTAAGGGAAGTCTTGTTATGATCAACAACTATTTTTTTTAAAGAAGAATGGGCAAATATTGTACAATCCAGGTTTGCAAAGCTCTTAACAGACTTACCCAGAAAGACTCACAGTTGTAATTACTGGCACAAAATATTTATCATTTTTTATTTAACTTTTATTTAACTAGGCAAGTCAGTTAAGAACAAATTCTTATTTACAATGACAGCCTACAGGGGAACAGTGCGTTAACTGCCTTGTTCAGAACGACAGATTTTTACCTTGTCAGCTCAGGGATTCGATCTAGCAACCTTTTGGTTACTGGCCCAACGCAATAACCACTAGACTACCTGCCTCTACATGTATTGAATCAGGAGTGTGAATACTTAAGTAAATTACATATTTCTGTATTTAATTTTGAATACATTTGCTAACATTTCTAAAAACATGTTTTAACTTTGTCCTTGCGGGGTATTGTGTGTAGATGAGTGAGACTTTTTTTTTTTTAATCAATTTTGAATTCAGGCTGTAAAACAACATGATATGGAATAAATCAAGGGGTGTGAATACTTCTTGAAGGCAGTGTATATGTACAGTATAGCACAAGTACAATGGTGCCTAACCTATATACAATACCTGTCAGTAAGTTTGAAATGTTCTAAATTAAAAATGTCACTCAAGATACTTCATCATTCACAGGCTAACACCACATCATATCTCTAGAGTCTTATGTGCGATACTGGTGGCACAATGTAGCAAATTTATGAGTAGCATCCTGATAGGACACCAACCGTAGAGGATGTAGGTTCCCAGAGGCCTCAGCAGACCGAGGCCTTTACCAGTGTTCTCCCCAGACAGACAGTCCAGGACGATGTCCACTCCCTCTGGAGAAATCCTACCAAATACAGGAAATTCAATTAACGAGAATCAACATGTTCCTCATTTACAGATAGCCTCAACTACAGGCTTCATCAGACGCCTATCAATCTATTAGTCATTCAATGTTTAGTTCAGATTTCAATAGTTACATTTATATATTTTTAGCAAATACTAAACAATCCACTTTATTGACATTTCAATCAGCCTTTTGTTCCATCAAATTCCACTCTTGATTTCAAGTGATACAGTATTAAAAGCATTGGACAGGTTAACCATCAGTGCAATTTTTCGTAGCATGACTCACTTAAGAGCACCAATGTGAAAGAAAGAATGAGAGGCATGTTCTGATCAAGGGGTCCTAATGCCTTCCTTTCTGCCTAGTGGCCTGCCCGCCTGCTTGGCTAAACTGCTCGGCGGTCTTATGATGCCCATGGCCTTGCATATTGTAAAATGAGCTTTTTTGCTTTTCTCTTGATCCTGAGAGGAATGTGAGGCCACAGAGATGAAAGGCTTATTAATCTGCCTCTCCCTCTGATATGGCTGTATTTACTACCATTGTGATATGCAGGCAGACAGTATTCTCCCTCTGTCAATAAGTACTGAGGGGGAACCAAGGATTAGGCTCCTTAAGAAAGGAACTCAAGAGGAAAGCTTGGTTGAATGTACGCATTTATAAAGCACTTCAGAATAAATTCAGAATGTGATTATCGGATGGACATGCTTTAAGCCTCCTGACTGCATGACTCACCTCCAAAACACTATTCCTATTAGACAGTAGACATGAAGTTGGCCTTGGCATAGAGGGTTCTTTTCTGATTGTCTCCTATTGAGGCGGCAGCATCCCTATGGATTGCACTGATTGCCAATCAAACAAGATAATTAGTGATGGGAGACAAAATCCATACAGTTACATATCGGGATATTATTTTTGAACGATATATCGTATCGTTCTGATAATATCGCAATATTATTTTTGCGCTAGTTGTCTGTACCTGCACCAAAACTCCAGTATTTTTCCTCCAAAGCTTGTTCTCCATCTACTTTTTAAATATGGAGCCAATTTGTTTTCAGCACTTTTATTTCCATGACTGATCAAAACTCATTTTCTCATGGCTCTCACTTGTCCCTCTGCAGCAGACATATGGTGAGTAATATGTTTGGAACAGACAAGACAACGACATGCAATGTGATCTAAATGGGCATAGTATTTATGAGGCATCAGGGCGCTTTCCTGATTGGCCCAGCTGTTCCACGTCCCCAGCAGACAGCCTGTTGCAGGTTGCCTTCAGAGAGCCTCTGAGCACTCTGCCCCACACACTGCCGTTGCTCTCGGAGACGAGCTGCGTGTTGCCATAGGGACCGCAGCCACACACGTCCAAATATGGCATCGACTAACATCTGCATTCTCCCTGAGCTCTACATGCTCTGTATTCTACGTTATCACATTATCATTGTCATTTCATATGTACATATCAAATTGTACATTATAAACTGAAAGAGATTGTTAGTAATTATGTGAAATTATATCTAAACATATTTTAATAAACCTGTAAGATCCAACGAAATTACACATTTGCTAACAAATTAGTCTTATTCATAAAAATTGTGTAGAACAATTACCTCCGCAGCTCTATGTTTAGAATAAAGATTTTATCCCAATAATTGCTATTGTAGAACAAAAAACAAACCTTACTTTTTAACTTCTTGTACATAATCAGCATTTCTGTCGAAGAGGTGGGTCACAGAGTCTTTGATGGCTTCATGTTTGAAAGATGAGGCCGTTCCAAACACGGTGACGCTGGGTATAGTGGAGCACAGCTGAGCCACAGCTTGACCCTGAAAAACACCACACAATCCTAGTCAGACTCTCCAAGACACAGACAGTATTACACAAGGCCAATCCAGACAATGACATTTCCACAGGTTATGCATCACAGCTTTACCAACCATAATCCATATTTGATATGAAAAATAATTATAATAATTATTCTCATCCTGTTCTAATCATTCAACACACTAGGTAAAGACAGTAAATGTTTTCTTGTCCATCTCCACTACAGTATGGTACTACATACGTGAATTAAACAACAGAGTTATACCCCATTGTGTGCATCAGTCTGAAATCTGAGCAGTCTGTATGTTGACACACTGTAAGAGGTTGTTCATGAATTACAGTCTGTAGGAGCATCTCTGGAGTATAGTTACATCTCTAGTTATGTTTAATTATTAAAGCTGGGAATCACTAACAGTGCTTTCGCTAAAGGGAAATGTGCTACATGAGCCTGATAATTCAATGTCTGGTAATTTTTTTTTAATTAATAATAATTCTGAAGAGTCTGTGTGCATATATACTGTAACCAGCACAGCCCAGACACTCTCTATCTTCAACCACAGTCACATCTTTCCTAGATGTCGTTTTCTCAGCCACATCTGTCCATCATCTTCAATCATGAATAGGGCATTATGTAAAACAGCATCTGAGCTGTCTGATAATAGCCACAGGCTGTTACCCTCAAGAGCCACCAGAGATACGCACCTTGTCGGTATCTATAGTAACATCACTGATATCATTTTCAGATGCTGTGTTTTTCTTTACACCTCCTTTCGGGAGTTGACTTACCACACCCCCTCCTGCTGAGTGGACCAATACTGACATCCCCTCTCGGAGATTGGCAACCTCAAACAGCATCATGTAGGCAGCCACGAAGTTCATGGAGAAGGCCGCTGCCTCAGGAAAAGTCATATCATCAGGCATGTTATAGACGTAATCCAGCGGTGTGCAAACCACCTCTGCCCAGGCGTTGTAATTTACAAAAGCCATAACCCGGTCTCCTATCTGGAGAGAGGAAAGGGTAAGCTATAAAATATGATAAATGCAGATTTGAGAGGTGACATGGTTACAGGTTTGTTTAAGAAATGCAACAAACCTCACATGTTACTCTGACCAATGCATTTCAAAATATCAACATTAACCATTTCAAACCGGAACACAAATCAATATTTTGGGAGGTAAAAATGCAAAGTGAGATCAATATAGTTGTGCTACTAATCCATGACATAATATCTGTAACATACTGTGATCTGGATTCACTGACCTCGAATCCCTTGGTGTTTTCTCCCATCGCCTCAACTATTCCAGAACATTCAAATCCAGGGACAAGTGGAGTTTTCGGAGGATTGTCAATATTACCTTGACGCACCATAAGATCCAGGAAGTTCAAGCCACTGCAACAGTAAATGTCTCATTGATATTAACCTCACAATCAAGCAGTTATTTATTTTTAACTTAGGTGATTGGAGAAGACACAATAATGCATGATGGACATTTTCACTATTCGATAAATGTTACTTAGACTTAAAATATGTTAGTAAATAAATGCCTTAGCAGTCATAGATTCACAACACAAACAGTTTGACATCTACAAACCCATGCTTGAATTCCAGACTATTAAAAGGGGCTACAGTTCCAAGGCCATGGGGATTCACATGCACTGAACAATGAATAGCCAATCTGTGATAGAGCATATCTGTAACAGGCTCTCCCTCTTATGGAAAAATTGCATGCCACTTGTTGAAAGTATAGTTTATGTGTATTTATTATGGATTTCAATATTATCAATAAAACAATATGGTTGGACTAAAGACAACTATTCAATCCCTCAACAGAATCTACTTAGTAAATGCCAAGTAGACTATCATAAGAGAATAGAGCACAAATACCACAATTGTAGGACTTTGTATGAGCCAGTTGTAATGAGAAAATCAATTTCAACAGGCTCGAGGTATTCCCCCTTCTGCCATAGCCAATAAAAGCTCATTAAGATGATCAGTCAAGAACAAGCCAAGCAAATCATTTTATCAAGCCAAATTGTAATTCATTCCAACATTTCAGGTGTTTTTGCTTTTCATTTGCATGATTGGTCCACAGACAGTCCTTATTAATCATCTACTACAGACAGTGAAACTTCAGAGGACATGCGGCTTCATGAATGCAATGAGTCCTTTTCTCGTGTCACTTTTACAAACTATACAGGTCGAGTTGAACCTACTTTAATTCAAGGTCTATTCATGGCTCGCCCATACTGAATCAGAATCTGCAACATGTTGCAATACACGTATGAATGTGGTAACTTCGCATCACTGATATTTTAAGATCATATAGGCAGGCATCAATGTAACAATTAATCAACAGTTTAATATGCAACGTTTACCATGCTTTGACGCGAATTTTCACTTCTCCCTCCTGTGGCTCAGGCATCGCCTTCTTGGTTACCCGGAGTTTGTTGAGACCCCCGAAACCGGAAAGTATTACGGCTCTCATTTCTTTGGTATCTCCTGCAGATAGGACATTTTCTGTTTCTTTTGCTCCATTCTTCTCTATCATGTGCTCAGTTTCCTCTGTCAACTCCGTTCCTTCTTTAGCCATGTCGGTGGGCTTCATGGGGCTGGAAGGGGATGCTCGAGATTGTAACTGGTCCTTCCCTCCTTCCAAGTTCAGAATGCGCAGTATGAGCTGAATCAGTTCTCTTTTGGAAGAGGGAGAGGCTATTCGCACCAAAGATGTTTATAAACCTTGGATTGCTGGTGCTGTGTATTGGCCAAAGAGAGGATTTGAAGCCACCACTCGCCATATTGGCACTCCTCAATTAAACGTTTCAAGGACAAAATTACATGTATTTAAGTATTGTTTTGTTGTAGTGGGGACAGTAACATTATTCATCAAATAAATATATACTTTAAGGATTCTTTACAAATATATATATATATTTTTTTACGTTTAGCTCGCATAATATGATTTAAAAGTATGCATTACATTGTCTGTAACATAATACACGTGGCAAAAACGAATGTAGACATTCATACATGTATTTATGTAGCTTCCAAAATATTAGTTTTACACCGGTGGGGAAGTGCCAAGATGGAGGTACAGAAACTACAACTCAGCGCCCCCTTGCAGTCATCTAGTGTATATATATAAATTATTAGTAGGGACACGCCTGGTGCCTAAATTGATCACGTGTGTCGCGCAGTTGAGAGTCTAGTGGAGACGAAAGGGTTCAGTCAGTCGTGCTGATGAGCCTAGTTAATGTTGACTTGATGGCAAAAACAGAAGCATGGCATTGGCACTAATTCAAACTTGTAAAATAAAGTGATGTTTATTTCAATGGACGAGAGGGAAATAACTTGTAGTATTGGTCACCATCTGGAAGTCAGCTAACGTACAACGGTATGATATCGAGGTGCTTACCCACTGGCCAGCAGTTCCTTCATGGGCCAGTAACGTGGCGAATTTGTTCCATGCCACTTGATTATATTTAGAGTAGGACAGCAGCCTACACGATAAATAACTTCAAGTATTGGTAGTAACCATTTAGATGTCACCGTGATACAGTCTACTGCCCAATGGGGATAGTTTGTGCTGCAAAGCAGGCAACACAACAACACGTCCTGCGGTAAGGAGAGAAGTAGGTAGCTAGATAGTGTCGCAATATCAGGCCAGGCTGACAAATAAAGTACATGTATTGAAGTGATTTTCACCAAACATGTGGCATTAACGTCAACATTTTTATAAACATGTATAAAAAATTAAAAATCCTGTACACATTTGATTCTGATAAAGATATTGTGTTCTGTGGGTGTCACTGAGTAGGCTGATACCTATGGATTGTGCACCAATGAAACGGGGTAAGGCTGTACAGTGAATATACAGTACAGTCAAAAGTTTGGACACACCTACTCACAAAGGAGTTCCCACGTATGCTGCTCTTCCTTCACTCTACAGTCCAACTCATCCCAAACCATCTCAATTGGGTTGAGGTCGGGTGATTGTGGAGGCCAGGTCATCTGATGCAGCACCATCACTCTTCTTCTTGGTCAAATAGCCCTTACACAGCCTGGAGGTGTGTTTTGGGTCATTGTCCTGTTGAAAAACGAATGATAGTCCCACTAAGTGCATACCAGATGGGATGGCGTATGACTGCGGAATGTTGTGGGAGCCATGCTGGTTAAGTGTGCCTTGAATTCAAAAAAAAAAAATCACTGACAGTGTTACCAGCAAAGCACCGCCACACCTCCTCCTCCATGCTTCACGGTGGGAACCACACCTGCGGAGATCATCCGTTCACCTACTCTGCGTCTCACAGACACGGCGGTTGGAACCAAAAATCTCAAATTTGGACTCATCAGACCAAAGAACAGATTTCCACTGGTCTAATGTTCATTGCTTGTGTTTCTTGGCCCAATCAAGTCTCTTCTTCTTATTGGTGTCGTTTAGTAGTGGTTTCTTTGCAGCAATTCAACCACGAAGGCCTGATTCACGCAGTCTCCTTGGAACAGTTGATGTCTGTTACTGGAACTCTGTGAAGCATTTATATGGGTTGCTATCTGAGGTGCAGTTAACTCTACTAAACTTAACCTCTGCAGCAGAGGTAACTCTGGGTCTTCCTTTCCTGTGGTGGTCCTCAAGAGGCAGTTTCATCATAGCGCTTGATGGCTTTTGTAACTGCACATGAAGAAACTTTAAAAGTTCTTGACATTTTCCAGATTGACAGACCTTCATGTCTTAAAGTAATGATGGACTGTCGCTTCTGTTTGCTTATTTGAGCTGTTCTTGCCATAATATGGACTTGGTCTTTTACCAAATAGGGCTATTTTATGTATACCACCCATACCTTGTCACAACACAACTGACTGGCTCAAAAACATTAAGAAGGAAAGAAATCCCACAAATTAACTTTCAACAAGGCACACCTGTTAATTGAAATGCATTCCAGGTGACTACCTCATGAAGCTGGTTGAGAGAATGCCAAGAGTTTGCAAAGCTGTCAAGGCAAAGGGTGGCTACTTTGAAGAATCTCAAATATAAAATATATTTTCATTTGTTTAACACTTTTTTGGTTGCTACAACAATGTAGAAAATAGTAAAAATAAAGAAAAACCCTTGAATGAGGTGTGTCCAAACTTTTGACTTGTACTGTATGTATGTCCCCCAATGCAATTATGCAGTCTAAAACATCCACAGTGGGATCATGGTCTTACGTCAGATGGCATCACTCCTATGCAAAGCGCGTCCCTCAACCGATCAGTGCAGGCGGAATTGCCGCATTATCTGACGTAACACAATGCAGTTGGATTTCAACAGATTTTTGTTTATTGTCAAATTAATTCATTATTGTATTTCATTTGAAATTATGTAACAACATCCAACATTGTTTAGGATTATTCTGTCCAAATATGACATGATTCCACAATTTTTATCCCTTAACATCACTTTCAAATAGGAGACTTTTATTTTGAAGACGAACCGCAAATTCCACTATTGTGGCTACAAATGAGCATGTGATCAGACAAGGTTATTCGCAAATTTCTTCTTCCAGGCACATAAATTAAAATATTTGTGAGTATCAAAACATGAACCTAACATTGACTGACTACCACAACACATAGGGTACATGACACCAGTTTTTGGGGAATATCAAAATTATGAATGACCATTTACTGGCAATAGTTTTCATGTCTATAATCCATTCATAACCTGTTTATGAATAAGTGAGCAACAAAGTTACATCTCAAGTAGGCTACCATGTAGTAAAATGTATTCTCACTTTAAGTACTAACCCACAAAAATATTGGCCAGGGAAATAGCTAGTGGGCCCCACCTGCTGGTGAATTTCCCAGTAGAAAAAACTGCAGTACATTTACCAAGTATGGGTAGCATTGGGGCCACACAGTAGAAGTAGGTCAACACAGTGATTATTACAATCTAATGAGGTTGTTAGACACCTGCAAATTATAAGTTCTACAGTAGTGTAGACAAAATCCTGAAGTATCCCTTTAATAAAGACACAAGGGTCCTGTGTTTTTGTCCTTTTAATCACATACTATTATTTAAATCCATCTACTTTGTCAGCAACTTTTATTTCTACATTAAATGGTTAACAAGGAGGAATAACAACATAAATACTGGAAACGGAATGAAAACTTGTCTCATGACAAACAAACTACTACTACTACACTAAACAAAAACATAGGAAGGATTTTCAATTACAGATTAAATGTACAAGAATAGTTGCATAGCTAGTTGTTTTATGAGGTTTTCCATCTGTTCACTACAATGTATTTGCATCCTATCTTTACAATGGTTAAAAACACTATAGGCCAACTCAATTGCATAGGGGCATAATTGACTTAGCAATTTACGAATGAATGCTGACAGCGTTATTTTGTGCGCATCATAGCTTTTTAGGTCAATGTCTTCTGTAAAGACATCATTCGAATAATCTCATCATCAATCTCAATAATTTAATTGTGTTTATGGTAAATAAATAAAAATATGATGGTTTTAGAGTTACATTTATTTCACAATTGACATTGTAAAATATGTCCCTACCATAAATTCTTCAGATTATTTCTGACAATACTGTCAGGAAGTAACAGGACAAACCATTTCCTTTGTTACTGTCATAGATACATTAGCAATTCATCTGAGATTTTGGGTTGTTCATCCTTAGATGAAAATGTAATCAGCATATGACATTCCGTTCGAGGGGTGTACGTTCATAGACCTACAATTTGTAAAAGGGCTTGGTCCTACTCTCGAGGAACATCTGTGAATATTCGTAGTCCATGCATTCCTTGGATCTCCTCCTTGAGAGCCTGTGGATGAGAACATAGCAGTTTTCAGCTGTGCTGTTTTTGCAAAAATGTGGCATATGGAATAAAATGCAATACTGGATAATAACTTCACCTGAAAGGTTTGATATAAGACTTGACATACTTTACTACTTGTTGTTGCTTTATCTCTCCCCCACACATCCGATCGGTACAAAACAGTATCAACCAAAGCAAATGTACAATTTTGACAGCTATATAGCCTATACCCTTCCATACAATGGTGCAAACTAATTGATCTCTCCAGAATGCATCTCCATAGGTTACCTGGTTGACTAGTTGGTGTTGTTGAACAGTTCTTTTCCCTTTAAATTCATTGGATTCTATATGGACTTCATACATGGCACCACAGCCACCTGAGAACACAAAACATAATGACACACAATTTTCATGAGTGCACCAAGGAATCAGAGGCGTCAAGCCCATAGGGGGAACAAGGGCACGTGCCCCCTAAGATTTGTCCTGTTTTTGATTTGATTTTAGCTGCTGGTGATAGGCAGAACTTGCAGGAGGTACATTTATACATTAATTTGATTAAGCTATGTAGCCTATTGATTATTTATTGATGAATAAATATAACAAATATGTTTTGTTGTTTCTCTGTAATACTAGCCACCTAGCCATTTTATGAAGTTTGCTTTAGCTAGCCTGCTAGATAGGTTCCCAGTCTCCCAACCTCATAACTAGCGTAGCTTGTCCAACTATTTTAGCTGGCATGTCTGCTGGGAATTTTGCTAGACTTTAGAAAAGCAAGTAATTACTAAATGTACTGAATAAGATTCACATTCCTTTCAATCTTTTACCCAGATTTTAGCGAGAGAAGTGTAACAAAAATAAGCACCAGGCATGAGGATACAGACAGCTCAAGAGGTATGCTTAGATATGCAGAAACATACTTGGTTTAATGTAATCTGGCACCTTATGATAATATCATGATAGTTGTGAATTAATTATGATGCCATGATATGTGCTTGTATTGATATGTGTTATGATCCCATGTACTGTGTTGTAATTTGTATGTAATATCCTAGGCATATTACTGCAGTATATTGATGTGTGTGATTTACAATAGTCAGAATGACACCCTCATTAAAATTGAACAGGTAAAGAGGTATGCTTAGATAACCTATCCAGAAAAATCTTAGAATTAGGCATAATGATTATGGCTCTAGAATGCAGGAAAAAAAATGTTTTTATCCAACTTCCCCCTCCGCATCATCCCCCCCTCAATACTCTCGTACTTCGTAACACTTCTAAAATAATGGGTGCGTGACGACGCCGCTGCCTAGGCCGAGAACTAGTCGAGCATAGACTTAACTAGCCCTCGCGCAAATAAATTAAGAGATGAAGCTGAAAACCTTTTTTTCTCCGGTTAATAGTGATCATGGAGGGAGTGATATGGAGTGAGGGAAGTGAAGAGAGTTAAGATGAGATAGGTAAAAATGGAAGAGGAGTCAGAGAAGAAAGATGAGGCGACTGCTGTGCCTTTGAAGAATGGAAAAGAAGCAGATATGGGGAATGGAAATAAGAGGATTGTCTATGAGGATTCTGGTGATTGGGGTTTGGTTCTTAGAAAAAGTAAATCTGGGGTTTTGGCAGACCCATGAGGTCTCAAGGTGGGTGGAGAGTAGGATAGGGAAGTATGTTAAGATAAACTCCTCTCTATTTGTTCAGATAGGATGCATATCCACCTCCCAAAGGGACTGAGCAGTGAACATGGTCTGACTGGGAGAATGAGAAATAATGTGCTTTAGTTTACAGAGCAGGGCTCCACTCAAGGGTGTGATAGCAGTGCCTCTAAGTGTAGAGGTTGAGCAGCTAAAGAGGAAGGTTTCTGGTGTGTGTGTGAGGCCTTGCGGCTTAGCTGTAATCGAGATGGATTGAAGGAGGAGCCTGTCGGTTTTGCTATGCTTTGGAGGTACTTTTGATCTGGTAATGTTGAGATATATTGAGCTATCCGGTTAGAGCATTTGTGCCAGCTGTTCTGCAGTGTTTCCGCTGCCAGAAATGTGGTCATGTAACGTCAGTGTGTAGGGTAGGGCAACCTAGATGTACAAGGTGTGGAGGTTTCCACGTAGTGGAGAAATATTTGGAGGATGAGCCCAGAAAGTATAGTAATTGTGGAGGTAGTCATGAGGCCAGGGCTACAGAGTGCCTGGTAAAGGTGAAACAGATACAGGTGGGACAGGGTGTTACATAAGCAGAAGCAGTGAGAAGGGTGAATCAGGAGGTAGGGCTCAAGGCTCTCTTCATTGCCTGCTCACAGTGAAATGTGTGGATCCAAGCAACTGTGTTTGGAGAAGTCCAGGTTTCTGACCTTCATCGCTATGGTTGTGAATTGTGCTGCACAAGTAGAAAGCTGGTCAGATGAAATTGGAATTGTTGTGTAGAGCAGCTGAACATTTTCTGGATAATCTAGATATTTCTGAAAAGGATCTACAGAAGTTGTTGAGAGGTAATGCCCACTCAGGCCTGTGGTTAGGGATAATGCTTGGTATGGTAGTATATGCAGTTTGGGCTGGTTGTTTTTCCCATAAGTATTTTATTGAACCTATGAGTGCATCTGGTACTCCAATGCACTATTATTATTGGATGCCAACCGCCAATAATCCACAATCCTAGGAAGCCCAGGCTTCTCGCATTTCATTCCATTAGTCGCGTAAACGAGACCTAATATGGAAGGATGACCACGCGAGAATGCGTCCACTGAATACCAGCAAGACACCAACAAATTCAGCGTCTTAGTAACACACATTTGATTATGCATAATGATCTAGCTAGCTGGGCTAGACCAGGACCCCTTTTGACACCCATGTTTATATGTCTATTTACCTGATATGTCCACAACTTTTAGAGACGTGGCCGATGGAAACTTCTCTTTGAGAATGTGTGCAATTCGGGTCTCTCCATCGGTCTGAGAAGACCGAGTCCTCTGCAACTGTCTAGAAACCAAAACAGCCTAAAACAAATGTTTTCAAAGACAGTTAGCGAACGTTTGCTAACTCACAATAAATAAATATGGAATTACAAGATGTAACGTTAATTAGTTAAGTGAGCGATCTAACGTTAAATGGCCAGTGTCATTTGCTGTCTGACTTAAGTGAGCAGAAAATAGTCGCACTCAACCTTCAAAGTTGACTAGTCTAACGTTATGCATTAGAATGAATGAAATTGATTTACTTGATTTTTTTGAAGAAATCTGGAAATAGAGAGCATCGTGACCAAGTCCTTTACTGAAGATAAACCTAACAATAATCCAACACAAGTTCTTAAAAAGTAATGCCCCTCGATTTCAATGTTGATGTTCGTCTCCACAATATGACGTAGGTATCAGAGTCCCGCAAACAGCAACGTATACTCACTTTGTAACTGGCGCTCTCTCGTGGACTGGAGACAACCATCACCCTTTTCACACATTGTTTATTAGGCCTAATTAAAACAAAAAAAAAAATTGTACAATAATTTGTATTATAAGGATTTTCCTTGACAATCCTATACAGGACAAAATACATAAAAATAATACATAAATATATAACACACCAATCACATAATTAAATAGGTAGCAAAACAAACATTTTCAGACAAATATTTAATGGTATATTGATAGGTAGATGATTGAGGATATCCATTATGGTTTCCCTTGAGATAAGACTCCAGACTACACTGGCATTAGTCCATAGATAACTGCTCACATCATGTGTTGTGCAAAATGTAGCAATACTAGCACATTGTTTAGACAACAATATTTACAAGGCACTTTGGTGTTTAGAGTGTCTAATACTATCCCTATTGTTTCCCATAGTGTCTATTTATTTGTAGAGGGTAGTAGACTACTCTGAGTAAATAATTGCTTTGTCAGACTAATTTTCCTTTGGGATGAAGTATCCATGCATGTCCATGTGAAGCTCTGCATTCACATATGCTCGAGCTACCTCCTTGAAAGACTTTGCATCCAGCACTAAGATGAAGCCAGATTCCCCTGGATTGGAGTTGATGACTGTTGTCAAGACCACACCTGGACATAGGAGACATTTTGTTAGAATATTGTAGGTGCAAGATGGACAGACTTTCATTGAAATTATAAGTTGATTCAGCATACAGTGTGAATGTCTGGCCATTCTAATCAAAACATAAGTCTATACATATATTTAAGGACCATGTAAAGCAATCTCACCATCATCCTCTCCTTCTCCGTTGGGTCTTGGAATGAACACGGGCTCTGATGTCCAGCAGTTCTCCTCACGCCATTCAGTCCTCTCCTTTGCCTCATTGTCCAACTTCATGGTCTATTTATAAAAGTTAAGTATAGTTAACAAAATATTAGATAAGCAACACATGCAGTTATGTTCACAAAGGCCTAAATTAAAATCCCAGGGACTTTTACCTTAGTTGCCACTGCTGACATTGCAACACAAGTCATGTAGACAAATCTGTACTTGCCGTTGAAGTCGTAATTTATCCTGGGTAGTTCCACACCTGTAGATAGATTTTGGGATTGAACAACAAAAATCAACACAAGTATATTGTGAAAGAAAATGTTGGGCTGGTATGCATTTTGAGTGTCTATATGGCACAATAATTTAACAGAACATTGAGCAATACAAGTTTTGGTCTTACCATCACAAAGCACCTCTGGCTGACAGAGTAGTTTACCCCCTTTCTCTTTCACAGCACTGGCTGTTGTGCATGAGTTTCACCATATCATCTCCAACATCAATTCCCTTCAGAAACAGTTCACAACATTATAGACACAGTTGACTACTCATTAGTTGAGAGCAATGTTTAAAGGTTAAGATGGTAATCAGTTGCAAACCATTACCATGTCAGTCTGTACAGGAAGGGCAAATCTTTTGCACTTTGGCACAGACAATGCTGAGGTCTTTGATTGTTCTTTTAACACATCTATGTAGAACATGTTGTACAAGCTGGGATCTTCATAGGCGATGACATCAAAGATGACATGACCATCCTTTTCAAAGGCATTCACGTGATGGTACACTATCATTGCCTCTGTGTAGTACTTTATGCCCACTTCTTTGCCTGTCTTTCTGTCGGTCAGGGTCTGTCAAAGTTGAAAACACAAAGGGATGTAATTTCCATGCAATGGAAAAAACGGTGTACTTGCACTTACATTGGAATCATTAAATTCATTGCCAAAGAAAATGAGTCTTATAACCCTTACATTTTCCTCAGGGAAAAACTTCAGACAACCAGCCCAGTTGACACCTCATGTATGCTGTGGCCATCTTGAGGATGTCCAGTTTAAATGGCTGCTCAATGAAGAGGTTGTCAGTCATGCCGAAGCTGTGGTAGTAGCTGGGGCTGAGGAGGGAGCGGCAGGGCACTGTGCAGATCACCTCAAGGTTCTTCAAGGCTGGAGAAGCCTTGGCCTTATCTGATGAAACAAAAACGGAGAATTTGCAACCATTTACTGCTATTTGTAATGTTTTGTGAAAAGGATCTGCTTCAGGCTCAGAATACTTCTCCATCCATGGTGTAAAGTAGTAAGACAAACCCCAGAAAGGTGATGGGTCAATTATTCTGCTAAATGTTTAAGTTTGTAAAATACAAGGTTATTGCTCAAATGTGTTAAAACATGACTTCACCAATATAAAAAAAAAGGTCTTGACCACTGCTATATGAGACCATGCATTTTCATCAGATACCAGTGAAGGTCAGAGCTTACAAGGTCAGAGGTAACAAGGTCAGTGGTCTAAAGTTTAACTCCCGGGGAGCTGAAGTCTCTGCTAGATTTCTCTTTCCTTTTAATTAGTGCCGGTTTTAGACCTGACAACCGAGAGGTATGGACAGTGATCAAGTCCAAGGGAGAAACAACCTCACAGGGACTGGTGATACCCCTGTAACTAGGAATTAACTAACTCAAACATAAAAAGACAGACAATGTGATCTTTTTGAAGATCTACAGTACCAGTCAAAAGTTTGGACAAACACAGTAGAATAGTGAAGACATCAAAACTATGAAATAACACACATGGAATCATGAAGTAACCAAACAAAAAAAATAATGTTAAAATCTAAATATTTTATATTTGAGATTCTTCAAAGTAGTCACCCTTTGTCTTTGACAGCTTTGCACACTCTTGGCATTCTCTCAACCAGCTTCATGAGGTAGTCACCTGGAATGCATTTCAATTAACAGGTGTGCCTTGTTGAAAGTTCATTTGTGGAATTTCTTTCATTCTTAATGCATTTGAGCCAATCAGTTGTGTTGTGACAAGGTAGGGGTGGTATACAGAAGATTGGACTTGGTCTTTTTCCAAATAGGCCTTATTATGGCAAGAACAGCTCAAATAAGCAAAGAGAAATGACAAGTCCATCATTACTTTAAGACATGAAGGACAGACAATTTGGAAAATGTCAAGAACTTTTAAAGTTTCTTCAAGTGCAGTCGCAAAAACCATCAAGCGCTATGATGAAACTGGCTCATGAGGACCACCACAGGAAAGGAAGACCCAGAGTTACCTCGATTGCAGAGGATACTTTCAATAGAATTAACTGCACCTCAGATTGCAGCCCAAATAAATGCTTCAGAGTTCAAGTAACAGACACATCTCAACATCAACTGTTCAGAGGAGACTGTGTGAATCAGGCCTTCATGGTCAAATTGCTGCAAAGAAACCACTACTAAAGGACACAAATAAGAGACTTTCTTGAGCCAAGAAACACAAGCAATGGACATTAGACCGGTGGAAATCTGTCCTTTGGTCTGATGAGTCCAAATTTGAGATTTTTGGTTCCAACCGCTGTGTCTTTGTAAGACGCAGAGTAGGTGAACGGATGATCTCCGCATGTGTGGTTCCCACCATGAAGCATGGAGGAGGAGGATGTGATGGTGTGGGGATGCTTTGCTGATGACACGGTCTGTGATTTATTTAGAATTCAAGGCACACTTAACCAGCATGGCTAGCACAGCATTCTGCACCGATACACCATCCCATCCCATCATTTGTTTTTCAACAGGACAATGACCCAAAACACACCTCCAGGCTGTGTAAGGGATATTTGACCAAGGAGAGTGATGGAGTGCTGCATCAGATGACCTGGCCTCCACAATCACCCAACCTTGACCCGATTGAGAAGGTTTGGGATGAGTTGGACAGCAGAATGAAGGAAAAGCAGCCAACAAGTGCTCAGCATTTGTGGGAACTCCTTCAATACTATTGGAAAATCATTCCTCATGGAGCTGGTTGAGAGAATGTCAAGAGTTTGCAAAGCTGTCATCAAGGCAAAGGGTGGCTACTTTGAAGAATCTCAAATATATTTAGATTTTTTTTTTCAAACACTTTCCTGGTTACTACATGATTTCATATGTGTTATTTCATAGTTTTATGTTGTCACTATTATTCTACAATATAGAAAATAGTAAAAAAAATTAAGAAAAACCCTTGAATGAGTAGGTGTGTCCAAACATTTGACTGGTAGTGTACCTCCCGCAGTAGTGTCTGGAACCTTGAATAAGGTGTATTTGGTCTTTCCCTTCTCCGCTATTGAAGTCCCCATGTTGTAGGCTGTTCCGTCTTTATCGTAATGTGGATGGGATGTCACCAGGTTCACAGCAAGGTATTTCAGGTAGTCCACCTAGTGAGATAAGCCCATCTTGTTATAAAAAGGTGTGTTCATGCGTATGGTCATCCAGATAGCAACGCCAGTGATAGCTTTAAGTTACCTTATCCTGAGTCTTCAGAGTCACAGGATCTACTTTGCGGATGTAGTTGGTTTCAGAGGTTGCATAATAATCCTTCCCACATCGAATGAAATTGTTGCCACAGTTGTCAGTGAAGTCTGGGACCATGTGGTTAAGAAAGGTGATCACCCTGGAGAAAGATCATTTGATCAGCAACAGGAATATTCATAGGGACAAATGCAATTAAATCATCAACAGTCAGCTCATATGCACTATCATGCCTGAGCTTATGCTACAGCATGCCAGAACATAATTGCTAGGTAATTGATTTCAACATCTTGCCTTTTTAATGTGCCAAAGTGAACCATCTGTAATGTGCTACCTAGATATGGTTTTTGCCTGGATCCTGGTAGGCCATTGTCCCCATTTCAGACAACAATTATTTTGGCAGCCATGTTGTCTTTGCATGTGTATCCATGTAAATATCTGCTTCTGTAGATTACCTCACCTTAAATAAACACACAGATCGATTTACTTCGATTGTGAATTGCTAAATGTGGAAATTGTTTTTACTTGCACAACCAATGGAGCCAATAGTACCAAAAAGCCCAAAAGCTTGCCAATTGGACTTCTTGTTTGAGTTTCTATATCACAAAAAAGAGAAACACTTCCACTCATCTTACCATCATTGAATGTAAAGCTGTGCATCAGGGCCATCCCATCGAACCTGGTCCATTGCGCAGCAACGTGCCTTGCAGCCAGCTTGGAAGGTTGCCTACATAAAACAAGAGTTTTACAAAACAGCATGTGGGGGGGGGGGGGGGGGGGAGATCTATGATAGTGTGTCTATTCCGCCAGCAAGAATAAGTAAGATATAGCAAGAATAAGGCCGTGTCCTCTGTGATTTTCTTTCAAAATAAAAGTCCTGCAATGAAGAATAATACAAATGGTCAAAATTTGTAACATTTTATGGGGAAATGTTAGCAGACTTACAATTTTGTTTAACAACATGAAAAATAATAAAGTTAATCTTTATAGCACAAATAATAGTATTTATAACAATATTATAATAAACTTTAGAAAACACTTAAATCCCATAGTTAATTAGCCCATTCGTATTGCACGATGTTCAGTACGTTTTTCATATTGGACATACTGCACAATTTCCTGTACATTCTATCGCAGTAAAAGGGGGGCCCCTCTACTCAGAGTGTACAACCAAGGAGCGTCACTGCTCATTCTGCAGCCCTTAACTTTTGTTGCAGTGGGCTAAGTCAGGGTCACACAGAGTGTTTCTTGGTAGTCTTAAACAAATCTACACACATTGTTGTGTGCTTTAAATGTTTTTTTTTTTTAAGTATTCAAAAAGAAATGTAAATAACTAATAAGAAAATAAATGGTCTTTGTTTGAGGAGTAGGCCTTCAGAATATTGTTAATTGACTATGAGAAACAATTTTCAAAGCTGGGTTCAACGTTTTGTGAAACAACAACATCCATTAGCCATTTCACACGGCCATTATTTAAATCATGAATAGCCTATACCTATGCGGTTCGTGGCATAAAGCTATGAACCGTCAGCTTGTGGCAAGTTGTGGGATGTCGGCATAGACATTAAAACCTGGGGATGTCGGTCGGACTCCAATTGCCCCTCAACAACAAAGAGGAAAAACTGCTTTGCTTTTAAACATCCCCCCCAAAAGTAACAACTTTCACCCCCCCCTATTTTTATAAAAAAAATATATATATATATTGAACAATAAAAAAAATTAAGACTACTAAATAATTGATCTTTCATCTCTCTGCGTTTCATAATTGCCCTTCAATTAGTAAGGGGCTGAATGTATCTCACCGGTGAAAGCATCCAAGTGAGCAAAACAGTGCCTCCTGACTCTGTATGTGTAGCCCCACTATCTGACGCTGTCTGGTCAAAAAGAGTATGATGATGTTGTTGCCGCTAGTAGAATTGACTGCAAGGGAAGCCAGCAAGCATTTGGACTCTTGATAAAATAAAAAATAAAAACGATAGCCAATCAGCATTGAGCTAAACTGAGTGAGCACAACTGTGAATGGTCCTGGCGCACCACAAAAAAATGTCAAGCCAAACTTTAATGACAGAATTTTTTGGTTGAAATCTTGCCTCTCCTTGTGTTGTCCTCCAATGTCTGGCTAGCTAAAATTGGCCCTTTCCTAAATTAGCCATGGACAGAGATTTGGACTTGTGGTTTTACTTAATTCTCCTTACTGGCCAATGATGTATGATGATGGCGCCGGAGGGTAGGGCTGCTGTCTTATTGGCTCTTAACCTACCATGCCATTTTTTTTTCTTCGCGTTGTTCTTAACTTGTTTTGCACATAATGATTATTCACCTCAAATTGGACAAGGAGTTCTGAGTCGGACGTGAGGGATACACTGCAGACACCCACCAGGTCCAGATCCCCATGATTTGCTGGAAAAATAAGCATAGGTTTCGCACAAAGAGATCAGGATGCCTTATGAGGATCAGGCGTCGAGTGGCTAGTCTGCCCTTGCCTTCCGTTCTGATAGCTAACGTTCAATCGCTGGGACGAACTGAACGCATGTATATCCTACCAACGGGACATAAAAAAAACGGTACTCTTGTTTTTATTTAACCAGGTAGGCTAGTTGAGAACAAGTTCTCATTTGCAACTGCAACCTGGCCAAGATAAAGCACAGCAATTCGACAAATACAACACAGAGTTACACATGGAATAAACAAAACATACAGTCCAGAGAAAGTCTATATACAGTGAGTGCAAATGAGGTAAGTTAAGGCAATAAATAGGCCATTGTGGCAAAGTAATTACAATATAGCAATTAAACACTGGATTGGTAGATGTGCAGAAGATGAATGTGCAAGTATAGATACTGGGGTGCAAAAGAGCAAGATAAATAAATACAGTATGGAGATGAGGTAGGTAGATAGCCCATCTGTAAACAGCCCATCTATGTCCAGGTGCAGTGATCTGTGAGCTGCTCTGACAGCTGGTGCTTAAAGCTAGTGAGGGAGATATGAGTCTCCAGCTTCAGAGATTTTTGCAGTTCATTCCAGTCATTGGCAGCAGAGAACTGGAAGGAAAGGCAGCAAAAGGAGGAATTGGCTTTGGGGGTGACCAGTGAGATATACCTGCTGGAGCGCATGCTACGAGTGGGTGCTGCTATGGTGACCAGTGAGTTGAGATAAGGCGGGGCTTTACCTAGCAGAGACTTGTAGATAACCTGTAGCCAGTGGGTTTGGCGACGAGTATGAAGCGAGGGCCAACCAACGAGAGCGGACAGGTCGCAAGGGGGTGGTGGGCTTTGGTGACTAAACGGATGGCACTGTGATAGACTCGCATCCAGTTTGTTGAGTGGAGTGTTGGAGGCTATTTTGTAAATGACATCACCGAAGTCGAGGATCGGTAGGATGGTCAGTTTTACGAGGGTGTGTTTGGCAGCATGAGTGAAGGATGCTTTGTTGCGATATAGGAAGCTGATTCTAGACTTAATTTTGGATTGGAGATGTTTGATGTGAGTCTGGAAGGAGAGCTTACAGTCTAACCAGACACCTAGGTATTTGTAGTGGTCCACGTATTCTAAGTCAGAGCCGTCCAGAGTAGTGATGCTGGACGGGCGAGCAGTGATCGATTGAATAGCATGCATTTAGTTTTACCTGCGTTTAAGAGCAGTTGGAGGCCACGGAAGGAGAGTTGTATGGCATTGAAGCTCGTCTGGAGGTTAGTTAACACAGTGTCCAAAGAGGGGCCAGAAGTATACAGAATGCCCCACTCAAAAAAAACAAGGCTGTCGAGTGTGCCAATAAGAATGTGGTGATTGACAGAGTGGAAAGCCTTGGCCAGGTCAATGAATACGGCTGCACAGTAATGTCTCTTATCGATGGTGGTTATGATGTCGTTTAGGACCTTGAGCGTGGCTGAGGTGCACCCATGAACAGCTCGGAAACCAGATTGCATAGCGGAGAAGGTACGGTGAGATTCGAAATGGTCGGTAATCTGTTTGTTAACTTGGCTTTCGAAGACCTTAGAAAGACAGGGTAGGATAGATATATGTCTGCAGCAGTTTGGGTCTAGAGTGTCACCCCCTTTGAAGAGGGGGATGACCGGCAGCTTTCCAATATTTGGGAATCTCAGACGATACGAAAGAGCGGTTGAACAGGCTAGTAATAGGGGTTGCAACAATTTCGGCAGATCATTTTAGAAAGAGAGGATCCAGATTGTCTAGCCCGGCTGATTTGTATGGGTCCAGATTTTGCAGCTCTTTCAGAACATCAGCTATCTGGATTTGGGTGAAGGAGAAATGGTGGGGGCTTTGGCGGGTTGCTGGGGAGGGTGCCGGGCAGTTGACCGGGGTAGGGGTAGCCAGGTGGAAAGCATGGCCAGCCGTAGAGAAATGCTTATTGAAATTCTCAATTATAGTGGATTTATCGGTGGTAACAGTGTTTCCTAGCCTCAGAGCAGTGGGCAGCTGGGAGGAGGTGCTCTTATTCTCCATGGACTTTAGTGTCCCAGAACTTTTAGTTAGTACTACAGGATGCAAATTTCTGTTTGAAAAAGCGAGCCTTAGCTTTTCTAACTGCCTGTGTATATTTGTTCCTAACTTCCCTGAAAAGTTGCATATCACGGGGGCTATTCGATGCTAATGCAGAACACCACAGGTTGTTTTGTGCTGGTCAAGGGCAGACAGGTCTGGAGTGAACCAAGGACTATATCTATTCCTAGTTCTACATTTTTTGAGTGGGGCATGCTTATTTAAGATGGTGAGGAAGGCACTTTTAAAGAACAACCACGCATCATCTACTGACGGGATGAGGTCAGTGTCATCCCAGGATACCCCGGCCAGGTTGATTAGAAAGGCCTGCTCGCAGAAGTGTTTTAGGGAGCGTTTGACAGTGATGAGGGGTGGTCGTTTGGTCGCAGACCCATTACGGATGCAGGCTTGGGGTTGTACCTGGTAGGTTCATTGATCATTTGTGTGAGATTGAGGGCATCGAGCTTAGATTGTAGGATGGCCGGGGTGTTAATTAAGCATGTCCCAGTTTAGGTCACCTAGTAGCACGAGCTCAGAAAATAGATGGGGGGCAATCAATTCACATATGGTATCGAGGGCACAGCTGGGGCAGAGGGAGGTCTATAGCAAGCGGCAACAGTGAGAGACTTGTTTCTGGAAAGTTGCATTTTTAGAAGTAGAAGCTCGAATTGTTTGGGTACAGACTTGGATAGTAATACAGAACTCTGCAGGCCATCTTTGCAGTAGATTGCAACACCGCCCCCTTTGGCAGTTCTATCTTAGCAGAAAATGTTATAGTTAGCGATGAAGATTTCAGGGTTTTTGGTGGTTTTCCTAAGCCAGGATTCAGACACGGCTAAGACATCCAGGTTGGAAGAGTGTGCTAAAGCAGTGAGTAAAACAAACTTAGGGAGTAGGCTTCTAATGTTAACATGCATGAAACCAAGGCTTTTACAGTTAGAAGTCAACAAATGTACATTTACATTTAAGACATTTAGCAGACGCTCTTATCCAGAGCGACTTACAAATTGGTGCATTCACCTTATAATATCCAGTGGAACAACCACTTTACAATAGTGCATCTAAATCTTTTAAGGGGGGGGGGGGGGGGTTAGAAGGATTACTTTATCCTATCCCAGGTATTCCTTAAAGAGGTGGGGTTTCAGGTGTCTCCGGAAGGTGGTGATTGACTCCGCTGTCCTGGCGTCGTGAGGGAGCTTGTTCCACCATTGCGGTGCCAGAGCAGCGAACAGTTTGACTGGGCTGAGCGGGAACTGTGCTTCCTCAGAGGTAGGGAGGCGAGCAGGCCAGAGGTGGATGAACGCAGTGCCCTTGTTTGGGTGTAGGGCCTGATCAGAGCCTGAAGGTACGGAGGTGCCGTTCCCCTCACAGCTCCGTAGGCAAGAACCATGGTCTTGTAGCGGATGCGAGCTTCAACTGGAAGCCAGTGGAGAGAGCGGAGGAGCAGGGTGACGTGAGAGAACTTGGGAAGGTTGAACACCAGACGGGCTGCGGCGTTCTGGATGAGTTGTAGGGGTTTAGTGGCACAGGCAGGGAGCCCAGCCAACAGCGAGTTGCAGTAATCCAGGCGGGAGATGAGAAGTGCCTGGATTAGGACCTGCGCCGCTTCCTGTGTGAGGCAGGGTCATACTCTGCGAATGTTGTAGAGCATGAACCTACAGGATCGGGTCACCGCCTTGATGTTAGTGGAGAACGACAGGGTGTTGTCCAGGGTCACGCCGAGGCTCTTAGCACTCTGGGAGGAGGACACAAGGGAGTTGTCAACCGTGATGGCGAGATCATGGAACGGGCAGTCCTTCCCCGGGAGGAAGAGCAGCTCCGTCTTGCCGAGGTTCAGCTTGAGGTGGTGATCCGTCATCCACACTGATATGTCTGCCAGACATGCGATTCGCCACCTGGTTGTCAGAAGGGGGAAAGGAGAAGATTAATTGTGTGTCGTCTGCATAGCAATGATAGGAGAGACCATGTGAGGATATGACAGAGCCAAGAGACTTGGTGTATAGCGAGAATAGGAGAGGGCCTAGAACAGAGCCCTGGGGGACACCAGTGGTGAGAGCACGTGGTGCTGAGACAGATTCTCGCCACACCACCTGGTAGGAGCGACCTGTCAGGTAGGACGCAATCCAAGCGTGGGCCGCGCCGGAGATGCCCAGCTCGGAGAGGGTGGAGAGGAGGATCTGATGGTTCACAGTATCAAAGGCAGCAGATAGGTCTAGAAGGATGAGAGCAGAGGAGAGAGAGTTAGCTTTAGCAGTGCGGAGAGCCTCCGTGACACAGAGAAGAGCAGTCTCAGTTGAATGCCCAGTCTCGAAACCTGACTGATTAGGATCAAGAAGGTCATTCTGAGAGAGAGAGCAAGAGAGCTAGCCAAGGACGGCACGTTCAAGAGTTTGAGAGAAAAGAAACAAGGGATACTGGTCTGTAGTTGTTGACATCGGAGGGATCGAGTGTAGGTTTTTTCAGAAGGGGTGCAACTCTCGCTCTCTTGAAGACGGAAGGGACGTAGCCAGCGGTCAAGGATGAGTTGATGAGCGAGGTGAGGTAGGGGAGAAGGTCTCCGGAAATGGTCTGGAAAAGAGAGGAGGGGATAGGGTCAAGAGGGCAGGTTGTTGGGCGGCCGGCCGTCACAAGACGCGAGATTTCATCTGGAGAGAGAGGGGAGAAAGAGGTCAAATCACAGGGTAGGGCAGTGTGAGCAGGACCAGCGGTGTCGTTTGACTTAACAAACGAGGATCGGATGTCGTCGACCTTCTTTTCAAAATGGTTGACGAAGTCATCCGCAGAGAGGGAGGAGGGGGGAGGGGGAGGAGGATTCAGGAGGGAGGAGAAGGTGGCAAAGAGCTTCCCAGGGTTAGAGGCAGATGTTTGGAATTTAGAGTGGTAGAAAGTGGCTTTAGCAGCAGAGGCAGAAGAGGAAAATGTAGAGAGGAGGGAGTGAAAGGATGCCAGGTCCGCAGGGAGGCGAGTTTTCCTCCATTTCCACTCGGCTGCCCGGAGCCCTGTTCTGTGAGCTCGCAGTGAGTCGTCGATCCACGGCGCAGGAGGGGAGGACCGAGCCGGCCTGGAGGATAGGGGACAGAGAAAATCAAAGGATGCAGAGAGGGAGGAGAGGAGGGTTGACGAGGCAGAATCAGGAGATAGGTTGGGAGGGAGCAGGTTTGAGCAGAGGGAAGAGATGATAGGATGGAAGAGGAGAGAGTAGCGGGAGAGAGAGAGCGAAGGTTGGGACGGCGCAATACCATCCGAGTAGGGGCAGAGTGAGAAGTGTTGGATGAGAGCGAGAGGGAAAAGGATACAAGGTAGTGGTCAGAGACTTGGAGGGGAGTTGCAATGAGATTAGTGGAAGAACAGCATCTAGTAAAGATGAGGTCAAGCGTATTGCCTGCCTTGTGAGTAGGGGGGGGAAGGTGAGAGGGTGAGGTCAAAAGAGGAGAGGAGTGGAAAGAAGGAGGCAGAGAGGAATGAGTCAAAGGTAGACGTGGGGAGGTTAAAGTCATCCAGAACTGTGAGAGGTGAGCCATCCTCAGGAAAGGAACTTATCAAGGCGTCAAGCTCATTGATGAACTCTCCAAGGGAACCTGGAGGGCGATAAATGATAAGGATGTTAAGCTTGAAAGGGCTGGTAACTGTGACAGCATGGAATTCAAATGAGGAGATAGACAGATGGGTCAGGGGAGAAAGAGAGAATGTCCACTTGGGAGAGATGAGGATTCCAGTGCCACCACCCCGCTGGCTCGATGCTCTAGGGGTATGCGAGAACACGTGGGCAGACGAAGAGAGAGCAGTAGGAGTAGCAGTGTTATCTGTGGTAATCCATGTTTCCGTCAGCGCCAGGAAGTCTAGGGACTGGTGGGTAGCATAGGCTGAGATGAACTCAGCCTTGTTGGCCGCAGACCGGCAGTTCCAGAGGCTGTCGGAGATCTGGAACTCCACGTGGGTCGTGCGCGCTGGGACCACCAGGTTAGAGTGGCAGCGGCCACGCGGTGTGGAGCGTTTGTATGGCCTGTGCAGAGGGGAGAGAACAGGGATAGACAGACACATAGTTGACAAGCTACAGAAGAGGCTACGCTAATGCAAAGGAGATTGGAATGACAAGTGGACTACACGTCTCGAATGTTCCGAAAGTTAAGCTTACGTTGCAAAAATCTTATTGACTAAAATGACGAAAATGATACAGTACTGCTGGCTGGTGGAGTAGGCTAGCTAGCAGTGGCTGCGTTGTTGACTTTGAACGTGTAGCTGGCTAGGTAACCTCGATAGTTTCAGTACTACACCTTGTCATGATACAAAAGCAACTTTGTAGCTAGCGAACATAACACTAATCAAGACGTTCCTTTGTAATGTATTTAGTTTCTACAATGCTGCTCGTCGGTAATAGTTGGCTGGGTTTGGAAAAATGGCATCGCGGGGGGCGGAAATAGCTGGCTAGCTAACCTCGATAATTACTAAACTACACAATCATCAAGCTATGACAAAGACAACTATGTAGCTAGCTAGCTAACACTGCACTAGTCAAATCGTTCCGTTGTAATGTATTAGTATCTACAGCGCTGCTAGTCGGTAATGGTTGGCTAGCTAGCAGTGGGTTAATGATGACTAGGTGTGTTGACTAAGTCTGGCGTCGCGTCGTGGCTGGCTAGCTAGCCTCGATAATTACTCTAAACTACACAATTATCTTAGATGCAAAGACAACTATGTAGCTGGCTAACTAACACTAACACTACACTAATCAAGTCGCTCCGTTGTAATGTAATAGTTTCTACAGTGCTGCTAGTCGGTAGAAGTTGGCTGGTTGGCTAGCTAGCAGTGTTGACTAGCTAGCTAGCAGTGATGACTACGTTAGGAGGACGAAGATAGCTAACCTCGATAATTACTCTAAACTACACAATTATCTTTGATACAAAGACGGCTATGTAGCTAGCTAAGAAAAATTGCTCAGATCAAACAAATCAAACCGTTGTAATGTAATGAAGTGTAATATTACCTGTGGAGCAAAGCGTAGTGCGACTGCTCGCTCCAAACCGGAAGTGGAGAGCACCTGGGGAGTGGGAGTGGAGCTGTGCACTGCAGGACCTGGATTAACCTCCACATCACCAGAGGAGAAGTAGGATAAGGGTACGGCTAAAGGCTATACGAACTGGCCGTCTAGCACGTTTGGGACAGAGAGTAAAAGGAGCAGGTTTCTGGGCACGATAGCATAGATTCAAGGCATAGTGTACAGACAAAGGTAAGGTAGGATGTGAGTACATTGGAGGTAAACCTAGGCATTGAGTAATGATGAGAGAGATAGTCTCTAGAGACGTTTAAACCAGGTGATGTCATCGCATATGTAGGAGGTGGAACAACATGGTTGGTTAAGGCATATTGAGCAGGGCTAGAGGCTCTACAGTGAAATAAGACAATCACTAACCAGGACAGTAATCGACAAGGCATATTGATATTAGAGAGAGGCATGCGTAGCCAAGTGAACATATGGGTCCAGTGATTGGTTGGGCTGAGTCGTGACTGAACGACGACATTAAGAACATACAGCTGGCGGGTTATACACTCCATCAGCAGGACATAACAGCAGCCTTTGGTAAGACACAGGGCGGGGCCTATGCATATTTGTAAACAATAGCTGGTGCACGATATTTAAGGAAGTCTCTGGGTTTTGCTCACCTGATGTAGAGTATCTCATAATAAGCTGTAGACCACACTATCTACCTAGAGAGTTTCTGTATTTTTCATAGCTATCTACATACCACCGTAGACCGAGGCTGGCACTAAAACTGCACTCAATGAGCTGTATTCCGCCATAAGCAAACAGGAAAACGCTCAGCCAATACATCCGCCACACTGATCCTCTACACAAGGGCCCCTCAGGGGTGCGTGCTCAGTCTCCTCCTGTACTCCCTGTTCACCCATGACTGCACGGCCAGGCACGACTCCAAAACCATCATTAAGTTTGCTGATGACACAACAGTGGTAGGCCTGAACAACAAGACAGCCTATAGGGAGGTGGTCAGAGACCTGACCGTGTGGTGCCAGGACAACAACCTCTCCCTCAACGTGATCAAGACAAAGGAGATGATTGTGGACTACAGGAAAAGGAGGACCGAGCACACCCCCATTCTCATCGCCGGGGTTGTAGCGGAGCAGGTAGAGAGCTTCAAGTTCCTTGGCGTCCACATCAACAACAAACTAACATGGTCCAAGCACACCAAGACAGTTGTGAAGAGGGCGCGACAAAACCTATATCCCCTCAAGAGACTGAAAAGATTTGGCATGGGTCCTCAGATCATCCTGACGGGTTGCATCACTGCCTGCTATGGCAACTGCTCGGCCTCTGACCGCAAGGCACTACAGAGGGTAGTACGTACGGCCCAGTACATCACTGGGGCCAAGCTTCCTGCCATCCAGGACCTCTATACCAGGCGGTGTCAGAGGAAGGCCCTAAAAATTGTCAAAGACTCCAGCCACCCTAGTCATACTGTTCTCTCTGCTACCACACGGCAAGCGGGAACGGAGCGCCAAGTCTAGGTCCAAGAGGCTTCTAAACAGCTTCTATCCCCAAGCCATAAGACTCCTGAACAGCTAATCAAATGGCTACCCAGACTACTTGCATTGCCCACTCGCCTACGCTGCTGCTACTCTCTGTTATTATCATCTATGCATAGCCACTTTAATAACTCTACCTACATGTACATAATTACCTCAACAAAGGTGCCCCCCGCACATTGACTCTGTACTGGTACCCCCTGTATATAGGCCTGCTATTGTTATTTACTGCTGCTCTTTAATTATTCTTATCTATTACTTTTTTTAGGGATTCCTCATAAGGATCTCTACAGATCGGTGTCCCACCCACAGGACGGTTGAGCTAACGTAGGCTAATGAGATTAGCATGAGGTTGTAAGTAACAAGAAAATTTCCCAGCACATAGACATACCTGATATTGGCAGAAAGCTCAATTTTTTGTTAATCTAACCGCACTGTCCAATTTACAGTAGCCATTACAGTGAAAGAATACCATGCTATTTTTTGAGGAGAGTGCACAGTTATGAACTTGAAAAGTTAAACAAATTTTGGAACAGAAATGCAATGGTTCATTGGATCAGTTTAAAACATTGCACACGCACTGCTGCCATCTTGTGGCCAAAATCTAAATTGCACCTGAGCTGGATTAATACATTAACCTCTTAAGGATCCATTTTCGCCTAAAATGACATACCCAAATCTAACTGCCTGTAGCTCAGGACCTGAAGCAAGGCTTTGCATATTCTTGATACCTTTTGAAAGGAAACACTTTTGAAGTTTGTGGAAATGTGAAATTAATGTAGGAGAATATAATACATTCGATTTGGTAAAAGTTAATACAAAGAAAACTACTTGTTTGTATTTATTTATTTTTTATTGTACCATCTTTGAAATGCCTTATGGCTTGTAAGTATGCATTTCACTGTAAGGTCTACACCTCTTGTATTCTGAGCATGTGAAAAATACAATTTCATTATAAAAGGCGATTCTGATCCAACCATAAAGTCATACATTGTGCCTCTGGGCTAAGAGGATGGAAGTTCAATATGTAGGTAGATGTAGTAGGCTAATGTTAATTAGCTGGATAATCGTTGCCCATGAAATGCTTGCGAGCAAACATTGTAGCCAGGTAGCCTAGGACAACAAAAACTAAAAGCTTGTACTGTATGACAGTCATAGACTTTCGGCAACATGAGGAGGATGGCATTGGCGTTTCTCAAGTACGGTGAGTCAACATGCATTTTCTACTTACGCACACACCAAGAAATCAGTTCCATGGACAGCGTCGTGATATTTAGCTTACGTTGATTGGACTAAAAATTGTTCCAAAAATATATTTTAGTTGTCACTGTATTAGACTAAGCATAGGGTGATTTGATGATGTTGACATGGTGAAGTTGTAATGGTGCTGCAATAGTGGAAGCAGCACCTGTTTTCTTTTGGACTTGAGGTTACTCATGTGTTCTAAATCAGTAGTTGTTTAGATGTCCGGAAATCTCAGAAACATTGTCTTGATTGACCATGCTGTGTAGGTCATGTAACTGTTACATGCAATATGCTTTGTGGACTTCACCAGACATATGTTTTCTCCGGTTGTGATGTAACAAAGTTATGGTTCAATTTATTCTGCCGCTGTGTCTTATCTCGGCCTTAGGCCTATATGTATATCACGGTGGCAAGGCATATGAACAGGATAAGAGAAAACAAAGTAATTATGATAACTCCTAAATTGTAATATGCAACTTTTTTGGCTTCCCCATTGACTTTACACCATACACTGCTACAGCCCCAGTTATACCTGTGAACGTTGATGCCCATGTTATGTTGATAATGAAAATTATCGAACGTTTTCATAACCATCTCATCAGGTTACATACCTTTGAGGTCCGCCTTCACTGGATTAGGTCTTTCTTCTATCTTTTTAGCGTAGTCGTAGGCCATCCTTATTGAGATCAAAGACAAATATTCACGCGTTACCTTCCGAAGAAGTTGTGAGAGACGAAATAACGGGGTCGTTTATATATTAGACAAAGGAAACCACTCCCATTTCTGAGTTACCAAGTAGTAGCCTAGTATAAGTGCAAGTCACATTTGAGTCATTTAGCAGACGCTCTTATCCGGAGCGACTTATAGTGGTGAGTGTATATATTTTCATACTTTTTTCATGCTGCTCCCCCGTGGGAATCGAACCCACAACCCTGGCGTTGCAAGCGAAAAGGTTGAACGTACATATCGTTAGGATCATAAGAAAAGCCATGCATGAAACATGAAAGTAAACGTGAAATTGAATCTGTGAACATACAAACACCATGTTACGATTACCGACTAACATTTTTGGCTGGAACAAACCTTGTGTTGCAATTCTGACCTACAATAATACCTTTTAGAGTTTGTACACCAAACGGCCTTTGAAGAGTGTTACACTAACAAGCATAAAGGCAGTATAAAAAACGGAAGTCAGGGAAACCTGAAAGAGGTATGCTGCACGTTTTCAAATTAAGTCTCTATTAGTCCTCAGTTGAGTTTACTTCACATACAGGTAGCTAATGTAAAATATGTGTTTGCCGAGGCAAGTCTAGATAGCACTAGCTGTACTATGCCTACAACAGTGAAGTTTCAGTCCTCTAGGTATGTCTCTACAGCATGGGCATATCTCTGGGTGACGTGGACATCCCCATGCATGCACCTTATCAAAATATGACTAATTCAATATTGCACCATCCCATTCTCTGGGCTCTGTTTGCAATCATAACCAGTAGAATCTACCAAGAATAATGAAACATAATATATAGATTCACCAAACATCTATTATTCTATGTATGACCACTGGAGTCAATGCCACTCAAAATATTTTGGTATTTATTTAATCACTCAAAATCTTGCCCAAGCATATTCTGTATGAGGTGTTAATATGAATTTAAAATAATTGTAGAACTCTATTTGTGTTTTAGAACTGTTTTTATTATAGGGCTCCCCTTAAAAGGAGACTCTAGCTCACAGACCTTTAAATAGCCAGCAGCATACCCCACTGCTGCCTTGCTTCTGAAGCGAAGCAGGGTTGGTCAGTCCCTGGATGGGAGACCAGATGCTGCTGGAAGTGGTGTTGGAGGGCCAGTAGGAGGCACTCTTTCCTCTGGTCTAAAAAATATACCAATGCTCCAGGGCAGTGATTGGGGACACTGCCCTGTGTAGGGTGCCGTCTTTCGGATGGGATGTTAAACGGGTGTCCTGACTCTCTGAGGTCATTAAAGATCCCATGGCACTTATCATAAGAGTAGGGGTGTTAACCCCGGTGTCCTGGCTAAATTCCCAATCTGTCCCTCATACAATCATGGCCACCTAATCATCCCCAGCTTACAATTCGCTCGTTCAACCCCCTCCTCTACACTGTAACTATTCCCCAGGTCGTTGCTGTAAATGAGAATATGTTCTCAGTCAACTTACCTGGTAAAATAAATACAAATATAGCCTCTAAATACATTTTAAACAAAATAGTTCAAGAAGCATGTGCAGTGGCTGATAGGAAAACCGATTTGGCAATAAGAATAGGCTATAGATAGTCATGACCATTCTGCTCAGGACAGGTTATAGCCAAGACTTAATATTTCGTTTTGTCTCATTTATTGATATGGATGATGGAGTTGTGCAGTGCAAATGGCTATAATAAGCGTACATGCAGAGTGGAATTCACTAATACAACAGTCAAAATGCCTAATATAAAGCAGTCCGTGCTCCCAAAATACTAGAAAAAGTGTGATTCATTAGGTTACATGATCACAGTAGCCCCACGTAGTTATAGAAATTAATTGTGCAATTATATGATCATTAAATAACACACAACCGCATGACATATTTAGATAGCAGAATAGGCCTAGCCTAAATCGTATTTGCTTTTTATTTTGCAGCTCAGGCGGTTATTATAGACAAGGCTCTTCTGTGTTTTTATCATTCTCACACAAGTCATTTGCTGAAGGTCCAAGCCTATACTATGCCATCGACTAGTGTAACGTCACTATTGAATGCAGTTCTAAAACAAGCTCTAGATGTAAGCTGCAAAGCAACTCTAACGCCTGGGCTAGAGTTGCTTGATTGACTAGCTACGTTGGGTTCATGTCCTTTGCAGATGCCACATTGACAAAAGTTTGAATGTATAAAAAAGATCTGTAACAGAATAAAGGGAGATGTTAAGTAAGAATTGAACGTGTAAATGTTCGTTCATAGTCGTAACATATGGTTTGTACGTTTACAGAGCTAATTTAAAGTTTACGTTTCACGCATGGCTTTTCTTACGATCAAAACAATTTACGTATAGATTTTCTTACGATCCTTACATGCTGACCAGACCAGACACGTCGCGTGCACGAGCATCGCAAAATACATTTTGAAATCCATGTTATTCAATTATTGCACCCACACTGCTAGCGCGAGCCAACGAGTGTCTGCGATGCCAAGGGCTAAAATAGAAGTCATTCCTATTACTGACGCAGATCACGCTGCAAGTCCTGCCTCTCCCATCTCCTCATTGGTTTATAGAAGCAGGTACCCACGTGCCATCTCTTCATTGGTTATACCCACGTGGGTGATTGAAAGACTAACTGTTTTGCCGGTTGTCGTGGTAATACTATGAAAGTGTAGATCTGATCACCATATAAGTTCAACGATGAAAAAGCCTGGAAGGAGGAGAGATGACTAGAAATGATTCGGTTGGCTGTTTTATGTGTGGATTAATTGTCAGAGTAGAGGACCTTGTGCATTTCAGGTAAAATAACAACTCAATGTTTATATCCCAGGACAAATTAGCTAGCAACAGCAAGCTAGCTAAATAGGACAAATTAGCTAGCAAGCTAACTAGCTAAATTGCCCTACATGTTTAATGCTTTTCGACCTGTTCCCAAATTAATGTCATTGGTTCAGAGTTTGTTTTGATATTTTAACCTGCGTGTCGTGATTGCGTTTGGTGTAGGGGGACAAAATACATTTATGCACGATGGCGCACACGCGCAGCCGGTTTGGGTTCCGTGTAACGATATGTACGTTTAACCTTTTGGAAGCTATCTCGTTCAATATTCACAACGACGCTGTAAAATAACTCAAGAATAGATTGGTAACTTTTTTTCAAATTTGGCATGCAGAAACGGAAGTTCAGACTGTAACTATGGTTCTACGAATACATGGAAGACCGTCAGTACGGTTGAAAGTGTGGATTATATCCCTCGTGCTCTGCGCAGGTCGAGTAATAATAACAAAGTCACACCGGTGACGTGACAGCGTGGGAGGACATGCCCCCGCGGTTCAAATAAAACCCTACGTCAGACCATGCACTGTCTCAGAGAATCTTCTCGCACAAAAGATTCAGTGACAGGAAAGTACTGACGGTCTTCCAGGTATTCGTAGACCCATAGTTAAATTCATAACTTCCGTTCTACTTTATACTTTCAGACTGTCAGTACGGATCAAAGTATGGATGACTCACACCAACAAGGTCATGAGTAATAGCACCACTAACCGCTGATGAATGGACCAGTGCCACTTGAATAATGGCACAGCCCATAGTGTGGCAGGATGCAGGGCAACGACCAGGTAGCAGCTGCGCATTTCTCCTTTAGGGGGACGCCTCTCAGTGCAGCCCTGGATGTGACGACACTACTGGTCGAGTGACATATCACACCTTCTGGGACAGGGAGCCCTACTCCCTTGTAAGCCTGAGTGATGACATCCACAACCTAGTGTGAAAACCTCTGCTTGGACAATGCAAGGCCTTTTGACTTCCCAACAAGGAAAATAAACAGTTGGTCTGACTTCCTGTAGTGCGCCGAGGCTTGCATATAGCATTTGAGGGAACGGACTGGACACAGGAGATTTGCTCGCTCCTACTCTGCATTCTGGAAAGGAGGGGGGGCAGTAAGCTGTAATTTCGATGGCTTGATTGATGTGAAGAGGTGATAAACCCTTAGGCAAAAAGACTGGATTGAGGCGTAAAGTCACGCCTAGGTCGTCTGCCTTCCATCGTAGGCAGACAGGGCTCACTAACACGTTTCACTGATGAAATAGCTTAGACGAAAGCCGTTTTCAAATATAACCATTTTATGTCCGGCTCCTCCGTTTGCTCGAAAGGAGATTTTGTCCGATAATAGCAGGACCGCAGCGGATCAGTAGAAGGTCGGGCTCTTCAGAGGCCACACCCATAGCTGTAGTTGGTCTGGGCTGGGATGCCATATCCTGCATTCCAACTGTGAAAGTAGGTTCTGTCTGTGAGGGAGCTGCCATGGCTCTCCCTCCAGAAGTCTGAGGAGGGTTGGAAACCAGGGTCTCGTTGGTCATCTGGAGACTACAAGCAGTGGCCTGTGCTGAGCCCGAGAGACCCTGTGTAGCGTTGCTAAGATCGGGGAAGTCATAGGGAAAGCATACAGTAGGCCCTCTGGCCACGTGTGGGCTAAGGCGTCCATGGCCAGGGGGCTGATAGAACCAGAGGGAGCAGTGGGATGTTTGCTCTGAGGTGAACAAGTCCACATGTGCTGTTCCAAACCGCTGCCATATTATCTTCACTACTTGTGGGTGAAGTCTCCATTCCCCCGGGGGTGGTTTCTGTCGTGACAAGAAGTCTGCCACCTCGTTCACCTTGCCTGGGAGATTCATGGATTGTAGGGAGGCCAGATGTGGTAGGACCCATATCAAGAGTTGTTGGGCCACCTGTAGGGACCGTACAGAACCTCATTCCACCTTGATGGTTGATGTGGAACACTGTCAATGTATTGTCTGATCGTCTCAGGGCATGTTTGAGAACCAGCAGAAAATGATTTAGGGCTAGGTAAACTGTCTGAAGTTCTAGCATGTTGATGTGCTCTTTCCTCCAGCGGGGGCACCACTCTCCTCGTACAGACCTGTGTTGCCACACTGCTCCCCAGCCTGTTAGCGAAGCGTCGGTCATCACTACATCCAGCCTTGCCAGAATTGATCCAAGAGACAGGTAGGCTCTCATCCTCCTCGGCCGCAAAGTGGAGTAGCATGCCCTTGTCACCCGTATTTTGGTGTTTCTGTCCTGCTTGGGTTGAACCACCCTTGTAGTGGTCTTAAAGACAGCAGGCCTAACGGTGTCACCGTGGAGGCCACCACGACTGCATTCAACTGAAATTGTTACAGAAGAATGCTGTCCACGTGCTGAGTTGTTATACATGCACTCATAGTGCGGGAGTTCAGAGCCATGCCAATAAAGTTGACCTTCTGGCTTGGTGTGAAGTTACTCTTTTCGTTGTTCATGGTAAGACCCAGTGTAGTGACGTGGTTCAGTGTCAGTGCTGTGCTGTGCCCTCAGCCACACACTGACGAGAGGGGGCGCAGATGAGCCAGTCATTGAGGTAAGGAAGGATCTTGATCCCTTGTAGGTGGATGGACCTCAGGGCTGCACTCACGCATCTTGTGAAGACGCGAGGAGCCAGGGAGAGACCGAAGGGTAATAGCGCAAACTGGTATTCCTGACCCTGGAAGGCGAACCGCAGAAAACGCCTGTGTTCCGGTAATACAGGAACGTGAAAGTAAGCATCCTTTAAGTCCAGGGACGTGAACCATTCCCCTGCGGCTATGGTCTGGAGAACGCTGATGGTTCACAACATGTGAAAGGGGAGAACGTTTAGGAAAACATTGAACCATTTTAAATCCATAACTGGACAGAAGCCTCCGTCTTTATTTGGAACCAGGAAATAGGTTGAGTAAAATCCATCTTGCTGTTCTGATGTCTCAGCTGTTTTCTACGTTTGATGGCCCGCTCAGCCACGGGGTCAAAGAGCAGTCTGGGGACTGCTGGGCGCTTTCTCAGCATCCGTCTGGAGTCATCAGACATTGGGGCTTTGGTGACAAGTCACAACATGGGTGGACATCAGTCTGCCTAGCTCTCTGTTCATGAATGCAAGCGCTTGAAGAGCTGCGTCATTCAGGTTGCAGAGGTCCGGGTCTGCGTGCTCCGGCTGGAGCATCCTGTTCTGTGCTAGCATGAGCACTGAGAAGGAGTTCCCAAAGAGGGACATGTGGGCCGCTGTGTCGTAGGCCCGTGGGGGGGGGTTGAAACCGCAGGACCGGGGACAAGGTAGCACATCCGGTGAACAGGTCAGGGTTCCATAGCCGCAGGCAGAACAGCAGAAACTGGATCAGCACAAGACCAGGTGGACTGGGGATGGGGACAGTCAGCAGTAGTTAGGCCAGGTAGTCCTGAGGCATGGTCCTAGGTCTCAGGTCCTCGAGAAGAGGAGACGGTGACAAAGAGAGAGAGAAATTTGAGCGACCATACCTAAGATCACGCAGGAGATAAGACAGGAGAATTACACCAGATAGGACAAACTGACCCTAGCCCTCCAGCACATAGACTATTGCAACATAGATACTGAGGACTGAGATGGGGGGGGAGACAGACACTGTTGCACCATCCAAAGTTACCCACAGACAGGGCCAACCAGGCAGGAAATAACCCCACCCACTTTACCAAAGCACAGCACCAAAGGGATATAAATAGACCACTAACTTACTACCCTGAGACCAGGCTGAGAAAAGCTCACAAAGATCTCCCCCACCGCACAAGCCCGAGGGGTCGCAAAACTGAACAGGAAGATCACGTCAGTGACTTAACCAAATCAAGTTGAGTATAGCGAAAAAAGCCTGACATGATGCCTTCCTAGGGACAGTATGGGAGATCGCGAGCAAGGCTGTGACTTAGCCCCCGTAATAGTAAAAACATTTTGGGGGGTGGGCTTGCTTGTTTTGTATGTTATTTTGGCATTAATATGTATCACATATCAGTTTGCAAACAATGTCATTGAGTTAATAAAGCCGCATACAAACATGGTCTCATTTTTGTTTTCTTGAGTAAGGCAGCTCCAAAATGCAGGTGTTCCAGCTTAGCTCAGTGCTTTCTGTTGTGGTGGGGCATGCCAGCATAAAATACAGAGCATTGCGCTGCGATTGGCTCAGTGTTCTGTCTATCATGGGGACACTACGTCACCGCCAAGTCTAAGGGTAGAGCTCTAAAATTCTAGCCCCTTGGGTGCTGCCATAGTTACATTAGAAGTGCCCATCCAAGAAGGCGCAAGGTCATTGGCCACAGATAAAAGGACGTCAAATCACGTTATATCTACAGTAGCTTTGATTGGACTGATCAACATGTCAACATCATACTCTCAAAATCTTAGCTAGCAGTCAACATCATGAATCAAGTCGACAATCTACTGGCAAATCCTTGTCATATGAAGAGAAATAATGCAGAGAAATTATAGATAAAACGTCCATTGGACATAAACGTTACACAAGTTGGAAATCGCAAATTACACAATTAGTGGCTTGGAAGGAATCAGTGGCTAACAGCAAGCATTGCAAAGCAATCATTAGCCTGCAATTCAGTGGAGTGGCTGTGTGCTCCCAAGTCTAAGATTAAGGATCTCTTTTCCTAGTTAAAAATTATAAACATTCAACATTGGCCATGCTGTCAATGAAGCATGAATTGTGCCGCACTCAAAACAACGGTTAATTCGGAACTGCAAAATCTGACTTTAGTGAGTTCAAAACCACTGGGAACTCGGGGGGGGAAAATGAGCTACGACTGGGAAAATACGTTTTGAACTTTCATCCTACTCGGAATTGTAAATTGGGAACTCGGGCCTCTTTCTCGAGCTACGACCTGAAGATCACTGACGTCATCATGATTCAACCTTTTTTTCCCCAAGTTCCCAGTTGTCTATCATCACAAATCCAGGGAATGCCAGACTTGGATGACAAAGTTTGATGACATAATTTGCAGACGAAGGACCGCTGCGCCACCTTGCTGTTCAAGTGAGCACAGCACAACAAGGTGACTCCAAACATGTCTTGTATGCTGCTGCATAAATTATGTAATATGCCAGGGAGATATGTATACTGTAGCTAAGAAAGTAATGTGTATGTTGTGTAGTAAGCTGAGCCTCACCCTAATATTTTGGTCTATTTTCACCTCTTAATTTCACCAACTGTTCTGACTGGGTGGTGCACATGTAGCCTATAACCTGTTTTTGAGAAATGTAATCATTGAATATTGTAAGGCCTTTCATTGTCTGCTTATATGCCCCCTTTATTTATCATACAGTTCTGACTTGGTGTACAGGGAGAACACTGTAAGAACAGCCCATGTTGTGAATTCTGTGTCTGTACATTTCAAAAGTGCTGAACAAATAGTTATATTGACTACGTATGTCCTAGCTCGTTCATTAATGTCTTTATCGAAATTACGGATTGCCTCTTATACGCTTGTTATGCCATAGTTTGTACATCTCAATTGTCAGTAGAAACCACATTTGTTTAAGCAAGTCAGCCATATAAAGCAGTAAATGAGGCTGAATAAACAGTTTCGCTGCCAAACAAGGCTCCACTGATAGCCAGGCGTGGCAGAGGTATAGTGCAACTAATGTATTGTTTAGCGTTGTGTAGTGGATTTGCTGGCATCCATCCCACATTTGTTTTTGTCGCCCCACCAAGATTTATATGCTAAAACCGCCACTGAACAGGTTAAAGAAGGATTTTAAGCCTTGAGACAATTCAGACATGCATTGTGTATGTGTGCCATTCAGAGGGTGATTGGGCAAGACAAAACATTTAAGGGCCTTTGAACGGGGTATGGTAGTAGGTGCCAGGCGCACCAGTTTGTGTCAAGAACTGCAACACTGCTAGGTTTCACGTTCAACAGTTTCCCGTATGTATCAAGAATGGTCCACCACCCAAAGGACATCCAGCCAACTTGACACAACTAATGGAAGCATTGGAGTCAACATGGGCCAGCATCCCTGTGGAACGCTTTCAACACCTTGTACAGTCCATGCCCGACGATGTTCCTAATGTTTGGTATATTCAGTGTATAATGAAAACAATAGTGGTCCTCGAACGAAACCTTGAGGAACACTGAAACTTACCTTTGATTTGTCAGAGGACAAACCATCCAGAGACAAACTGATATCTTTCAGACAGATTAGATCTATACCAGGCAAGAAATAGTCTGTGTCGACCAATTAGGGTTTCCAATCCCTCCAAAAGAATGTGGTGATGGTGTGGAAAGCAGCACTAAGGTCTAGGAGCACAAGAACAGACTCAGAGCCTTGGTCTGACACCACTAAAATGTAATTTACCACCGTCGCGAGTGCAGTCTCAGTACTATGGTGGGGTCTAAAACCAGACTGGAGCGTTTCGTATACATTATTTGTCTTCAGGAAGGCAGTGAGTTTCTGAGTAACAGCTTTATCTAAAAATGTATTAGATGAATGGGAGATTCATCAACAAAAAAAAATTACATTTCTGGGTCAAGGTTTGTCTCTTTCAGTAGAGGCTTTATTACTGCCACTTTTAGTGAGTTTGGTACACATCCAGAGGATAGGGAGCCATTTATTATGTATAACATTGGAGGGCCAAGCACAGGAAGTAGCTCTTTCAGTAGTTTAGTTGGAATAGAGTCCAGTAGACAGCTGGAAGGTTTAGAGGCAATGACTATTTAAGTGATTGTGTCGAGAGCTACAGGATGAAAAATGTTTAGTGTCTCCATTGATCTAAGGTCCTGACAGTTCTGTGCAGACTCAGGACAACTGAGTTTTGGAAAAATATGCATGTTCATAGAGTAGTCCGTAATTTGTTTTCTAATGATCACGATCTTTTCGTCGAAGAAGTTCATGAATTCATCACTGCTGAAGTGAAGGTCATCTTTACTTGGGGAAGGCAGCTTTTTACTTACATTTTTGCACAGTAATGTCTTTCCAAGCTAGGTGGAAGACTTCCAATTTGGTGGAGCACCATTACCTACATGAATTCCAAAGTTTAAAATTGGTTTGAGTACCAGAGATTAAGTCAAAACCGGAACCATTTAGTTCCAGACCTAGACCAAGGACCAGTGGATCGAGACCATGACCAGACCAAGACCAGTTTAAATGGATAAAAATAAGATCCTGGGGCCTCAAAATATGGCCCAAAACATGCACGCAAGAGTTGGCATTTATAGAAATGGAACTTGACATGATAATGTGCTTATCCTCACGCAAACTTTAGACAGTTTCTAGTGGTTAAAGTATTGCATTGCAATTAAGGCAAACGTAGCCCACTGGGCACAGATGTCAGTTCAACGTCTAGTTTTGATTTAGATTGGGTTGAGATGTCAACTAATGGGAATTCAACTTGAAAAATTATAAAAAAATACCATGCCATTGGATTTAGGTTAAAAGTTTGGTGAAAGAAATATGAAATTGCCTTACATTGACTTTTTGCAAATCCAATCAGTTTTCCACATTGATTCAACATCATCACATTGGATTTGTTTGTTGACATGATGGGGAAACAACGTTGGTTCAACCAGTTTTTGCCGAGTGGGAGCCTTGTGAAGGGATATATGATGACACTTTATTCATAACAACAACAAAAAACGGGTAGCTAAATATAATAGCAATGCAATCATTTGCCTTTAGTGACAATATTTATTTTCTTTGCATTCTAAAATTATTAGAAATAGGTATCTATTTCCAATTCTTTATTTCATTTCCATGATCATTGCATAATACATTCCTCACCTTTTCTGACTGTGATGGATTTATACTGGCGAAATAGCGAGCCTATAGGCCTACAACAAGTTAGGATAGGCTAAATACACCCCATCTCTCATTTAATTGGACCCAATTCACATTAGTAAATAGATAATCTACAGTATTTCAACTATTTTGCTCTATGCGATCTGATCCAAAGCGCAGTTTAATGGTAGAACTGACAGTTCACGTCCATTGACGTTTGTAGGCGTTGTCTGAATACTGGAACGTCAAATTTCTCAAGTAGACAATATTTAATTTACCACATAATACATAAGCATTGCAGAATAAATTTCTCACCTTTTCTGGCCACGATAAGTTCATATTCCGAAGTAGACATAGGCCTACAACAAATTACCTTGCGCATCTCTCATTTAATCGGGCCTATTAGACAGGCTATTACAATTAAAGAATGTTGCTCTGAGAGTATTGTTATTTCTGACCATTCACCATTAGTGCTTGAGCTACAGTTTCCCCAGCAATCTCATATTTGTTATCAATGGTGTTTTAACTCAAATTTACTCTCAGATAAGGAGTTTGTCAATTTCATTTCTTTGGAAATCACCTTATTCCTAGAAATGATTTTTTTATTTTTATTTTACCTTTTTATTTAACTAGGCAAGTCAGTTAAGAACAAATTCTTATTTTAAATTCCCAGGTATGTCCTGCTCTTCCATATGGGAGTCCCTCAAAGCATACCTACGTGGCCAAATTATTTCTTATACATCCAACAAAAACAAAGCTTGCGCTCAGCGGCTTCGAGACCTGAGCGAAGCCATAGCTACATTGGATGAGAAATATGCTACACATCCTTCCTCTGATCTCTATAAGAACGCCAGCTACTCCAATCTGAATTTGACGAGCTCTCTACCAGACAAGCTGAACAATTACTCTTTACGAGCTTGATACAGAGTGTAGGAGCAAGGCGACAAGGCCAGTAAACTCCTTGCACATCAGATCCGTAAATCTGAGGCCTCATGTTTAATCCCAATTAAAGACCCTGTCTGGTGCAACCACAGTTATACATAAAGAGATGATCAATTCAAAAAATGTACTCTGCGCTGTACACCTCTGAATCTCCTTAAGCCCCTTTGTTAATTGCTTTGTTCTTCGATGGTCTGAATATGCCTTCAATTGATAGACTCCCATGATGGTTTAGAAGAACAATTTACACCTAAGTAGATTGCAACTGCAGTGTCCGCAATGAAAATTTGGGAATCACTGGGTCCAGACGGTTTTCCAAACAAATTTTAAAGAATGTTTTCCGGTCTGCTTTGCCCATTCCTGTCTCGATATTTGCAGAGTGCCTTAATACATCAAAGCTACCGCCTAGTCTTTATCAGGCTTCAATTTCATTACTATTTTCAGAAAAATAAGGACCCCCTGGATGTGGATCTTATCACCCAATCTCGCTTTTAAACTGTGATTACAAAATCCTAGCCAACCTCTTAGCCATCCGAATGACCAAACTGGCTTTATGAGAAATAGGCATTCGTTTTCAATATTAGACGCCTTATGAATATACTGTACTCTCCAGCGTCGGGGGACCCGGAGGTGGTGGTCTCGCTTGATGCGGAAAAAGTTTTGACCACGTTTAGTGGGACTACCAAGATCACCGACCATGTCGAATCCCACCGTACCTTCTCCGCTATGCAATCTGGTTTCTGAGCTGGTCATGGGTGCACCTCAGCCACGCTCAAGGTCCTAAACGATATTATAACCGCCATCGATAAAAGACAATACTGTGAAGCCGTATTCATCGACCTGGCCAAGGCTTTCAACTCAAGCTTCAATGCCATACAACTCTCCTTCCGTGGCCTCCAACTGCTCTTAAATGCAAGTAAAACTAAATGCATGCTCTTCAACCGACCGCTGCCCGCCCGTCCAGCATCACTGGACGGTTCTGACTTAGAATATGTGACTTAGAACTACAAATACCTAGGTGTCTGGCTAGACTGTAAACTCTCCTTCCAGACTCATATTAAACATCTCCAATCCAAAATTAAATATAGAATCGGCTTCCTATTTCGCAACAAAGCATCCTTCACTCATGCTGCCAAACATACCCTCGTAAAACTGACTGTCCTACCGATCCTTGACTTCGGTGATGTCATTTTCCAAAATAGCCTCCAACACTCTACTCAGGAAATTGGATGTAGTCTATCACAGTGCCATCCGTTTTGTCACCAAAGCCCCATATACTACCCACCACTGCGACCTGTATGCTCTCGTTGGCTGGCCCTCGCTTCATATTCGTCGTCAAACCCACTGGCTCCAGGTCATCTCTAAGTCTTTGGTAGGTAAAGCCCCACCTTATCTCAGCTCACTGGTCACCGTAGCAGCACCCACCCGTAGCACGAGCTCCAGCAGGCATATTTCACTGGTCACCCCCAAAGCCAATTCCTCCTTTGGCCGCCTTTCCTTCCAGTTCTCTGCTGCCAATGACTGGAACGAATTGCAAAAATCCCTGAAGCTGGAGACTCATATCTCCTTCACTAACTTTCAGCATCAGCTGTCTGAGCAGCTAACTGATCGCTGCAGCTGTACATAGCCCATATGTAAATAGCCCATCTAACTACCTCATCCCCATATTGTTATATTTTTTTGTTGCTCCTTTGCACCCCAGTATCTCGACTTGCACATTCATCTTCTGCACATCTATCACTCCAGTGTTAATTGCTAAATTGTAATTACTTCGCCACTACGGCCTATTTATTGCATTACCTCCCTAATCTTACCTCATTTGCACACACTGTATATAGATTTTTTTCTTTTGTACAGTAAATAACACGTTTGTTTATTCCATGTGTAACTCTGTTTGTCGCTTTGCTTTCTTGGCTAGGTCGCAGTTGTAAATGAGAACTTGTTCTCAACTGGCCTACCTGGTTAAATAAAGGTGACATTTAAAAAAAATACCTAACAGCCGCCCTTTATAGATTTGGCTTTGGTCCCAAATTCATTGCGTGGATAAAGATGATTTCTCTCCCATGGCTTCGGTATGGCCTAAGAACTTGTCCTCTGACTATTTTCCCCTGCACTGCGGATCCAGACAGGGTTGTCCACTCTCTCCCTTGTTTGCTTTGGCAATCGAGCCCTCGCCGTCGCACTGCGCTCTAATGATGCTATTCAAGGTATACTCAGGACAGGCTTAGAGCAGAAAATCTCGCTATATGCGGACGACCTCCTTTTGTTTATCTCCAACCCAGATACCTCATTACCACATGCCTTATCTATTCTTAAACAGTTGGCAGCAATCTCAGGGTACAAGCTGAATCTAGGCAAGAGCGAACTTTTTCCTGTAAATCAGGCTGCTTTAAAGTGCTCTTTTACAAACTTTCAGTTTAGGATTGTCCGGGATCAGTTCACCTACTTGGGAGTTAAAGTGACAAGGAAATATTCAAATTTGTTTAAGGAAAACATTGTTGCTCTAGCAGACAGTTTGAAACAATATTTTACTTTTTGGAAGTCTCTACATATTTCTCTTATTGGAAGGGTTAATGTCATTAAAATGAATGTTACACAAATGTTTATACTTATTTCAATGTTTACCCATTTGTATTCCAAAATATTTTTTTAATTCACTGGATCAAACAATGTATTTTATTTGGGATGGCAAGGTACCACGGATTGGTAGAAAACATTTACAGAAGCCTAAGGTATTGGGTGGTTTAGCTCTACCAAATGTTTAGACATAATATTGGACTGCAAATGTCAGAGCCCTTTTGTACTGGCTACAAGCTGATCCTACTGGCCCAAGACCACTCTGGGCCCAGATGGAGTCTGAATCATGTAAACCTGCTGCACTTTCCTCTGTGATGTGGTCCTCTCTCCCAGTGTCCCTAGGCAACATGTGGTGTCAACCCAATTGTAAAGCAGTCTCTTAAAATTTGTAATCAGTTCTGTTTACTCTTTAGCCTTCGAGGCTTTTCTCTATCAGGCCCAATCAATCAGAACATTTTATTTCCTCCATCTTTAAATGATGGGGCTTTTGGCATCTGGCCTCTCCTCACTAGCCCAACTATTATTTGATTATATATTTGCCTATTTTGCTCAACTAAAGGAAAGGTTCAACCTCCCCCAATCCCACTTCTTCTGCTATCTCCAGACTAGGAACTTTGTTAGAGCTACCACACCTGAATTTCCCAATATGCCTGAGAGTACAACTATAGAAAGCATCTTTGACCGAAACAAGCTTCCTAACAGTGCAATTTCAGATGTGTATGCAATCATTAATGACTTACAGAACCCTTCTTTGTTGCATGTAAAGACTTGATGGGAAAAGCATTTAGGGAGGAACTTGGGGAAGACACCTGGGAATCTGTGCTGCACAGGGTGCATTCGTCCTCTTTTAGCACTAGACACAGCCTCATTCAATTCAAGGTGGTTCACCGTATCCACTGGTCTGGGGCCAAAATTTTCTCTGATTTTGATCCTACCTGTGTTCGATGTAAAACGGAACCAGCCACAATGTTTCATATGTTTTGAGACTGTTATAAACTGTCTGGTTTCTGGGAATTAATATTTTAATGTTCCTCTGATATATGACACTGTTATAGATCCGTCTCCCCTTACAGCCCTTTTTGGAGTACTGCCCATATATATGTGTGTGTGTGTGTGTGTGTGTCCCGTCAAGAATTCAGTCGGACACTGTTGCTCATACAACTCTTTTAGCTAGACGGCTAATACTCCAGAACTGGAAGATGGCGGTTCCCCATCATATAAATATTGGGTGGGAGATGTGTTGTGCTGTCTGAAATTAGAAAAATGTAATTCAATAAACGTGGCAACTCCAAACTGTTTTATGATGCTTGGGCTCCAAGCATCATAAAACAGTCTTACTTTGAACAGTCCACCCTCTGATGGCATTCTTATCAGTGGTTGCATTTCTCCACCCCTTTCCCTCGTCTGTTTACAGGAAAAATGGCGAGGTGACCACTCTGTTCCTGTATAAACTACAGATTGCCCTTTAACTTTTGTATCCTTCTGCCCAGTGTGTTTAACTTGTCTAAAGTACGGTATCTTTATAGTTACTTTTTTCTTATTTTTTTCCTAGCAGAGTATATTTATATTGTTTTATGTGTTGTCTTGTGTGTAAAACTGAATAAAGTGAGTTTTCCAAAACGTTTATTTTTTATGTTGCTCTATGCATCCGTAGCGATTTATAACATACAGGTGAACTGACAGTTGATATTTTGCATTGAAGTGTGTAGGCTACCACTGTAAGTAGGCCTACTTTAGTTTTTTTTAGAATAGACATACTGTTCTAGACAAAGTTTCAGAATTCGCAGGCAGTGCAGCATATTTAGGTTCGGGAAAAAGTAAATGCAAAGCATTATTTAATTAAAATAATCTCTTTACAGGTCCTTAACAATTTTAAAGTGTCACTGTAAAAGTTTAAAATATTTTGCCAACTCCTCCAGAGACATTTGATTAGGTTTGACATTGCTATTGCCTTTAGATACTGTCTTGGCCTAATTCCAATACTTCCAAAGTAGGCTAGGCCCTATATAGCAAATAAGGTCGTTATTGTCACCATAAAAGCTGAGTAAGTGATGGGTGTTTTTAGGCTGAGTTATAATGCTCAACAGGTCTGATTTATAACGGTAAAGCTGTGTATGTGTGGTATGCGCGAAGTTTATAATCTCTTTTCAGAAATGGTGCAAGCAGATATTTAGTGTAAAATTTACACAACGATTATAAATTAGGCCCCAGTTGAGTAAACATGAGTACAGTATAGTTCAGTGCAGTAGAGTATAATTCAGTATAGTACAACACAGAAGAGTACGGTAAATGTGCTCCTTGTCTAAATGTGTTTATGTATGAAATGCATTTTGTGCTACAAAGACGGAATAGAACATTGTCGTGGAAATTCAGTACCGAGAGAGACTTGGTCTTGGACATTTCTTCAAACAATCATCTTTATTTAATATCGATTAATTATTATAATAATGAGACTGTCAGCCCACCAGTCTTGACTCACTGTTGGGCTGAGAGTCTAGCCTTTACAGATGATGCACAGTTTTTAAATAGCTGATACCAAGATTGCTTAGTCAGTCACTTCTAACCTTCCCATAAGCCACCTTGGTTATCTACATTAGGATGGTATTTTACTTAGTTTCCCAGATGCCAGGAAGATGAGACAATGAGGCATTGTTCTTAGCTCTTCCAGTCTCTCTATCTCAAGTCACACACCACATCTTGTCTATAGAATGCTAGCTTTTAGGTTTTTATCACCAACACAAATCAATTGTCAGCTTCAAGCTCTCTCTAGTAGAGCCCACGTCCTCAACACCCAAACTAGCTGCAGGGTGCTAGAGTGGAGACCATAAAACACAGCATTAGCAAGACAGAAATATGTTAATGTTCGTTAAGTAAATAATTGTTACATAGCCAACACATAAGGTGAATACATACTTTTCCCCTCACAACATATTTCATGGTAGTGCAAGAGCACTTTATCATACAAATACATTTTAATTTATTCAAGATTTTTGTTAGTTTTTTGCTCTGTATTTGCATTCAGCCAGATACTTCAGATTGGGCAAGGATCTCCCTGGTTTCCCAGGCTGGGGGTTGTGCGCTGGTCTAACAGTCCTGCCATGTAAAACATCACAGTGTAACAGTCTAAATCCAAAGCAATTTGAGGACCTTTACTCCATTCAGACATACACTACATGACCAAAAGTATGTGGACACCTGCACTTCGAACATCTCATTCCAAAATCATGGGCATTAATATGGAGTCGGTGCCCCCTTTGCTGCTATAACAGGCTCCACTCTTCTGGAAAGGATTTCCACTAGATTTTGGGACATTCTTTCGAGGTCTTCACTTCCATTCAGCCAAAAGAGCATTAGTGAGGTCAGGCACTGATATTGGGTGATTACGCCTGGCTCGCAGTCGGCGCTCCAATTCATTACAAAGTTGTTCGATGGGGTTGAGGTCAGGCCAGTCAAGTTCTTCCACACTGATCTTGAAAAAATATTTTGTGTATGGACCTCGCTTTATGCACGGGGGCATTGTCATGCTGAAATAAGAAAGGGACTTCCCAAAACTGTTGCCATAAAGTTGGAAGCACACTCTCTTATAGAATGTCATTGTATGCTGTACATTAAGACTTCACTTCACTGGAACTACGGGGCCTAGCCCAAACCATGAAAAATAACCCCAGACCATTATTCCTCCTCCACCAAACTTTACAGTTGGCACTATGCATTCGGGCAGGTAGCGTTCTCCTGGCATCCGCCAAACCCAGATTCGTCCATCGGACTACCAGATGGTGAAGCGTGATTCATCACTCCAGAGAACACGTTTTCACTGCTCCAGAGTCCAATGGCATTGCACATGGTGATCTTAGGCTTGTGTGCGGCTGCTCGACCATGGAAACCCATTTCATGAAGCTCCCTACGAACAGTTCTTGTGCTGATGTTGCTTCCAGAGATCGTTTGGAACTCGGTAGTGAGTGTTGCAACCAAGGACAGAAGATTTTTACACGCTTCAGAACTTGGGTCCCGTTCTGTAAGCTTGTGTGGCCTACCACTTTGCAGCTGGGCAGTTGTTGCATCTAGACGTTTCCAATTCACAATAAAAGCACTTACAGTTGACCGGGGCAGCTCAAGCACGGCAGAAATTTCACCAACTGACTTGTTGGATAGGTGGCATCCTATGATGGTGCCACGGTGAAAGTTTCTGAGCTCTTCTGTAAGGCCATTTTACTGCTAATGTTTGTCTATGGAGATTGCATGACTGTGTGAACGATTTTATACACCTGTCAGCAACGGGTGTGGCTGAAAAGTCTGAATCAATTAATTTGAAGGGGTGTCCACATACACTATATATACAAAAGTAACTTTGACCCTCTCAGCTACTGTATGTACTCTATTATAAGGTAACTAGAACTGGAGATAAGCATATCAATATTTGGTGGAATCATAAGCTCAGTTTTCCTAGAATGTTTCAAGAAAGAATAAGGACTCTACAACCTAAGGTTAAGGTTTGTGTCACACCCTGATCTGTGTCACCTGTCTTTGTGATTGTCTCCCCCCCCCTGTGGGTGTCGCCCATCTTCCCCATTATCCCCTGTGTATTTATACCTGTGTTCTCTGTTTGTCTGTTGCCAGTTTGTTTTGTTTTCGCCAAGCCTATCAGCGTTTTTCCTCTGTTCCTGTCTCTCGATTTGTTCTTGTTTTGACCTTTTTCTGCCTGCCCTGACCCTGAGCCTGCCTGCTGTCCTGTACCTTTGCCCCACCTATCTGGATTACTGACCCCTGCCTGCCCTTGACCAGTCTTTTGCCTGCCCCTGTTGGATTAATAAACTGTTGCTAATTCAACATTATCTGCATCTGGGTCTTACCTTGAAACGTGATAGGTTTGTATACAAAGCTAAAGCATATATAGCCTTAGTATTGTTGACTGCAAAAGGATGGAAGTTGTATGACCCCTGTTATCATACTCTAAATGATAATCCGTTCTTCATTTGCATGTCCAATTTGTTTTGCAAGTGGGCTAATGCTAAGCCAACTCATAGACCACTTTCCCACCATCCATAACATTACATTTACATAACATAACATAACATTAGCTGCATCTGAATTATTACTTTAAATTCCAAAACGTTTTGTCACAAATGTATTTATTTGAATGCAATGACCTCATGCACACTTGGATTAGACCTATTTTAATAAAATTAAACTCTGCTGTTATACAGTAGGAGCTAGATTGATGGTTTTGTTGAGTGATCATGCTGCATTACTTAGGCTTAGTGAAACTAATGCCAGCAATGTTGGCAATATGTTTTTTAGAACAGAAATACCAGGAATTCTTTTCACAATACATAATATTTCAATCATTTCCATTTCATAGAATTTTTTTTTTTTTTTATTATTCTCTTAACTATGACAAACTAAACTATTGAACCAGATTTGCTATGAACCTTTAACCTACATGTTTCTATGCTAGTGCATAAATGTTATGTAACTAAACAAAGTCTACTTGGAAATGCAATAGAATGGATTTAAAATGCATTATCAGAAGCAAATACGAACAATACACCTCCACATATGGAGGCAGCCACATATTCATATTCTACAGTATAGTGGAACATTTATATAGAACCACAAACCATGATTGTAGTATCTCAACTGAGATAATCAACCAGTGTCATAAGTATGTCTTTCATTAAATATTGTCATGATGCATATATACAAACAAGATTATATTTTTGGGGTCTGATTGGGTACGCCAGTGTGGTGGCTAATTTCTGCATTACCAAATGAGAAGTTACAAACACACCAGTCCGAGTTAAACTACATCTTTAATACTTTAGATACTTTTGCAAAAGTACTTGACCCCCAATAATGCACTCTCTCGAATGAACCATTGAACAAGGTGATTACACAATGGCTACAGGGATCTTTTATAGCAACGATACACCCCCTTCAACGTACATTGACAAACCACAGATACTTAGTAACAGTTCAAAGGTTAACTTTTGTATGACAGATATCCATAAAACACAGCAGACAGTAACTGCTATGTCAACAGGGTTCATTGTATAGCCCAGTATCTGGTCCCCCTAGAACCGTCCCTCCCTGGTACGGTATAGAACGAAAACACCATTTCATCCAATGGCATATATCAATTGTCAACTCTAGATACTCCCATCTCAAGCAAACCCCCTCTTGACCCTACTCCTGGACAGGCTCACTGGGGAGTGTGCCTCTAAGCCATATATTATCACAGGATAAGTGTGAGATCTAAGAGAGGACATACAAGGGTTCATTTACTGCCATAATCCTCCCCACAATAAAGAAAACGAGGGAGTGACTTGCTCACAGACATTGTGGAGACAAGTCATTGGTTCCCCATTAATCACGCCATCCCTTCACATGGTTTAAGAAATAGGTAAAGACACATTCCCATGACGACAAGTCTGACCTCTCCCCTCTCTGGGCCCCAAGTGTCTGAGCCCCAGCTAAGGTAGACGTGCAACTGAAAAGACACCAGAGTCCAATGGACACTTTCTAATGACAAGTACCTCAAATAAGCATATTATACTAATAAAACATCTTAATTATCTATGTTACCCAACTAATTCTGATTCGTCCACGACAACAGTTAAACTAGGCTCAGGAGGAATTTGTAAGTCATATTCTTCAAGATCAATGGGAATATATAATTATTTTAAAAGTACAAAAATGGACGTACAAATTGCGGATTGCCCCTTTAAGTTAACTCACCATGTTGCCAATTTATGTACAGTTGAAGTCGAAAGTTTACATACACCTTAGCCAAATACATTTAAACTCAGTATTTAACAATTCCTGACATTTAATCCTAGTAAAACTTCCCTGTCTTAGGTCAGTTAGGATCACCACTTTATTTTAAGAATGTGAAATGTCAGAATAATAGTAAAGAATTATTTATTTCAGCTTTTATTTCTTTAATCACATTCCCAGTGGGTCAGAAGTTTACGTACACTCAATTAGTATTTGGTAGCATTGCCTTTAAATTGTTTAACTTGGGTCAAAAGTTTCGGGTAGCCTTCCACAACCTTCCCACAATAAGTTGGGTGAATTTTGGACCATTCCTCCTGACAGAGCTGGTGTAACTGAGTCAGGTTTGTAGGCCTCCTTGGTCGCACATGCTTTTTCATTTCTGCTAACAAATTTTCTATAGGATTGAGGGGCTTTGTGATGGCCAATTCAATACCTTGACTTTGTTGTCCTTAAGCCATTTTGCCACAACTTTGGAAGTATGCTTGGGGTCATTGTCCATTTGGAAGCCCCATTTGCGACCAAGCTTTAACTTCCTGACTGATGTCTTGAGATGTTGCTTCAATATATCTACATAATTTTCCTACTTCATGATGCCATCTATTTTGTTAAGTGCACCAGTCCCTCCTGCAGCAAAGCACCCCCACAACATGATGCTGCCACCCCCGTGCTTCACGGTTGGGATAGTGTTCTTCGGCTTGCAAGCCTCCCCCTTTTTCCTCCAAACATAACGATGGTCATTATGGCCAAACAGTTCTATTTTTGTTTCATCAGACCAGAGGACATTTCTCCAAAATGTCCGATCTTTGTCCCCATGTGCAGTTGCAAACCGTAGTCTGGCTTTTTTTATGGAGGTTTGAGCTGTGGCTTCTTCCTTTCTGAGCGGCCTTTCAGGTTATGTCGATATAGGACTCGTTTTACTGTGGATATAGATACTTTTGTGCCTGTTTCCTCCAGCATCTTCACAAGGTCCTTTGCCGTTGTTCTGGGATTGATTTCCACTTTTCGCACCAAAGCACGTTCATCTCTAGGTGACAGAACGTGTCTCCTTCCTGAGCGGTATGATGGCTGCGTGGTCCCATGGTGTTTATACTTGCGTACTATTGTTTGTACAGATGAACGTGGTACCTTCAGGCATTTGGAAATTGCTCCCAAGGATGAACCAGACTTGTGGAGGTCTACAATTTTTTTTCTGAGGTCTTGGCTGATTTCTTTTGTTTTTCCCATGATGTCAAGCAAAGAGGCACTGAGTTTGAAGGTAGGCCTTGAAATACATCCACAGGTACACCTCCAATTGACTCAAATGATGTCAATTAGCCTATCAGAAGTTTCTAAAGCCATGACATCATTTTCTGGAATTTTCCAAGCTGTTTAAAGGCACAGTCATCTTAGTGTATGTAAACTTCTGACCCACTGGAATTGTGATACAGTGAATTATAAGTGAAATAATGTCTGTAAACAATTGTTGGAAAAATTACTTGTGTCATGCACAAAGTAGATGTCCTAACCGACTTGCCAAAGCCTATAGTTTGTTAACAAGAAATTTGTGGAGTGGTTGATAAACTAGTTTTAATGACAACCTGAGTGTATGTAAACTTCTGACTTCAACTGTACCTGTCATCTGATGTACTTGGCTATACACTCTGTGTCAGATAGTAGGCCTAATCTTTGGTCTCTTTGTTAAATCTCTTGAACATTCTAGGAATTACAGTTATGGTTGCATATTATGTAATTTAACACTTTTATTACACAGTTGGTTAAGACAGACCTGTGAAATTGATTTTGGTGAACTCCGTGACATGGTAAGATTGAAAAGCCTCATCTCCATTCATTCTGCTGTCTGAAAGGTAAGGATAAGACTAAAGTAAGACTTCTACTTACTGTAATTGCCATGTTAAGTTCTTGGGGAGAAAATAGCGTAAGGATAGTAGTCACAAGACTATTACTACTGTAAGTACTCCTCAGTTACAATAAATAACTTGTCTGTCTTTGGTGATTTCATTATTGCTGTGTGAAGCTGTCAAAATGGCTTCTCATGCACAGTAAACGTAAATAGCAAAACCTGATATAAAACATTTAAAATGTTGCAGTGATCATCTGAAAAGTCTAATTATTTTAAAAGATAACTATGTCTAAATAATGGCATCTCTGTATTGTGTCTATGCTGTCAGGTAAGGTCGGGGGTAAGAAATCATGATGTCAGTTCTTTGCACTGAGTTACCCAAATCTTATATTTGTATACCATGATTAGTCTAATCCCACCAGGTCACCTAATATATTATATTTGTAAGCCATTGGTACCATGCTAGCCTATGCCAATTTCTTGTTAATTATGCATGCCTGGCGCTGAGGGATATCCAGTGTTTGTCTCTTATTAGTGAGGGTGAAGTCCCCGAGTCAAACCACATTTCCCATGGGGGAAGGAGGAGCTACACTAACAATCATATCAACCATACCAACTGAACAAATGATCTTAACATGTTTCTGTTTTTTCAGTAATATTCTTTGTAGACTTTCTTTCTTGCGGGGAAAGATTGGTTTCTCTACAAACATCAAGAGTTGTGGATAAAGCAACAACAAGGTTTGAATATGTTTTTCCCCTGAAGTCTTTATTTGTTAGCAAGCTAAAATGTACTTTACTGGCACAGCCATGTTGTTGGACTATATTACATATAAATAAATAGCCATTTGTGTTACTGTAGTTGTAAACAATATGTTCCTTTTAGAATGTATTAATTAAAAGGTGATGACATGGTCAGACTTAAAGACAAATAGTTCAATTGCACATTTACACAGACATCAGGGGATCCGTTTTCAGCAAAGTCACAGAATCAAACTTAGACTAACACACTATTAAAACAAAACATAACAACAACAAACAATAACTGGCATTTAATGCACAGCAAATTGTCAAACTGTTAAACTTTAGAGCATTAATGTCTTGTTTCAGTCTTCCTCTAGAATGTACTAAATCAAAGTATACATGTTTTTTTGTGTGAATTAAATAAGTGACATTTCATAAACACAGTATTCTAATGGATATTCAAATATATATTTACAAAGCTAATGTAAGTACATTGTAGTGACTCATGGTAATAATCATCATAATGTTGAATGAGGTAATTATGTGCGCAGAAAGTGCTGTAAGTTCTCACTTTTGAGAGAAGTAATGGTGATAGCAATGCCACAGCAATAATAACAATGCCATAACTGCTTTGCCATACACTATTGTTTTCCTTAATAACCTGGTGTACAGAAACACAATGTACAATAGGGTGACCAGGATAAATGGAATGAATACATTATTATTAATAATACATTATTATAAACCCTTTTTACATACAAAACTACACTGTATACATCCTGATTAGAAAAATAGAGGTTGTCGTTCTCTGTCTAAAAATAGGATTTAAAAGACACTTTGTAGTAGATGTTCTGTAAACATAAATTATACATTTGAGCAAATACTATTGGAGAGGTAGCCTAGTAATCGAATGGCCCGGGGCTGGTTTTCTACTAAGCTATATGGAATTGTTTCAAAATTTAGCTATTTGATTTAGAATTTTAAGACCCCTGTAGTTATACCATTTTTTTATTAAAAAAATATTTGATAAAACATTGAATTTGGTCTTACTGCTATTAGCCCATTGAATCTGTTACTCAATGTGTTTCTTTCATGAAAAAAACAGATTTACTTTTCGTATCAGGTTTAGAACTTACACAGCAGGTTACGATAATTAAAGTAGCAGGTTAGGAGAATTAGGTTAAGGTTAGGAAAGGGGTTAGTGTTAGCTAAAATAATCACCTTTTGAGGTCAATTTGACAATCTGTATCCCATCTAGACATGATCTTGTAGCTCTGCCACCTTCTACCGCAGATGTGGAAGGCTGTCATTGTTGGATGCAGTGGATTGGGACGCAGCCCACACAAAACAGATCTCTACTTTAAACAGAAGAATTTTGATGGGGATTTTGTTTATTATGCTGATTGAATTTCCACAGGGGCACGGACATCGACTTTACATGGTTGGGAGCAATACTTTGCCCTCTACAATATTAAGGTACAGTCCTGCCCTCTGCTGGCTATGTCAGTTGGTGCTCTGTGTGGGAATGAAGTGTCCATGCAGATCCATGTGAATGCTGGCGTCGATTGAGGCCCGAGCAATTTCCTCAAATGTTTTGGCATTAAGGACAAGCATGAAGGGGGATTTCTTTGGATTGAGTGAGACGACTGAGGACAAAATGACTCCTGAAAACAGAAAATAAATAAATGTACCGTTTTATAGTGACAGACATCAGAGCTGAAGTAGGCCTACTGCCTCTTACCGTCATCCTCCTCCACAGCTCCTGGTGTGGCAACAAACACAGGCTCAGAAGGGTAGCAGTCCTCTTCTGTCCACTCAGTGTACTTTCTGGTCACAATGTCCCCCTTCCCAATCTGTGTAAGTATTAATAACATAAACAGCAGTATGTTGTCAGTGAGAAATGAGGAGGACCCACTTCTCTATGTTAAGGAGAATACATTGGTAAGAGACTACCTTATTTGGGTGTGGAGTCCACTCTACTCTTGAGCCATAGAAATAACGGTACTTCTTGCCATTGAATTTGTAGTTCATCCCTGGCAACTCCAAACCTGTTTGTGTACAAATGGAGATAAATAAAATTGTATTGTAAATGTATTTAAAAAATGACATTTTTTATGGGTATGATCCATAAAAAATGCTGCAACTTATAACCCTCAATATTTCATTAAAACGAACAACTGTTTTACTAACGTAGCATTTGACCTCTTGATGCAGTAGTATATAATTCATACTGATCACCGTGATGTTCATTTGACATCAGTCTCACCTTCAAGTATTGTGTCAGGCAGGCAATACAGCGAGCCATCTCTCTGCATCACTGCTTTGGCTGTTGTGTCTTTGAGCCTCACCAGATTTGTTCCTTTTGTAGTATCCTATAACATACATGTATCCAGTCTTTATTTGTTGTATAAACATGTAATGGTAACATTTAATTTGATGCAGCTTCGCATGAAGCTTATATCGCCTTGAAAACATAATATGAATTCATAGCTAGTTCATCATGGAAATGTCTAATTAAGCAAAATATCACAGCCCCTGATCAGTTCTAGATGTGATATTTTCACAATATATCATGACCTCTCATGCTTTAATGCCTATTATGCTCTATAGCTCCCTCTTTAAGGTGCTCAATGTTTGAACTTTCATAAGGAGCTAAATATTAATGTATTTACAGGATAGAGTTGGGGTCTTATCTATATATACCTTGTCAACAGAGAGGCTAGACAAATCTCTGGCAGATTGGTGGGGAGAAGTTGACCTTGTTGCTCTCAATGAACTCATGGGTTTCCTTTCTCAGGTTCGCTAAGTAGAACATTTCATACAGATTGCTGTCTTTGTAGGTGATCATGTCAAACACTACATGGCCGTCATCCTCGTAGGCGTTGATGTGGTGGAAAACCACCAGGGCATCGGTGTAGAACTTGGTGGATACAGCCTTCCCAGTCTTCTTGTCGACCAGGTGGATCAGCGTCTAAAGAATGACCAAGGGGATCACCAGAGAGAATGTAAGAAGTTTGATTGTTGGCAAAGTGAGTTGAAGATAAAAAATTAACTTCCCATGAGGCTGTGATCAGACAAGTGTAGCTTACAATGTCCTCTTTGTCGTATTTGAGGCAGCTGGCCCAGTTGACGCTTCTAAATATAGCTGTGGCCAGTCTGAGGATGTCCAGTTTGAATGGCTGCTCGACAAAGATTATGTAATTCTCTGTCATGCCGAAGCTGTGGAAGTAGCTGGGAAAGAGGGTAGAGTGAAATGGTATATTGCAGACCTGCTTTACCTTCCGCAGGGCAGGCTTCTTATGCTCCTTATCTGGAGAGGGAAAGAACATTGTCCTGTGAACACTTAAATGGGTATTCATTCATGGAGGTTTTTCCCCTAACATGTATATGGCCAGGAACCCCCAAAATGTAAATGTTCCGATGCCTGATGCATTTACTGGAACCTTGAAGATGACATAGTTGGGCATGCCAAACCTCATGAGGGCAGTTCCCATGTTATAGGTGTTTCCCTCATCGTCGTAGTGAGGGTGTGAAGTCGCCATATTCAGAGCAATGTGATTCCTGTAGTTCATCTGAGGTTGAGTTTACAGGACAGGCAAAGGGAGAATATATTAAAGCCAGTGATAATAGATTACATGGACAACAGTGATCATTTCAACAGATTTGAATTTACCTTTCCAATTACGTCCAGGGTCATTGGGTCAATTTGATTCAAGTAGTTGACTTCTGATGAGGCATAGTAGTCCTCCCCATATCTAATGATGTGTATCAGGTTGTTATCTGTGAAGTGAGAAGGCTCTGAAAAAAAGGACAAGATATTATGTGTTTTTGGTTATGTTTGTCGAGATTATTTTGTGTGGACATCCATGAAAGGGAAATGTAAAATCAGGAACAAATAAACTATAAATCATGTTTAAAAATACATTATTTACTTTGAAAATATGTTTTTGCAGGGATCGGGATAGATCATGGTCCCAAATTCTGACACAACAATCTGGTTTGCCTGAGTGTTTTTCTTGAAGGTGTCACTCCTCAAGAATTTACTCCTGTAGTACACATCACCTGTAAAACACAAAGATTCTCTGCCCGATTCAGCCAGTTGGGAAAGTGTCTACCATTTGTGGAAATGTACAATGTGTTGTTCCTGTCTCACCATCTTTGAAGGTGAAACTATGAATTAAGGCCATGCCATCAAACCAGTGGTTGTATTCAGTGTCTCCCACTTTAAAGAGACCAGGCCCATTGCGCAGCAATGTCCCTTGTAGCCACTCAGGGACACATCCTGCAAGCACAGAAGATACAAGACACATAATAAATGCTTTCATTTGTACCATATTTTCATGTGATAAACCAAACAATGAACAATACTATAGGGTTACACTTAAGAGACCCTAGCTCACAGGCCTCTAAATATATTTTTACTAAATATTTGAAGAAGCACTTGCAGTGGCTGATGAGAGAAAACAGATCTGGCAATAAGAATAGGCTATAGACATAAGTTCAACGATGAAAAAGCCTCGAAGGAGGAGAGATGACTAGAAACGATTCGGTTGGCCGTTTTATGTGTGGATTAATTGTCGGAGTAGAGGACCTTGTGCATTTCAGGTAAAATAACAACTCAATGTTTATATCCCAAAACAAATTAACTAGCAACAGCAAGCTAGCTAAATAGGACAAATTAGCTAGCAAGTGCAAGCTAACTAGCTAAATTGCCATACATGTTTAATGCTTTTCGACCTGTCCCCTAATTAATGTCATTGGTTCAGAGTTTGTTTTGATATTTTAACCTGCGTGTAGTGATCACATTTGGTGTAGGGGGACAAAATAAATGTATGCACGATAGCGCGCAGCCGGTTTCGTTATTTTTTTAAACATTTACGTCATTTAGCAGACGCTCTTATCCAGAGCGACTTACAGTAGTGAATGCATACATTTCATAAATTTTTTTGTTCCGTACTGGTCCCCCGTGGGAATCGAACCCATGCTCTACCAACTGAGCCACACGGGACCTGTAGTCACAGCAACTCCCTCTCCGCCTCCCCAACAGAGATTTTGTCTCTGGCTGCCATGGCCTGGATAGTGGCCTGGGACGGTATTAAAAACCAATAATTAACCATTGTAACTTAATGAATGGATAAAGGGAAGTTTTAATGGAGTAGACAAGCATACATATGTTAAAATCCATGAAAGTGTCAGTAGATGGTTAGACTTCACTGCCCATTATTTTGGCTACCATGACTGGATGAAGAGATGTCCGTGGCTTTGAAAGAGGGCCCTCTAAGGAGCATAGGGGGTTTAAGGTGTGTGTTTGTCTCAGTCACCAGATCGCAACCCAATTGCAGACTTATTGGAGATTCTGGAGTGGCGCCTGAGACAGTGTTTTCCACCAGCATCAACAGAACACTAAATTATGGAATTTCTAGAGGAAGATTGGTGTCACCTCCCTCCAATAGAGATCCAGTGTCACTGTAAATTATTTGCAATCAGTGTATCAATCAATCAATTAATTTTCTTGCACTGGTAATTGCGTCCTTCTGAGCCAAGGAGTAGACATGAAAATAGAAGGAAATTACGTATCAGTAGGAGTGGCCCAGTTTTACTGAGGGGCCAATTTAGCCAGAGGCTCTTTTAGCGAGAGGCCAGACAGCAGGACGCTAATCCGGTGGCTACATTATGGAATTAGTCCATGAGCCAGACCCCCAAATTTGGTCTGTCAGGCTCACTGGAGGCGACGATGAGTCCTAGCGATTTTGGAAAATGTGTGATAGCAGTGCAGCAATTGGAGCTTTCTCCAATAATAACTCTTTCTTTCATTCCTCAATCCCATACAATTTTCCCATTTGGGTTTTACATTATGACAGATAATGCTAGTATACAAGTTATTGCTCACATATAAGCTTTAATTATATATCATTGGAAAGATTCACAGCTATCCATCAGACACATTTTTGGAATGTTCAGGTCAACAGAAGTTTAACCTTTGACCTATAGGGTACATATCAGAATTACCTGTATAAATTGCTTTTAAAAAGAAACCCTGACACATTTTAAACTTTGTTTGACAAGTGGTTCTGAAAGGTCATCATCTTTCAAATTATATATAATATAACTAACTTTGAAAGCACTCGCTACAACTATTGTTTAATAATCACCCATATTATGCTATTGACATTAGAATGTTGGAAGCTTAGCCATATACTTCCATGTAGTGGGTCAACTGTGTTTTTGAATTGTAACTTTGGTGATAGAGGCACGAAATTTCACACACACACAGCTAGAACAGGGTTTTAAACTGATGTGTAGATACAGGGCCATCAGAGGATTCAGGCATTAACCCCACAGATTTTTTTCTCTCTCAATATGGCCGTCAAATAACTCATTGGGGATAAATTTCACAAATCTACAAGATCTACAAATCTTTTCTAGGTGTGTATGTGCAATTTGGTGCCTCTATCACCAAAGTTACAATCCAAAAACATAGTTGGTAGAAGCTCTGTTGACCTGAACATACCGAAAATGTGTCTGATGGATAACTGTAAATTGTCGCTTTCCAATGATATATCAAGGACATATATCATATAGTTCTAAAAGAGCTGCAAAATCTGGACCCCTACAAATCAGCCGGGCTAGACAATCTGGACCCTTTCTTTCTAAAATTATCTGCCGAAATTGATTCAACCCCTATTACTAGCCTGTTCAACCTCTCTTTCGTGTCGTCTGAGATTCCAAAAGATTGGAAAGCAGCTGCTGTCATCCCCCTCTTCAAAGGAGGGGACACTCTTGACCCAAACTGCTACAGACCTATATCTATCCTACCCTGCCTTTCTGGCCTGTTGTCTGGGCCTCTGGTAGTCTCTATGGGGGTGCCACAGGGTTCAATTCTTGGGCCAACTCTTTTCTCTGTATACATCAATGATGTCGCTCTTGCTGCTGGTGAGTCTCTGATCCACCTCTACGCAGACGACACCATTCTGTATACTTCTGGCCCTTCTTTGGACACTATGCTAACAACCCTCCAGACGAGCTTCAATGCCATACAACTCTCCTTCCGTGGCCTCCAACTGCTCTTAAATACAAGTAAAACTAAATGCATGCTCTTCAACCGATCGCTGCCCGAACCTGCCCGCCCGTCCAGCATCACTACTCTAGACGGTTGTGACTTAGAATATGTGGACAACTACAAATACCTAGGTGTCTGGTTAGACTGTAAGCTCTCCTTCCAGACTCGCATCAAACATCTCCAATCCAAAGTTAAATCTAGAATTGGCTTCCTATTTCACAACAAAGCATCCTTCACTCATGCTGCCAAACATACCCTTGTAAAACTGACCATCCTACCGATCCTCGACTTCGGCAATGTATTTACAAAATAGCCTCCAATACCCTACTCAATAAACTGGATGCAGTCTATCACAGTGCCATCCATTTTGTCACCAAAGCCCCATATACTACCCACCACTGCAACCTGTACGCTCTCGTTGGCTGGCCCTCGCTTCATACTCGTCACCAAAGCCACTGGCTCCTGGTCATCTACAAGACCCTGCTAGGTAAAGTCCCCCCTTATCTCAGCTCACTGGTCACCATAGCAGCACCCACCTGTAGCACGCGCTCCAGCAGGTATATCTCTCTGGTCACCCCCAAAGCCAATTACTCCTTTGGCCGTCTCTCCTTCCAGTTGTCTGCTGCCAATGACTGGAACGAACTACAAAAATCTCTGAAACTCGAAACACTTATCTCCCTCACTAGCTTTAAGCACCAGCTGTCAGAGCAGCTCACAGATCACTGCACCTGTACATAGCCCATCTATAATTTTGCCCAAACAACTACCTCTTCCCCTACTGTATTTATTTATTTATTTATTTTGCACTTTCTTCCACTACAAATCTACCATTCCAGTGTTTTACTTGCTATATTGTATTTACTTTGCCACCATGGCCTTTTTTGCCTTTACCTCCCTTATCTCACCTCATTTGCTCACATTGTATATAGACTTATTTTTCTACTGTATTATTGACTAAGTTTGTTTTACTCCATGTGTAACTCTGTGTTGTTGCATGTGTCGAACTGCTTTGCTTTATCTTGGCCAGGTCGCAATTGTAAATGAGAACCTTTTCTCAACTTGCCTACCTGGTTAAATAAAGGTGAAAAAATTAAATAAAAATATGATTAAAGGGTATACGTGACCAATAACTTCTTGTATACTGGCATGGTTTGTCAAAGGGTAAAATCCCTATGGGAAAATGTATGGGATGGAGGGATGAAAGAAAGAGTGATAACCGGAGAAAGCTCCAATTGCTGCACTGCTATCACACATTTTCCAACTCTAGGGACATAGACCTTTAAAGAAATCACTATGAGACATCGTCACCCCAAGTGAGCCCGACCGAGGGCCCCCCATGGGTGCACATTTAGTTTTTTTCCCTACCACCACACAGCTGAATCAAATAACCAACTCATCGTCAAGCTTTGATTATTTGAGTCAGCTAAGTATTGCTAGGGCAAAATCCAAAACGTACACCCAGGGGGGCCCCAGGACCGAGTTTGGGAAGCGCTAGTCTAGAGTCCCATATACGCCAACATTCTTTCATTAGATTACATTTTCATACACAATAGACACAAGAGAGCTAAAACTGAATAAACACCAAATGACATGATACTGACTCACACGCAGCTCCTAAAAAGACATGTTCATATTAGTCAAAGCAGACAGAAGACTTGTCGAGTTCACCACACTAACACATGCATTTTCCTTTACAACTGAGGATGTCAAAAGTCCAGAAGAGTTGGACATGACTGTCAGGAGACACGGCCACTGTCTGGGTCAGTGGTTGATTTTAAAAGTACTCTTACAGTTCACAGCAGTACCAATGTTGATCAACAAAATTCTTGGCCCTGTAACGTTTAATATGTGGTATAAATATAAAGAGTCTCTGTATTTTTTTGACTTTTATAACTCTGATGGTCTTTATCTGGGTCATTGGTTTGTTGCTGCCAAACCTGTATAAAGTTGATCTACACCTGCAAGCTGCAGTGTGTTACATCAATGGCAGCCGTCAGAGGCACCCATTATTACTGTTGACACAGGGTCCTTCCCTAAGGACCTTATTGCAGACCATTCACTATATCCCTGTGGTCTGTTGATTTGTACACAAGGATTATGTCCATTAGAACTTCACAAAGGAAGTGCAGTCAGCCATAACAGGTCATTCTGTAATGTTAGGCCCCTTTAAAGACAGCATGTCACCAGGCTGCCTGTAACAGTGCACATGTGAAGGGGTGAAGATGGACAGCACTAATCTCTCTGTATTGCTCCTGATGACTCTCCTCTTAAGCCTGTCTTGTGCTGAGGATGAGATAGCACCTCTATCCTGCCCAGAGTACCAAGAGGGTTTTGACGGCTCCTGTTATGAGTTTGTGGCTCTACCGCGTTCCTTCCTCAGTGCACAGGGCTGGTGTGAGCGGGGTGGTGGACACCTGGCCTTCATTCTAAATATTGATACACAGCAGTTCCTACAGAAGCACCTGCAGCCAGAGCAGGACTGGTGGCTGGGTTTAGCACCAGCCTCCCCGAACCTAACACTGGACTCTGCTGTTGCTGAAGGTAAGAGAGCAGCCCAGGCAACTAAAGTGGGCATTATTTGATGACACTAATGCATTAGATCCTTTGATCATGCAAAGGATCTCAAAGGGTGGGAGTAGAGTGCATTGTATTCAGTTGAGCAAAAATTGTACAGAAAACCGTTACATTTCCACTGCTATCTCCCAACCTAAGACTAAGATGCTGGGCTTGTTGACTCTCACGTCAGCTGGCGTCTTGGTTGGAGATTTAATCTGGCACTATTGCTAGGAGACCATGCCACATTTAGATATATCCTTTTAGCAGCTAATGAGGTACACTTGTCATTCAATAGGTTATGCTGTCCAGTCCTTTGATTTAAAGCAGTCTTTTTAATTCCCCACACAAAGGACCAAACTTTATCACCTAATAGCGTTGTTTCCTTTCCTTCCTGCTTCTTTACGTATTTAATAATGCCTCTGACATCCCTCATGAGAACACAAGCTATCATAGTATTTATCAAATGAACTAGATAGTACACAGTAAGCATGTCAGTTCGAACAGATGGGACATCTAATATTGTGGGAAAATAATACTTTATTTCCTCTACTTTGAAGAGCAGGTGTTCCTAATGTTTTGTACCCTCAGTGTATATATTATATAATATAATACTTTCATTGGTGTTTGCGCTGTACATCCTCAGGTCCTCTCTCCTGGCTTGATGGCTCTGATGTCAGCTATTCTAACTGGATGAACGACCCTGATCCAGGGGCTGGCTGTGGTCACATGCTGAGGGGCTCAGGGTTTCAGTGGGAGGCAACAAGCAACTGTAGCCAGGAGCTGCTCTTCATCTGCCAATTTGGTTTGTATTTGATGCGTGTGTGTGTTTGTGAGGCAGAGAGCAAGGAGTGCAGCTGGATAGAACTGTTAATATTGTAAAACAAACACAGCTGCAGCAAAGGAGGGAAATACATGAAAACAAAGTTCCACTTGAGGAAGGAGCTATTGTATAATCAACATAAAAGATGTCTTTATCACACAGGAAACCACAGTAGCTGAATAAAAGCAAAGCCACTGAATATACCCTTTCAATTGAAATGACATGCTTTGGTTGTAAAAACAATACAAATAAATGGAAATACAAGGTAGGAAATATTGACCTTTGCATTTAAAGTATTGCACTGTTTGTGCTCCTAAGCTAGTGTTTCATGCATGAATGGCAGACATTTAGAGTAGGCATTGTAATAATGATCCTCTATCTAAACCATGTGTACTGATACCCCTCCCATAAATGTAATGGCTTTTATACAACTCAATTCTAAAAAGGAAGACAGCCTAATGATGAAAACGATAATGATAATTTCATATAATTTACATTATTAGTAGCACTCTCTGTAGTGACAAAAACAGTCCTACAGTATATGCCCCTTATTATCTACACAGCTTATACGCTCTGTTACAGTATGTACTATGTAAAGTGATTTTCCTCTCCCTCAGTATATAGGAAGCAGTGGCTGCTGTGTGGCCTTCAGACAGTACCTGTACTACATGCTTCTCTGCTTGATTCTAATCTCTCTCCCTCTTATCAGTTGGATTACACAACAACCAATCTTTAGTCGACCACAATGTGAAAAATGGCACAGCATCATCAGCCAATGAACTTTAGTTGTCCCTCAGACACATTCTAATAATACAGCAACACACATGAGAATATATTCAATTCAAATGCAGAATGCAATGTGATGCATTTAAAATTAAACTAAACATAAATACCCAAGTAGGCCATTAACTTTGTTCTGGTTTGGTACATTTCAGATCTTGTATTTGAACACATTGGCAAGCTTGAGCGGAGACTAGCACCTAGCACACAGTCATATTCATCACCCAGCTGTCTCTGATCCACAGTCCAGAAAAACATCATCCTTCAGAAGCCCATCGGGGAGTTTGGTGTCATCAAGTGTTATAGCATGAACCAATCAACAGATGGTGCAAACTGCAAGGTCCTGTACGGAAGCCCCCTTCAAATCCAGGTAGAAGTAGAATCTGGTAAGTAAAACCAACATGAGCAGAAATAAAAGCATCTGGTCTTACATTTCCGAGTACAAATCTTGGTAGAATGAGACAACTTTGCTATCTATAGGTACGAATGTGACCTACAAACTCCACCGTTGTGAGATGTTGGTTGCCAATTCATCAGCAGTCAGAGGAATCATCCCCCACAACATCACAGTGGGACCAGAGGTGGAGAAACAGCTGGGCTCTGGCTGCCACCAGCTGACCCTGCATGCCTCTAACGGGGTCTCGGTCTTGGGCGTGTCCACTGAGCTGCAGGTGTGTCTGCTGGAGCCTGTGGAGGGCCTGCTGGGATCAGTGATGGCTGAGGAGGGGGAGTGTCCAGACTCAGACCTCTATGTTAGTGTCTCCCTGGACCGGGGAGCCCCGGTGCAGCTTCTCTTCCAGGTGTCTGGAGCCAACGACAGCATCTCCGAGACCAGAGATATGGAAAACACCAGCATGCAGGTTTACAATATCTCAACCACTATCCAAGGTGCCTAACCTATTTACTCAAACTGTCATCCAACAAACCTTACTCAGAGATTAAAACAGTGATTGATGAAGATACCTTTTTTTTAAATTCTTTATTATACTCTTGTTTATATTATTCATATCAACTGTTTTGTTACAGGATTTTTGCAAGTGAAAGTCAGGGCCTGGAATGTCTTCTCACACATGGATGTGGATGTGGGGAACACAACAGTTGTTTGTCACAACAGTTCTGACCTCAGGCAGAATGGCTATGCAAACACAGTATGTGAAATAGCTAAGAATTCAACAAATTTTATATATTCCTCTTTAACCTTTAACAGGTAGCACCTTTTTCACTAATGGGAAGGTAATTATTTTCCTGCAGTTTTTCTTCACATATTTGTTTTCATCCCCAGACAGAAAAGCATATGAGAGTTCGCCGAGCTAATAACTTGAGAATCACTGCCATTCCAGAAACTGCCAGTCAAGACACTGAAAGCGTCAAACTTGAGGTAACTGGCTTAGGAGGACTATCTAATGGAAAGCAGAGCAAATTTGAATGGGAATGCAGTAAGTACCAGTTAAAGGCTTTAAGCCACAGGGCTGTTGAAGAGAACCCTCTCACCTCACCCTATTACAGAATAAAATGAAATACAATGACTGTGAACTTTGTTACGGAAAATGGAAGTTATAAAACAATCTCAATTGTTTTTTTCTTTGTTTACTCAGTGTTGTCTGTCATCTTTTTACAGCATGGCCTTATGGTGGTGTTTTCTAACCATTTTCCCTTTCTAATTCCAATAGAAGAAGACTGTAAGGATAAAGGGAAATGCAACGATAAAACAACAGACAAGACTCGTTTGATTGAAAAAGACTGTCTTCCAAACCCATTTGAGTTTTTTGAATACACTTTTTCTGTGAAGAAATGGAGTGGCAATGAAAAATGGGTTGACTGGATTTCAACATCCCGATGCATCACGGTTACTCCAACAAAATTAGCCAACTTTAGAATTCGGTAATATGGGGATAGGCTTAAAATAGTGAAGTTAATAGAATTAAACAAAGTCATGCTATTTTATTTCATGACATGATAACTCCTATCAGTATCATTATAAAAACAGGCAATGACAATATTATAAAAATTGCTGTTTAAATATCCTATAAGCCTATTAATAATTCTAGTATCATCGTCATAATCATCCTCAGAGAAGTACAGGTAACTGCCAAAATAAAGGAAACACCAACATAAAGTGTCTTAATAGGGTGTTGGGCCACCAGAACGGTTTCAATGCACCTTGCATAGATTCTACAAGTGCCTGGATCTCTATTGGAGGGAGGTGACACTAATCTTCCTCTAGAAATTCCTTAATTTAGTGTTTTTTTGATGCTGGTGGAAAACGCTGTCTCATGCACCACTCCAGAATCTCCAATAAGTCTGCAATTGTGTTGCGATCTGGTGACTGAGACAAACACACACACACACACCTTAATCCCCCTATGCTCCTTTGAGAGCCCTCACTGACATCTCTTCATCCAGCCATGGTAGCCAAAATAATCATAATAACTGGACATTTTTATGCATGACCCTAAGTATGAGGGAATAATAATAATTGCATAATTAACTCAGGAACAACACCTGTGTGGAAGGACCGGCTTTCAATATACTTTGTATCCCTCATTTACTCAAGTGTTTCCTTTATTTTGGCAGTTACATGTATGTTGGACATCATAAGGCTTTTGAACTGGCCTAAGTGGCCATACAGAATGTTACTAAATATCTGGAAAGATTTGGGTTAGAAATTATTTAGCTAAAACTATTGACAGATTTGTAATCCTTAAGTGTACAACAGGGTTATGACATTAGCATGTTAATTGACTGATTTAATTCAAATTCAGAAGTAAATTGGTCATATTTTACATGAATTGCTCTCATGCCTATGGAGCATGCTGTAATTACACTAATAATATTGTTGCATTAAATGCCCAATAATTACATAATAATGTATGTATTGCTTTGTTATTACAAAGGTAAACTGTTTCTGGTACAACACTGTTCTTATTTCCATTTGTATGATATCAATAACTGCTGAACTCCATTGCTATGTATTTACGAAGCAATAATCAAGTTACTGTGTTACAAAATGTGAATTCAATGTTTTTAAGATCTATTTTATGCTAAAAACATACCTATATTCTTTCAGTTGCCAGGATAATTGTAATATAGTGGATGTAAAAAAAGACGTCAAATTCAAATTGGACTGTAACTCCAGTTGCCCAAAGGTAATTTGGCATGTTGAGGACCCAAACCCTTCAACAGTAAGTTTGAGATTCTTTTATTGTTGCATGCTGAATGCAATCATATGTTTCATTGGTTTCAAATCAAATTTTATTTGTCACATACACATGTTTAGAAGATGTTATTGTGGGTGTAGCGAAATGCTTGTTTTCATGTGTGAATGAGTTTCGTTGGAGTGCATTAATCAATTTATTGACTAACCCATGCTGTCTAATTTGGAGTTTACATATTCTAGATACATTTAAAAAAAAGATTCATAAACACATTACTTGTGGACTGCATGTGATTGACTATACAATAGCCAGAGTTCAGCGTACATGAGGACAACATTTTGAATTCTGTGGTCTTCTAGGGTGCCCTGCAAAACTGTTACAACAACGCAGGGAAAAAGCCACTTAAGGAAAGAAAAGATCAAGATGGTGAGAAAGAGTACAAAGTGAGCAAAAACTACCTGAAAGAAGCTTCAGATAGGTTTCAGAATCTCCATGTGATAGTTTATGGTGAGTACTGTATCTATTCCTTGTATTCAATTCCAAAATAACTTACTATAAGTACAGGCTAAATGTTTGGTTAACACAGTTGATAACAGGATGTCCTTCAGATATGTTGAACTTGCATCAAACTGTTCTTTAGCGTATTGACAGAAAAAAAGTGCAAAAAAATTGTCATATTTAGACATTTTCCGACTGATCAATTAGTCATCCCCATTTTTGTTTGAGATATTTATAGGAGCTTAGTTTGGATTGATTCATCCTCAGAAAGTATGGAACTAATGTAACATATTCACAAGTGGAAATAAGATATCAATATCCCTTTATATCACCGTTCTTTAGATAAGGAAACTTTTGAATATGCCAGGTACACCCTTCAGATACCAGGTGTTACGACTCCTGCACCTGCTGATACAACGCCACCTGTAACCGCTGCTCCGGCTATCACCTTAAGTCCCCCTTCATGTAGTATTTTCCCTCCGAATGGCACCGTTCTGGATCCTTTCAATATCACCTGTACAACACCTACATCCTGCACAAACGGCTGCAAATATTGTTTTAAAACTGACCAAGGTGAGTATCCCTCTTTGCCAGTGTTGTATATTTCAGGAGACCTTCTCCCATAAAATAAGTTTAGCACCAGAGCCAGATTAAGATCAACATGCCATATTGATTTAGTTAAAGAAATGATCAATGTAATCAGATAGTTTTTCTTCTTTATCTTTCAGGTAACCATCTGCGCTGCAGTTCTGTAAATAAAGTAACGTTACTCTTCCTACCTGTTGGGGAGATAACCAGCAACTACATGCTGTCGCTAGAGGTGACTGTTACAGAATTGAACACAAAGACCCGTGGAAGTACCACAATCACCACTGAGGTTTGTTATTACCAAACAAAAATAAATAATCAATTATATCATTTAATGTCTTGCCTTTCGTCTCCATAGTTCACATCCATTTAGTAATTGGAGCACTCATTTAGTTGTTATCCCCCAAGGTGCGGCCAGCCAAGTCCGGTACTCCAGTGCAGGAGCTCCAATCTGCAGTGGCGGACATAGTGGCTAATCTGGGGCAGCAGGGGATGCTCTCTGGAGAGACCCTTGGACAGATGTTCAAGTCTGTGTCGGACATACTGAATAAAGGCTCCAGTGAGGAAAAGAATAACAGGATGAAGGTATAAGGAGTGTGTGTGTGTGTGTGTGGGGAGGTACTAAATGAATATGAACTTTAAGACAAAGATAGTGATCTGTTTACGTTGAGTTTACAAGACAGATGATAGTGAGGTATCCAGATTGATTAATCCAGATGGAGATTAGGCAATTGGCGTACATGTAAAAGGTCCAGGTTAAGAGCTTTAAACATCATTCTTCAATGTTGGTATGTCTCCTTAAGCTGCGAGAACAGATGCTGATGAATATAAGTGAAGCACTGGAGAACAGCTCCAGCAGCACTCTTCAGAAAGTGCAGCTGACGGCCAGAGCTGTGGCAGGACTCACCAAGAGGGGTGATGAGCTTAGTCCCAATGCTCAGGTACACTTGGATAGCCCCCCATGGAAGCAGGGTAGCATGGAGTAATCCACACAAATACATAGGCCTATTGGTCAAAATGTGCCCAGAATAAAGACTTAATTTCAGATGGTCTATTTTTCCAGCTTGAAGCTAGCTTCCTGGTGGCAAACCTCAGCTCTTCCCTCCTCTCCATGAACGTCAGTGAGCATGTTGGAGAAGAGGAGTTGGTGCAGGCAGCTATACCAATTGTAGAGGCAGCCAGCAATATCCTGGATGTTTCTTCAAACGTGAGCACATATTTACCTTCACCTAGTCTAATGACAGTAATGAAGCAGCCTTACTGAACAGTTTGTCTTTCACAGAGAGAAGTCTCTGATTTACTTCTCAAGGGCATGGACAGTGTGCAGAGTGCACTGTTGAATGGGAAGAAGGTTGATGAAGCTTCTGTGATTGTCAACAGCCCTCATATCACTGTGTTTGTGAACAGGTAAGAAGAATGTGGGCAGAGGACATAAGAAAAGGAACTGTAGTTTTAAAAGGCAACGATTGTGACACATCAGACATATTTTAATTGCTGTTACAATACAATGTCTGCAAGACATTGCAACTGTTATGTAGCATCAATATTGAGTGACAGCATATCATGCCCTCTCAGAGTGTCAACAGAAACTATTCAGATGCAGTCTATAAGCAACCCAATAAGCTCCTCTGCAAGCTTTTCCTTCCCTCACCTGGGTGCTGATGTCCTTTCTCCAGATGAACCAGTGGATGTGAGAGTAAGTGTGCATGTGGGACTATATAATGTATGTATGTATTATCATGAGTCGGTATGCATGAAAGGTATTTTCATTGTGAAGAGAGATATGTCTTTTTGTACCTGTTAGTTTTGTTGATGAATAATTAGGTATGGTTTTTAAACCCTCTCTCTTGATTCACTATTTCCCACTTGTTACAGATGCTGAGTTTGAAGAAGAACCCATTTTCATGGAGCGAGGAGAACAATATTACCGGCACTGTGGGGTCTGTCTCCCTGACCAGAGGAAATGGTTCTGTCATCCCCATAGAGAACCTATCTGAGGAGATTGAGGTCAGAGTGCTGCAAACCCCTTCATATTCTATGTCATTTGAGAGTGTAACAACTCTACTGTTGCCTTAATAATACCCTATTAAATTAAAGATATAAGATTGCAGATCCTGGATCAGATATCAGTGGCGAATGACATCCTGTTGTATATAATAAATGATATACCCATAATCTCTTCTTTGAAAAACATAATCTCTTCTTTGATGCTCAGATCTTCTTGCCAAGGCCTGAAGGAGGGCAAGCAAACAGCACAATACTCTACTTGGGAAACTATAGCACACTGATGGTCGACGTCCCTTCACCTGATGTAACACTGGTGCTGAAGATAAAGCCATTGAAGGACATAACCTTTCAACTGTTCCTGGGGTATAAAGACTACCCAAACGATAAGCAATACATAGCCAAGACTCAGATGCCTCACCAGAGCAACACGCAAGGTGATGTACCTCCTGAACTTACATATGAATCACGTAGACATAACAATTGTGAAGCATGATGAACGGATAACATTTCATGTTTAGAACCTGTGTGTGTGTTTTGGGTACAGAGGAGAAATACACCTGGGTCCTGGGTCCCAATGATTTGATAGGGAAAGTTGGGCTGCACTACCTTGTTGTGAGGCCCATTGTGAAAGCAGGGGTTAAATCCGTCAATGCCACTGTGACTGTCACCTCCATTGCTGCTCAGTGCAAATATTGGAACGAAACCTTATCCACCTGGAGTGAAGATGGCTGCAGGGTGAGTGAAACAAGTACAACACAACACCTTATGATAAAACAAAGGCACATTGCAGCATCCCTGCAATCCTTGACCAGGCCATAATGAAATACATAAACCAACTGTGATCTCCTTAGGTTGGTCCTTTAACCACGCTATTGGCCACCCAGTGCTTATGTACGCACTTGACCTTCTTCGGGAACTCTTTCTTCGTCATGCCCAACCTCGTAGATGTGTCACGTACGGCTGAGCTCTTTGGCACCTTCGCCCAAAATCCTGTGGTGGTGTGCTTTATTGGTTCCATCTTTGTTGCTTACGTATTGGTGGTCATATGGGCACGCAGGAAGGACATCCAGGACATAGCCAAGGTCTGCCTTGAAAAACCACTGCTACCATTTTATCATCTTTGCTGTTGAACTTGCTGTTGATGCAGAGTTTTACCTTCAAGTGTTACTTCTTGTAGGTGAAGGTGACATTGTTGGACGATAATGACCCCTTGGCTGAATACCGTTACATGCTGAATATCAGCACTGGGCATCGGCGTGGTGCTTCCACCTCCTCTCAGGTCAGTACCAACAGTTTCCACTGCTGCAGGACATAATATTCTGTTCTCTGATAAAACCCCACTCAGTCACCCTGACCCCGTGTTGCTGCTGCAGGTTACTGTGACTCTGCTGGGCATGGAGGGAGAGAGTGAGCCACACCACCTCACTGACCCTGACAAGCCTGTGTTTGAGAGGGGTGCAGTGGATATGTTCCTGTTGACCACGCCCTTCTCTCTGGGGGAGCTGCAGAGCATCAGGCTGTGGCACGACAACTCAGGGAGGCACCCTGCCTGGTAGGAGAGTGGGAGGAGGGGAAAAATCCATGACCAAAGTTGAAGTGAAGATGTAGGTCTAGTTGACAATAAGAGTTTTCTTGCAGGTACATAAACAAAGTTACGGTGCAAGATGTAGAGACAGGACAGAAGTGGCACTTCCTGTGTAACTCATGGCTGGCCATAGATATGAGTGAGTGCACTCTGGATAAAGTCTTCCCTGTAGCCACGGAGATGGATTTGAAGAAATTCAGGTGAGAAGAAACTTGAATGCACCTTGGAATGGTAAAATATTAATAAAAATATAATTGTCCATTATGGTACAAGCTTCCTATACCGTATATTCTGCAGTAATATGTTCTTCATGAGGACGGCAAAGGATTTCCGTGATGGCCACATCTGGTTTTCTGTGATCAGCCGGCCTCCAACGAGCACCTTCACATGTGTCCAGCGAGTCTCCTGCTGTTTCTCTCTGTTGCTCTGCACCATGCTGACCAGCATCATGTTTTGGGGCATCCCTACCGACCCCTCTGAGCAGACCATGGACCTGGGTATGGACGCCTGCACAGTAATGGGGGCATTTGGAAATGGTAGGTTTTCAGAACAATAACTCGTTCTTCTTTCTCTTTCTACTCCTGTAGGTCATATCGAGTTCACCTGGCAGCAGCTGATGATTGGAGTTCAGAGTTCAATCATAATGTTTCCAATTAATCTCCTCATTGTGAGTATCTTCAGAAACACCCGCCCCCGAGAGACGAAGCCTGGAAAGCCCAAGGCAGAGGTGTCCAAGCAGGGGAAGACTGGCAGAGTGTCTCGCTCACAGCCCTCCTCCCCACAGAGGGACAGAGAACTCACGCCAGACACTGTCATCAAGGTAAAATATGTCAATATATTAATATTCCAATTGAAGCCAACAGTCCCTACCATAAAAACTCATTTTAGATACTGTATGTCAGTCATGATTTGTAAGTAGACAGTTGTAAGTTTGATATTAGCAAGGCTGTTAATGTACTGTATTCTCTCAGGACATAAAGAAGATTGCTCAGTCACTCTCCAAGGCTATGAAGAGCCCCATTCCACGCCTGGAGTTAGAGATGAAGCCTGGACAACAGACTGATATCAACACTCTGCTCTCCCTGGTGGAGGACATCATCCAGCAGCAGAACCGAGCCGGTGGGGAGTTCTACACTGATGCCTCCAAGAAAGAGGGATCGCTCATTCTCTCACTAGGGGTAACCAATCTGCAAGGTACATCCCGAGCCTCCAGATCCTACAATGATGATCATCAGTATTGGTTAAAAATGTTAAACTCTGCCTGACCCATATATTTCCTATGCTCCTCTGCTTTCAGAGACCAGCATGTGTGGGAGCCCTGAGAAGACTGGGGATGGGAGCCAGAAAAGGAGCACCAACAGCCAGTATCTGTACAGGCAGCTATGCCATGTAGAGAAGGAGCTGAGCCTACTGGGACCTTCTCGCTTCCCCAACCCAGACAGCTACTGCCGGGCAGTGCAGCAGGTCCAGGGCATGAAGGGACTGCTAGAGTCTTCCAGCCTGGGAGGGGACGAGCTGGCTCAAAGCCCAGGCCAAGCTGAGAGCAGTGATGGGGACAGTGGCAGTAAAAAGTGCTGTCAAGACGGGCTTCCCTGGTGGTTTGTGTTTATCGGCTGGATACTGGTGGCAGCCACCAGCGGAGTATCAGGATACTTCACCATGATGTATGGGTTGACCTATGGGAAGGACCGCTCTATAAACTGGCTCATCTCCATGGTCGTTTCTTTCTTTCAGAGCCTCCTAATCATTCAGCCGCTGAAAGTGAGAAACATCAGATTAGAACTTTCTAATTTCAATTTAAAATGCCGTGCAGCATGTATCTGTAATCTGGGTATTACTTTGTGGATTTCCTAACACAGGTGCTAGCTTTTGCAGCCTTCTTTGCTCTCGTTCTGAAGAAAGTTGATCAGGACGAATATGGGGATCCAAAAATTGAGGGGGCACTCAGAAACCCAGGTTCTTTGTTTTCCTTATTTACAGTTTTGGGGAAATTCTGTTTACTTGTACATTAGCTAGACTTTTACAACATTAAGCAGTGTAAGATGGCACAATCTGGTCCACAGATGACCCTGATGTAGTCTGGGCTGTCAGGAGGGATAGCACATGCAGCTTCTACCAGCCCCCGCCACCCACAGACATCGAGAGGATGAGGAACAACATGATCAAGGAGCATAAGGTTTTCGCCCTCATCAAAGAGATTCTCAGTAAGAGGAACCGCTTTTTCATTCACTGCACTGTCATTCACTACACCTATTGGTTAACATAAATGTTTAAGGCCTATGATTCTGTTGCAGCCTACATGGGGTTCATGTGGATGTTGCTCCTGGTGGCGTATGGTCAACGGGACCCTAACGCTTACTTCCTGACTCAGCACATTCGGCAGAGCTTCAGCCAAGGGATCTCAGACAGCATGAGCCACGGAAATGTGTTCACCTGGGCAAATACCTCTCTCCTCAGCAACCTCTTCGGAGAGTACCCAGGTAGGATTCTCTAAAGAGGATGTTTATTTCTTGGAGAAACATGAAGCTCCAAAATGTCCTAAATAAAGGTATAGATTGAATCCTGTGTCAACAAAAGCAAATGGTGTGTTAAAGGTTTCATCACAGATGGGAACTCCAAACTGGTTGGTAATGCCCGTCTTCGCCAGGTGAGGGTGCAGAAGAATTCCTGCCGAATCGCCCGCTCCATGCGCCAGGCTGTACCTGACTGCCATGCTCCATACTCATGGGAGGTGGAGGACACGGGCTCCTATGGGCCAGGCTGGAACCGCTCTGTGAGTGAAAACACCTCAAGGACCCTCCGCAGCCCCTGGCAGTACCAAACCCAGGCCCGACTCAGAGCCCAACCCATCTGGGGTAGTGTGGTTCTTTACAGGGGAGGGGGGTTTGTGGTGGACCTGGGCCCTGACTCACAGAACGCTAGCAGGTAAGCTCACAATTACAAATGCTTCAAATTGATCACAATTATCATGCCATAGCAAATGTATATAATGTATATAATGGAGGTTGGTTCCCCGGTCCCCAAATTCTGTAGTCCGCGCCTGTGTATCGAAGGGTGTATTTTAATTATTCCATGTATTCTGTCCCTGCAGTACCCTTCAATATCTGTTTGACAACACCTGGCTTGATTTGTTCACCCAAGCAGTCTTTGTCGAGTTCACAGTGTACAATGCCAATGTCAACCTCTTCTGCATTGTCACACTCATGCTGGAGACCACAGCTGTAGGTGAGACAGTTGTTATATCACTCCATGAATACAGCATAAAGTAAGTATTTAAAGGCATCCAAAACTCAGATTGTCAGCACCTGTCTTATTCTCTCAGGAGCGTTCCAGTTTCGCAGTGAGCTGCAGAGTGTCCGACTATACCAGTCCACCGGTGGACTCCACATCTTTGTCATGGCCTCTGAGGTCATCTATTTCCTCTTTATCTTCTACTACATGTATGTTCAGGTAAGCCTTAATTTAAATATCTTTCTTATGTGTAAAGCGTATAAAATCTGTGACACAATTGTCTAGTGCCATTGTTCTGGAATTCCTCCTGAGTCTAACTCTTCTCTTCTCCTCACAGGGAAAACTGATGAAGCAGCAAAAGTGGGCTTACTTCAAGACAAAGTGGAACCTGCTGGAGCTTGCCATCATCCTCCTGAGCTGGAGCGCACTGTCTGTCTTCATTAAGAGGACCCTGTTAGGGAACCGGGACATGGAGTACTACCACAACCATAAAGACCAGTGAGTTCACACTGGGTTGGGGTATCATGGGTTTCTGCTATTCTTTCGCTAGTCTGCTATCCCTATTGTTGGTCAGTTTCTCCTGTGCGATGTTCAACTTCTCCACTCTCTATCCAGGTTTGCCAGTTTCCATGAGACAGCCACAGCAGATGCAGTGCTGGGGTATCTGATCGCATTCCTGGTGCTACTGGCTACAGTCAAACTGTGGCATCTGCTGAGGTTCAACCCCAAACTAAACATGATCACTGCCACACTGCAACGGGCCTGGACTGACATATCAGGCTTCCTCGTGGTCATCACCATTATGTTCCTGGCCTATTCTATTATTGTAAGGGTCTTCCTGGAAAACTTTTAATTCTCCAACTTTCCCATTTGTCAGTCTCTTGGAGCAATGCATCTGTATTTCTAATAAATTGCGATGTGCTTGCTTTTGTGATAAATGTCTCTTCAATTTAACTGAATCGTTCACTTTTCACAGCTGAGTTATGATTCATTGTGCTTTGACACTAAATCTAGCATGTGATCATTGTCTGCAGTCTAATCTGATGTATGGCTGGAAGCTGTACTCATATAGGACTCTCCTGGATTCTGCTATGACCATGGTCAGCTTGCAACTGGGCATCTTCAACTATGACGAGGTCAGTAAAGGAAAGGACAGCTCTCTAAATTACAGCTATGGTCGTGATGGCAAGTCTGTGATTGGTATCTCCTTTCAATCCAGGTTCTTGATTACAACCCGGTGCTTGGTGCGTTCCTCATTGGCTCCTGCGTTATATTCATGACCTTTGTGGTTCTGAACCTGTTCATCTCAGTCATCCTGGTGGCGTTCACTCAAGAGCAAATACATCACAAGGTACTGTGCATCATAATCATATAACATTCCATGTTTATACAACGGATGGGTCTAATCCTGAATGCTGATTGGTTAAAACCGCATTCCAGCTGGTGTCTATTCCACAAGTTACCACTGGCTAAATCTATGACGTTAAAATGCCTATTTACTCTGTTCCACCTGAATGCGCAATCCACTGTCTCATCAGTCCAGCCAAGCAATTTACAAACTTGATCTCCACTATAAAAAGCATCTAAACATTATCTCGCATTTCTTTTAGACTAACATTTAGTTTTCAACAGCAGAGATTTGTATAAACCTTTGTCTGTATCTCCATCATTTGAAACAGCTGTCCCATAGTAATGGAGGAGTTGGTGCAGGCAGGCAGGCAGGCAGGCAGGCAGGCAGGCAGGCAGGCAGGCAGGCAGGCAGGCAGGCAGGCAGGCAGGCAGGCAGGCAGGCAGGCAGCATTTCTCATCCAGTAGAAATCATTAATTAGCTGCCGTCATTTTTATGGATAAATACAAAGAAATGTCAGTTGAAAATAGCTGAAACAAAACTAAGTGCAGCTAGGTTGCAGTCTTTCCAGCTTCAGTTTGAAGTGATTAGCTGAGTTGTTGGCTAGCTCCTCTGAACAACAGTGTCCTGACAAGTGAACACATTTTCTATGCCAGGCGAAATCGTGCCTCATTAGCTCATTGTTATGGATGAATCCAAATAAATATCACTAGAAAACAGTTTAAACAAATGCAAATGCAGCTACTTTGCTGTTATTCTGGCTGCACATTTTGATGTGACTGTAAGTTACCCATAGTTGGCTAGCTAGCAAGCAAGGGATAAGAACGTTGCCAGCCAGTATGGCAATGGAACATTTAGAACACACGACTGGGTCGAGTCCATAAATACAAAACAAAAAGACTGAGCGACTAGCTGACTTGGGTAGGATGAAATAGTATGAATAAATTAATCCAAATAACGTTTTTAATTAAAATATGTCAATCATTATTTGAATATGTTGGTAACCCATTGTATAAAAGTGATAATGCCCTCGAAGTTGGTGTTTGGAGGATATATTAGCACGGTTTGCCAATATATCCTCCAAACACCGGTTTTGAGGGCATTATCACTTAAATAATACAGTATCAACACCACCATTTAACAGTGACCATTGGCGACTGTAGGTGTATCAACACCACCATTTAACAGTGACCATTGGTGACTGTAGGTGTATCAATGTAAGACCAATCAGATTTGACTGATCTTTTTTTACAGCCCTCAGAGGAGGAGGAGATAGTGGATCTGATGCTGATGAAGCTCTGCAGCTTGTTTGGGATCAAATATAAGAAAGAAGATAAAGAAGAAAGTAACAGTCCCAAGGTGAATGCCAACAATGCCTCTATTACTAAGAAAGAACCCTCCACTATATCCTCATAGATGCTTAGTTCTCAGTAAAGATCTGCCACTCTGTATGAATTGATTTTGGAACTGCTTTCATTTATGTTGCTCAATAGGAGTATTAAAACATGTTATATCAAGACTTTTGCACCACTTGTATGGTTGCTTGTAGCTGTTTAATCAAATCTAGCAATGTTCTAACAATATGTACAGGAAATAATAATTCCTCTCTCTAACAATTCTGCTTTTTCAATATATTTAGTTCCAAACTAAATAAACAATATAAAGGGTGTTGAACCATAGCAAACTGTATTCTTTCATCATTATAATGGGTTGCATTAAGATCAGATAAAAGGCCTGAGATGACTGTTGTGGGCTGCGCAATTCATTCTGATCACTTTTCCTAGGATAAAACACTACTACAGAAATGGTTTAGTGCAGTATCTGTTTTTACTTGTAAGAGTTGGGTGCAGACCTAAGTTCAAATGCATGTGTACAGTGAGGGAAAAAAGTATTTGATCCCCTGCTGATTTTGTACGTTTGCCCACTGACAAAGAAATGATCAGTCTATAATTTTAATGGTAGGTTTATTTGAACAGTGAGAGACAGAATAACAACAAAAATATCCAGAAAAACTCATGTCAAAAATGTTATAAATTGATTTGCATTTTAATGAGGGAAATAAGTATTTGACCCCCTCTCAATCAGAAAGATTTCTGGCTCCCAGGTGTCTTTTATACAGGTAACGAGCTGAGATTAGGAGCACACTCTTAAAGGGAGTGCTCCTAATCTCAGTTTGTTACCTGTATAAAAGACACCTGTCCACAGAAGCAATCAATCAATCAGATTCCAAACTCTCCACCATAGCCAAGACCAAAGAGCTCTCTGGCTGGAATGGGCTACAAGGCTGGAATGGGCTACAAGACCATCGCCAAGCAGCTTGGTGAGAAGGTGACAACAGTTGGTGCGATTATTCGCAAATGGAAGAAACACAAAAGAACTGTCAATCTCCCTCGGCCTGGGGCTCCATGCAAGATCTCACCTCGTGGAGTTGCAATGATCATGAGAACGGTGAGGAATCAGCCCAGAACTACACGGGAGGATCTTGTCACTGATCTCAAGGCAGCTGGGACCATAGTCACCAAGAAAACAATTGGTAACACTACGCCGTGAAGGACTGAAATCCTGCAGCGCCCGTAAGGTCCCCCTGCTCAAGAAAGCACATATACATGCCCGTCTGAAGTTTGCCAATGAACATCTGAATGACTCAGAGGACAACTGGTGAAAGTGTTGTGGTCAGATGAGACCAAAATGGAGCTCTTTGGCATCAACTCAACTCACCGTGTTTGGAGGAGGAGGAATGCTGCCTATGACCCCAAGAACACTATCCCCACCGTCAAACATGGAGGTGGAAACATTATGCTTTGGGGGTGTTTTTCTGCTAAGATGACAGGACAACTTCACCGCATCAAAGGGACGATGGACGGGGCCACGTACCGTCAAATCTTGGGTGAGAACCTCCTTCCCTCAGCCAGGGCATTGAAAATGGGTCATGGATGGGTATTCCAGCATGACAATGACCCAAAACACACGGCCAAGGCAACAAAGGAGTGGCTCAAGAAGAAGCACATTAAGGTCCTGGAGTGGTCTAGCCAATCTCCAGACCTTAATCCCATAGAAAATCTGTGGAGGGAGCTGAAGGTTCAAATTGCCAAACGTCAGCCTCGAAACCTTAATGACTTGGAGAAGATCTGCAAAGAGGAGTGGGACAAAATCACTCCTGAGATGTGTGCAAACCTGGTGGCCAACTACAAGAAATGTCTGACCTCAGTACTTGGTGGCAAAACCCTTGTTGGCAATCACAAAGTCATGTTTGCAGAGCGGTCAAATACTTATTTCCCTCATTAAAATGCAAAACAGTTAATAATTTTCTGGATATTTTTGTTGTTATTCTGTCTCTCACTGTTGAAATAAACCTACCATTAAAATTATAGACTGATCATTTCTTTGTCAGTGGGCAAATGTACAAAATCAGCAGGGAATCAAATACTTTTTTCCCTCACTGTATTTGTTATATAAATACTTTTTTCTTTGTATTTGGGTAGTTTCAAATACACATCCTGTATTTGAGTATTTTCAAATACATAGCCCAAAACAAGTACCTTTATTTGAGTATTTGAATGGTTACAACTAAATTGTATTTGAAAGTATTTTTCAAATACCTGGGTTAAATGCATGAGTGTGTGTTTTTTTTCAAATAACGTTTATCTGGATACTTGTTTCGAAATGTATTGTAAAATAATTGAAAAACCTGAAAGTATTTTAACCCCAGTCTGGTTGGGTGACAGAGTTATTTATACATGCTTGATTGACAGGCCATGTCGAAGTTAAGTGAAGTTGCCATCCTATATGCTAAAAATATAAATAAGCCACACAATGAAACAATGAAAACTAACACAGTTGATTATAGGCTAAGCTAGCCGTACCATGCATAGATTAAGCAGAAATCTAGCTTGGCTTGACTGCCCCATAGTTGCATGGACAAACTGCAAGCTTGGCTATCTACTGTAGATAGCTACACCATAACTGCTTTTTGCAACACAGGTATATTTACATACACTAGTGTTGTTCCCTATTGTATTGGGTTGCACAAAAACAGTTTGTGGGAAGCCAGAAATAAATAAAAATTCAATTTCAACTTACTGTGCTGATGCGCAGGTAGGTTGGTCTTTAAAGGGATACTTCAGGATTTTGGCATTGAGGCCCTTTATCTACTTCCCCAGAGTCAGATGAACTTGTCGATACTATTTTTATTGCTTACCTCAATTAGCCAAGAAATCCATAGTTTAAAAGCGACTGTTTTCTGGCATCTGCGTGGCGCCATTTTCCCTACATTTTCCCCCACGTGGGCCAGCCCCCTAGCATTTCGAGTTTCAGCCAACGAGTTTTAGCCTTTCTCCATTTGAGTGACAGCTAGCAAGATGCACACAAACTAGAGCGAGAAAGAGCACTGATGTGGTTCACAGATCTGCAAATATGCGATATAGTATGCAATTTTCGGGAAACACTTTTGGCTCGAGTGCTACTTTCAGAACTACTGGCTACAAAAGTACTGGAGAATCTCTTTTAGATGGGAGGAATTTAAAACCAAATATCTAAACGAACATATTATTAAAAATACTTTCCAAAGGTGGGTCTATTTTAGGCCCACTTGCTCTCTACTTACCTCATGTCAAAATTAAATTCCCCTCTATTTTTCCAAAATTGCAAACAATGTCTAAACAATTTGAAATGTTTCGTGGCCACCGATGATTTAACATTTATATCAAAATTAACAAACCATTTTATGCATTAGTGCTTTGAATTTGTCCTCTGGGGTGGCATCGTTATTCATGTAAATATATAAATGTTCAATGATTCTCAAATAGACAAGAAAATGAATTGTACTCATTATTAGTTTCTTCTGTCTTTAAATCAGTCATGATTTTCTGGAATTTCAATTAAAAAACAAATTATTTTATTGTACAATGACAATAACCAAGTGCCTCCCCATTACATTTTGAGTCAGATTTACCGTAATTTTGCCAAACCTTGAGAAAAAGTAATTAATTTACTTGTGTCTTATGATGATGTTACCTGCCACATGCTTAACAATTATTTTCACATTTTGTCCAAGACAACACCTTTTTTCCCTTTCATTTATCAGCATCACCTGTAGGACATTATGTCACACCGTTGGACAATACACAACAGGCAGTCAAATTTTACTATTAAAACATATTAATGACAATTTCCGAAGTTTCTAACCACTGTACAATTCAACTTCTAAATATTAGCAATGGATCCTCGTTAAATAATTTCAAGTGTGTTCACTCCAATTACAGGGCCTCGAGAGTCCTATTTAGTTATTGTTTTGTGTACTTCCCCAAGTCGGCAGCGGGTAATTTTGCGCCTGCTGCCTTAATCCTTGGGTATGATAGCCGTTTCTCAAGCTCACTCTCCGGAATCAAACCCTGATTCCTCATTACCCGTGGTCACCATAGTGTGCACAGAAGAACCAAAGGAAAGTTGATAGATCAGATATTATCATGAAACGTCACTGCAACGAAGGGCACGCTATCAGCTCAAGGTTATCTAGAGTCACAAAGTGTCCGGGGTGCCCGAGAGGACCCCACATGGGTTTTGGGTTTGATAAATGCACAACGTTCGTTGGCATGTACAGATGCAGGATCTTAATTTGATCACCCTGTTACAGGAGAACTTTCCATCAATGCAGGACATTCAAAACATGTAGTGTAGGTTTGTTAAGGCTTCTGAAGTTTGTAGTTTCCACTTGATTCTCACTTAAGAGAAATGTATCAACCCCTACAAGAACTTCTATTAATTATAATCCACAAAATAATTCACATTTCCTGTTCCAGTAGGATTATTTTCCTGCTGAAGCAAACTGGCTCAAATTAAGATCCTACATCTGTATTAGCTCTAGAATTATCACAGTTATCCAAGTAACGTTGGAGTGATCAAGAATCCATAACTGATGAGCTATTAGTAGTTTCATTGTACCTGACCTCCCTGGGGCCCGAAGCAAAACCATTTACTATTGTCACACAGTCACACCTGACATCCCAGTGCTCCCGCTACAATCCTCCCTCCTTTTAAACTGTTTGCTCCATCGGCCTAAGAATAAGTAGACCTATACAGAACAGAATGAGGTATAAACAAACAATATTTATTGAATAGAGTATTTTCTATAGAATCTTAAGATAAGTGAATATTAACATTAACATAAATAAGAAATTGTAGAAAATATCAAATGTAGAAAATAATAAAATATAACAGTGAGCTTTGGCTCTGCTACCTGGTAATTTGTCCAGTCCTCACAATATTATACAATTAGCTTTGTCTATACAATGTAAACATAAGCCTATAGGCTATGGCTGCAGCTATATGTCTTAAAATAGTCAAATAAAACCTATACATCTGTGTGATTAACTTTGGTTCCCTCTACAGCCTGGGCATTTTCAGCATCAGCATGGGCACCAGTCTATCTGGACTGTCTGGAAGAAATTGAGAAAGTATGTCACATAGTTATGTAAGCAGTCATTTACACAAATGTACTTCTGCTATACAATTGTAAATGTTACTAAGTGTGTAAACATTTGAATGTTTGAATTAAAATCTTACCATCAAAATATTCCTCTTCTGCACTTTCTCGAGGCAAAATCATCAATGATGTCATCATAGGACATGTGTTTCCCCACGTCATGATTTATGCTCATGATGGCCAGACCACTCAAACGTTCCTGTGACATGGAAGACCTCAGGTGGCTTTTGATGAGCTTACATTTTGTAAAGCTCCTCTCTGCCGATGCTACTGTTACTGGTAGGGTGACTGCAATTCTTAGGGCTATCCAAAGGTTAGGATAGAGTTCCTCCAGGTTGTTCTCACAGAGAAAGGAAAGCAGCTCAAAGGCAGTCATCTTATCTGATGGCAGATCAGGTCAATTCTGAATGTCGTGTGCCAGATCCATTCCACTGGCGTCACAGTCATCTCTGAAGGTTAGAGTGTTTTCAACTTCCATCCAGTGAGCCTTTAAAGATTCACTGGACATCTGAGAGGCAGTGCTGAAGTTCTGCAGCACTCCATATTTAGTTTTCACCTGGTTGAGTGTTTCAAATCTCTCATCCATGGATGTCAGCAGAGTCGACCACAATGTTGAAGAAGTTGACTTCAAGGTTTTTCAGTTCATCAGTCACTGGTTCATCAGGAGCCTCATAACTGAAATGCCTCTTGCTGTTTCTCAGTCAATTCTCTTTCAGAACAGCCTCCACATTAATTTACTCACAAATGCTTTTGGCTGTTGTCTGGGCCTCAGAGAATCCAGTTTCCCGGTATGTAGTGAGGGAGGCCTTTGCATTTGAGATTAAATTCACTGCGATATCCAACTGCATTGAGGCGGATTGGAGGAGCTTGTTCACCTTGTTTGTCATTGTCAGTATCTCACATCATACGACACAGCAAATCAAGAAGCGGTAGGACCCAACTTCCTCTGCAAGCGCTTGTGCCTCCATTTTGGCCACAGGATCATTGATCGTCTGTCTGGCTTCCAGTAATGCCTCCCAAACCTCAGAAGCCTGATACCTGATTGCATGAACACTTTGGAGCCTACTCTCCCATCTTGTGTCACTCCGTGACTTCACGGTTATGTTCACCTGTTTCTTCAAAACACTCCATCTTTGTGTGCCAGCTGAAAAAAAGGTAAAGAGCTTTTGCACATGCCCAAAAAAGATTTGGCAGCATCTGCAATGACAAGGTTTAGAGTATGTGCTCAACATGGGACGAACACGGCTCTGGGATTTATTTTGAGCAGTCTGGCTTGTACTCCTTGGCGCTTGCCCTTCATGTTGGTCCCATTATCATAAGCTTGCCCTCTGCAATCTTCAAATGGAATCTTCAGCTCGTTCAGCTTATCTAAGATGACAGTGGACAGATTCAAGCCTGTTGTAACCTCAACATTCACAAAGCCGAGTAAGGGCTCCTTGATCTCTGGCTTTCCCTTTAAAGCCACGCTTCTCAGAATAATAGACATTTGCTCCTGGTGACTAATGTCAGGTGTACAGTCCAAGATAATGGAGAAGTACTTTGACTCTCTTACTTGAGTCACTATTGCTTCCAGAATCGTGTCACTCACAATCTGTATCAGCTCATTCTGTGTGCGCTTCCCAAGGTAATGAGTATGTGTCTCTCCATCTTTAATTTTGCAGAGATTTTCCATAACGGGGTCAAATTTTGCCAGTAATTCAACCTCTTTTAGGAAGTTTCCATTATCTTGTTGGAAGAGTTTGTCTGATGATCCCCTGAATGCTAGGTTTCTTTCAGCCAGAGACTGGGTGATACTTATTAAACATGTAAGGACATCCCGCCATCTCTTTCTTTCAGCCTCCAAAATTGTATCTGGTCAAGAGTCTGTCCCCGACTTAGGCACAGTTCAAGTCCCTCTCCACTTAATCATATTGTTTGTATGTTCAGGACTACCCTCATGGTGTTTCAGAATGGCGTTGATGTTTGACCAGTCATTCACACCTTCCTTTATTATTTTGTAGGCTTTTGTAGAAAAGAGCTTAAAGCAAAAACAATACACAGCGTTGTTTTTGATTAAGTATGAAAGCCAGCTCCTGGTAATCTTTTCCCCATTTGACAGCTGTCTCTGTAATAAGCCTGAATGGAAACCTCTTCTAGACTTGTCTTTTGGGTAAGAAAAATCCAGTCCTGGTTTGAATGAACCTCTGTGCACCAATTCAGTCCTCATAAAGTCTGTGAAGACTGGGGGCCAATCTGCTAGGTCATTATCTGCTGGGTCATTTGGTGGAGCAGAAACTGTTCTATTAGGGTCTGAGCTGCTTGTATCTGATGCTGGCTGTACACCTCTGGTTGTGCTAGTACTGGCTGAGGCTGCCTGTACTTCACCTGTGTCTGTGTTAGTATTTGCTGAAGCCAACTGTACTGGGTCTGTGTTAGTACTTGCTGAAGCTGCCAGTACTGGGTCTGTGTTAGTATTTGCTGAAGCCGGATTTACTGGGTCTGTGTTAGTACTGGCTGAGGCTGGATGTAGATCAACTGAGTCTGTGCTTGTACTGGTTGATGATCCAGCATCTCCTCTACTGACAAACGTAAGCATAGCACCTGTAAATTATAGATAACAATACTATTATTAATTTTATCAGCTGCGTCAGGCCCATTCAAACTGGCTCCCCCAGATTTCCTTTTATACATTTTAAAATATAAAATACTATTTATACTATGGCATGGCTGAATACTTGATGGTTATTATTTAATGAGAGATGCAAACATATTAGATGCATCCATATTGCCCAGTACACCCAACTAATCAATATTTTAAAGTCAATATATAAATTGATAGTCAATGTCAATTCATTGTTTTCCATCTTGCATTAGTCCAGAGTTATAACTAAACCTTGACTGAGAGACTAGATAATCATTGTCTTGTTTTAAAATGATGTGCGCGTATGAGGAGTGCCATCACGCCCATATATTGTCTGGACTGGTCCCCACAGAGGTTGCTGCTGGAAAGTTTCATTTCGTGCACGTGCATATGAACGCATGTTCATGGGCGAAGCGGTTATCTTTTCCAAGCTGCGATTTATAAACACTGTTGCCCGTTGCCGTTTATCAAATATAATAAATAGTTGTATTTCACTCTCACATTTGTCAGGCACAAAGTCACAGAACACGGCCCTGGAAGTGGCTGGCAAGCCAGCAAGACAGACAAACCAAGAGATGCACTGCCCCACTAGGTTAGCCAGACAGACTAGAGAGCGATGCACTGCAAGTAAGCACATCAACTTCACGTTACTGTTATTTGCTGACATCAAACTTGGAGAGGAGAGAACAACAGTTTACCTGATTGTTGTTCCCGCAATTCACTCTCATGGTGCGGTGTTTTTTTTCTCTTTTTGTGACCAGAAGGATAGTTCCGCTTCATCCTCGCATTGAAGTTGTAAACACTGACACCCGCTTTGACACAAGGGGAAGGCGGGGCCCTTGCGTAATTTGCAGGGCCCAAGCAACGTGCGTAGTGAGCGTATAGGGCCGCCCGGCTCTGGTACCCCAGCCATGTGTACTTAGACTTGCATGGCTTAATCTTTGAGCCAAAAATATGCTACTGGCAGGATAAACCAGGTAGCCCCTAGAAACATTAAGGTTAACCTTGGTACACAGCGAGGAGGAGACCCGCTCGCACCCAGCGGGAGGCCTCGACCTACCCAGAGCAGCCAGCAGTAGCAGGTCATGCGACACAGTCCCCCTCAAAACTAACCACATTTGGTTAGTAGAGAGCCTACTGAATATTTTCTACCCCACTTTAGCTGAGACCGAAAATATCAAATTCTAGATGCCATTGCCTGCCGCTGTGCCCTTCAGCAAGTCACTTAACCCCCCACAAAACAGCTCCTGGGCACCCAGTGTGGCATCCCCCGCACCTTTCCAAAACCTGTATATGTACTGTACATACAGTGCATTCGGAAAGTATTCAGACCCCTTGACTTTTTCCACATTTTGTTACGTTACAGCCTTATTCTAAAATGTATTAAATGAATAAAAATACTAGAATAAAAATACTAAAATAAAAATACATACATAATTATTCAAACCCTTTGCTATGAGACTCGAAATTGAGCTCAGGTGCATCCTATTTCCATTGATCAGCCTTAAGATGTTTCTACAACTTCATTGGAGTCCTCCTGTGGTAAGTTCAATTGATTGGACATGATTTGGAAAGGCACACACCTGTCTGTATGAATTCCCACAGTTGACAGTGCATGTCAGAGCAAAAACAAAGTCATGAGGTTGAAGGAATTGTCTGTAGAGATCTGGGGAAGGGTACCAAAAAGGGTACCAAAAAATATCTGCAGGATTGAAGGTCCCCAAGAACACAGAGGCCTCCATCATTCTGAAATGGAAGACGTTTGGAACCACCAAGACTTTTCCTAGAGCTGGCCGCCCGGCCAAACTGAGCAGAGCTTGAGAGGATCTGGAGAGAAGAATGGGAGAAACTCCCCAAATACAGGTGTGCCAACCTTGTAGCGTCATACCCAAGAAGACTCGAGGCTGTAATTGCTGCCAAAGGTGCTTCAACAAAGTACTGAGTAAAGGGTCTGAATGCTTATCTAAAAGTTTTTTCCTATGTCATTATTGGGTATTGCGTGTAGATTAATGAGGGGGGAAAAAAACAATTTAATCAGGCTGTAACGTAACAAAATGTGGAAAAAGTCAAGGGGTTTGAATACTTTCCGAAGGCACTGTATACAGGTTTTGGAGAGGTGCGGTGGGGTGCCACACTGTTTATGTATGTGTATGTATGTGTGTCTTTAAGAGGGGTTGGGTTAAAAGGCAGAAGTAAAATTTCAGTTGGACCTTGTGTGCAGTTGACCAATAAACTGATCTTAATAATAATATTACCCTAATAATACTAATAATACTAATAATAATAATAATAATAATAATAATAATAATAATAATACTACCCTCTGTAGCACCTTGCGGTCGGAGGCCGAGCAGTTGCCATACCAGGCAGTGATGCAACCAGTCAGGATGCTCTCGATAGTGCAGCTGTAGAACATTTTGAGGATCTGAGGACCCATGCCAAATCTTTTCACTCTCCTGATGGAGGGTTTCCTACCAAATGTAAAGTCTTATTCACAGGGGCGAAAATCTGATATCAACTTTGGAGGGGACAATTACATTACATTTTCTCAAGAGCAATTCCTGAGGGGGACACCAAAAGTAGTGCTGTAACACATAGCCTACGTTTAATATGGTAAATGTATATTGAGGAACCAAAGAAATAAGGTGTTTGCCGTACTCCTAACTACCGGTACCCAAAACTACACAACTAATCACAACAGCAATACCATTGCCTTTAACAAATCTTAGTTCAGTCACCAGTTTAAGTTGAGAGTGGGGGTATCCATGGCATTTTCCAATTATGTTCCTATTTTACAAGTAAAAAAAATTGAGAACCTTTCATAATGTTGCCAAACAAAGACTCAACAAACTTACCTGAGACTCCCTGTCTCTGCCAGTCTGTCCCTGCATATCTGTCCCCAACTCTGCTGTCTGTGTACCATCTGTTGCCTGCTCTGCCTAATGACATCATTGTGAAACATTCCGTTAGCATTTCACTTCTTTCTTATGAACATTTTATCAACTAGTCTGAGATATTAGGCTACTAGGGTTCTTACTTTGCGTTTTGGTGTACTGAAAAATACTCTGATGTCCGTCTTTTTTCTGCAATTTTTTGGCCATTTTTCTACCTGGTTGGCTACACACACACAGTATGTAGGTTATTTACAGTAGGAGATGGGCTTCTATCATCTTATCTTCTATCATTCTATTTGGGCTTCGATCTAAAAGGTAGCTAGCAAATGTGAAACGGATTGCAGTGACAAGAGTTGACAGCTGTATGAGTTCACCATTTACACAACATATGCTGCAACCTTTTGTAATTTTTTTGTTTCATATTGGCTGGCTTCTAACAATAGCTGAATTTGCAAAGCTAGCGAGCACCAATTCAGTGGTGTTTGCTATAATCTTTGCTACACGGGTTAAATAAAGGTGAAATAAAATATATAAATAAAAGTTCCCTTGCGACAATTTAGCTTTTGCAACGAGACCATTAAATATATTTAAAACAATGTTAGAAGAGAGTGTAGTTCTGTTCAGTTTATCGCTAACCTTATCACAGGGACTTTGAAGCACTAACTTACATGCATGCTGATCTTGGAATAAATTGACGATAGCAAAGATTGCATCTTTGACGACGCCACATAAATGGAATAGGTACTAGCTAGCTTAATAGTTAATATTTGCGCGCTAGCTCTGCATATTCAGCTAGTGTGTGTGCGCGCGATTGACTGGATTAACCTCACGCCAGTTACGTGCATTGAGTGCCTTTCAGGCAGTAGATACGACCTCTCTGTTACGGAGCAAGCTAAGGAACTGGCAGTGGATCAAACCATTGTGAGGCAAAGGGTGGGGGGGTTGCAATATTTTGAAACTTAAAAACGCGCTATTAAGTGTCTATAATCAGCACAATTGCTTTCATTGCGTATTATTAATATTATTTAAATTACATAGTTATGTTTCAGTGATATATTGGGGGGGACAAATCATATTTTTCCCAGGATGGGGGGGTCGTGTCCCCCCCGTCCCCCCCGGGATTTCCGGCCCTGGGTGCACAATTGGCCAGCATCGTCCAGGTTTGGCCAGTGTAGGCCGTCATAGTAAATAAGATTTTGTTCTTAACTGACTTGCATAGTAAAATAAAATAGTTAATTGTGACTCTGAAAATAAAAACAATTTTGATAAGTCCTTGATATACTTTGAAAAGGAAATTCTGACTGTGAAAATATATTGATTTCTTATCATTTGAATCGGGCAGGTTAGGGCTTCTGCTAGGGTTTGAATAGTAGTTGGATATACAGTATAAAGGTCTCTCTCTAACCAGAGTAGCCTACTGGGTCTATAGCACTGCCTACTGGACACAATCATCTTATACTGCATGCAGGCTGCAATGAGTGCTCCATCATTGGCAGCCTTAAAGGAACAGTAAAACTCTGAGGCTGTTGACAGAGGGGCCAGAGGACCTTATTATAGCCCATTCACCGTAGGCCTTTGCTCTGTTTGTTTGTGACTCTGTTTGTTTGTGAACAAGGATACATCGTCCAATGGGAACTCACAAAGCCAGACTGCAAGGCGCACAGCCCTTTGTTGGAGCCAGAACAGATCATTCTGTGATGTTGAAGTGGTGGCAGGGAATTGCCTATCTCAGTCCCCTTTAAAGACAGCATGTCACCAGGCTGCCTGTAACAGTGCACAGGTGAAGGGGTGAAGATGGACAGCACTAATCTCTCTGTGTTGCTCTTGATGACTCTCCTCTTAAGCCTGTCTTGTGCTGAGGATGAGATGGCACCTCTATCCTGCCCAGAGTACCAAGAGGGCTTTGACGGCTCCTGTTATGAGTTTCTGGGTCTTCCTTCCTCAGTGCACAGGTCTGGTGTGATCGGGGTGGTGGACACCCGGCCTTCATTTTAAACGACGAAACCCAGCAGTTTCTACATAAGCACCTGCAGCCGGAGCAGGACTGGTGGCTGGGTCTGGCACCTGCCTCCCCAAACCTAACACTGGACTCTGCTGCTGCTGAGGGTAAGAGGACAACTTAAGAAAACACTAATTGCCATCAATATACTGTACAATAATAGATATGATTATGTTAAGGAAATCAAAGGTTGAGAGCAGACTGTCTTGTGCAAGGATGTATTTGCAATGAGTTATTTTATTATGTGTTAGAGTGTATGATTTAAATTCTTATGAAATTGCCATGATATGAGGGAATTCTATGTCAAAGGACCCATGAGCACTAACAAGAGAAGTTCATAGGATCATGTAAAATCTGGCGTCAAATGAAAGCTATATTTTTTTTATTAAGGAATATATACATTTTTCAACCATTTTCTATCCTAAATAATAGGAATAAGCAAAGGCTTTGACTGCTGATCAAACAGATGGAAAAGGGGTCTTAGAAAACATCTACCAGAAAAAGTCTTACAAGTTCAACGACGTCTATGATTGGTTCAGATTTGATCCAATCCGAACCAATAAAATGTCTTGTTTTGGGAGGAGCTCGTTAAAATAATAGCCAGTGTGTAGAATAATACCCAAATATGCAAAGGTGGATATAGAATATTTCTACCTGTGTGTACTTAAAGGTGACATCACCAGGAAGAGAGTGACATTTATATCCATAATTTTATATTTCTGTGTAGTACAGATCAGGGACCCATGATGATGTTATCATGTGTGTAAATCCACTTCATTACTGTAGTTCAATAATCAAAAAGAGGTTCAAGGTTAAGGTGACATCCGATTGTTTCTGCAGACACCTTTTGAATCTTAATTCGGAACAGATATGTTCAGTGTAAATTGTTAAAAGTAGTCTTATGTGAAACATCTGAGTCTCAGCGCAATTACAGTGCATTCGGAAAGTACTTAGGCCCATTGACTTTTTCCAAATTTTATTACGTTAGACTTATTCTAAAATGAATTAAATAAAAATCAAAACAAAAAACAATTTTTTGCTTTGTCATTATGGGGTATTGTGTGTAGATTGATGAGGATAATTATTTTTTTTTTAATCCATTTTAGAATAAGGCTGTAATGTAACAAAATGTGGATTAAGTGAAAGGGTCTGAATACTTTCCGAATGCACTGTACATTACCATGGAATTGCCCATGATGACTTTGTGTGAGAGTAGGCATAAATATTTAATTGATATTTGAAAGAGGTAATAGAGTTTTGGAGTTGTTGTTTTTTTAATAGAATAATCCTCCTTTGCTGAGCTGTGGTGGAAGTATTCCTCAAAATCTGTTTTTGCACAATTATTTTAATCAGAAATCAGTTAAATTCCCAGTCTCCTAAACTAACATGATCCGCCCACCTGCCTACCACTTGTCTTGAGACAAAGATGGTTACTCTTGGTCTTGTTTTATCAGTGGACCTTCTTTGATCTGCCAGTAAAACTGGAAGTAGACACAGGCTGGGTTTGGTGGCTACCTCTCAAGTCAGCTGGCCTGTCTGTCTCTCGCTGGGAGATTTATAATGTATTTATCTCGCACGCTAGGAGACAGTCACAATTGGATATCTCCTTTTAGCAGCACCTGGCTGATGACGAACACTTGTCATTCAACAGGGTCTTCAATAGGGTATGCTGTCCAGTCCCTTAATTTAGACACAGCTTTTTTATTCCCACACAAAGGACCAACTTTATCACCTACTCACAGCCGGCTCCTTCGACTTTGTTTTCTGATGTCATATCCCTTACTCTGCTTTTTAAGTGTTTTATTACGTGTATTAGAGTATTAACAGAATGATGTATCAGGATGAACAGCTGGGATATCATTTTGTAGGAATATATGTTACAAGTAAAATAGAATAAAATAGAATACTTATATATACTCTATATAGAATATAATACTTTATTTCCTCTACTTTGAAGAGCAGGTGTTCCTAATGTTTTGTACCGTCAGTGTATATAGAATATAATACTTTCATTGGTGTTTGCGCTGTACATCCTCAGGTCCTCTCTCCTGGCTTGATGGCTCTGATGTCAGCTACTCTAACTGGGTGAACGACCCTGATCCAGGGGCTGGCTGTGGTCACATGCTGAGGAGCTCAGGGTTTCAGTGGGAGGCATCTGTGGCCAGGAGCTGCACTTCATCTGCCAATTTGGTTTGTATTTGTTGTGTGTGTGTGTGCACGCATGCGTGGATGCATCTGTGTGTGCATGTATGCAGATTAACAAGGTAGCGAGGAATATATTGTATGCTCTTGCTATTCCCTTTCACTCTGTAATTGTTAAACCTTATTTACTTATTTGTCTCAGAATCTGGGCACTCCATTGCTTGTACTGACCACAATGCCACACTACAGTGCAGTTCTGGTCAGGTGATAGAGATTGATGACAGCTTCTATGGTCGTAAGACGGTTCACTACTGCCGGACGAGTCCCGCTTCTTCAGCCACCTCCACACAGGAGGAATGTAGCTGGATAGATGTTGTAGATTCAGTGACAGGTATGGTGTGAAGTCTAAGGTTTTTAAAACTGTTGAAATATTATGCAAGGTGTATTTTGTCCATCACTCAGGATATTGATGTATGTTTTGGTTTGACTATTGATTCAAGAATAGTCTTGTTCTTACATTGTATGAGTAAGAACATTAAAGGTCCAATGCAGACATTTTTATCTCAATATCCAATCATTTCTGGGTAACTATTAAGTACCTTACTGTGATTGTTTTCAATTCAAATGGTCAAAACAAGCAAAAATAGCTTATTAGCATAGAGCCATTTCTAAAGCAAGAATTTTGCAAGGACTGTCTGGGAGTGGTCTGAGTGGGAAGGGGAAAACTGAAAACTATCTATTATTGGCAGAGAGGTTTGGATTGAACTATATTTCTTATTGGTCTATTAACTAACGTATCGCCTGGTAATGTCGCCAGGCCGGCCAACACTCCAAAACAGGCTGAAATTTCACGTAGTCTTTTCAAACAGCTCTTACACTAAAAGGGCATTATCATAATTTTCACTATTTCACAGTATTATTCCAGCCTAATAGAGTAGATATATATAAAAAACACAGGAAATCACGTTTTTGACTGCACTGGGCCTTTAAGCACAGTGCTTTTAATGGGTCAAAGTAATTGCCTGCTGTGCAGTATTTGATAATTGCACTTTTAGGACACGCTGCTAAAAATTAAAAAGCAGAAATGTAAATATTGTAAAGCAAACACAGATTCAATAAAGGGCCCAGCAATTCAATAGAGGCAGCAATTCAACTTAATTCCACTTTAGCAAGAAGCTATCACGAAACATATTTAAACATTGAGCTCTCATGCATTTGCAAAGCAGAGAGCAGAACTGTAGCTATTGTAAAACACACACAGCTTGTGGTGAGAGCTGCCTTTGATACTGTGAACCACCAGATCCTCCTCTCCACCCTCTCCGAGTTGGGCATCTCCGGCGCGGCCCACGCTTGGATTGCGTCCTACCTGACAGGTCGCTCCTACCAGGTGGCGTGGCGAGAATCTGTCTCCGCACCACGTGCTCTCACCACTGGTGTCCCCCAGGGCTCTGTTCTACGCCCTCTCCTATTCTCGCAATACACCAAGTCACTTGGCTCTGTCATATCCTCACATGGTCTCTCCTATCATTGCTATGCAGACGACACTCAATTAATCTTCTCCTTTCCCCCTTCTGATAACCAGGTGGCGAATCACATCTCTGCATGTCTGGCAGACATATCAGTGTGGATGACGGACCACCACGTCAAGCTGAACCTCTGCAAGACGGAGCTGCTTTTCCTCCCGGGGAAGGACTGCCCGTTCCATGAACTCGCCATCACGGTTGACAACTCCATTGTGTCCTCCTCCCAGAGTGCTAAGAACCTTGGCGTGACCCTGGACAACACCCTGTCGTTCTCCACTAACATCAAGGCGGTGACCCGATCCTGTAGGTTCATGCTCTACAACATTCGCAGAGTACGACCCTGCCTCACACAGGAAGCGGCGCAGGTCCTAATCCAGGCACTTGTCATCTCCCGTCTGGATTACTGCAACTCGCTGTTGGCTGGGCTCCCTGCCTGTGCCATTAAACCCCTACAACTCATCCAGAACGCCGCAGCCCGTCTGGTGTTCAACCTTCCCAAGTTCTCTCACGTCACCCCGCTCCTCCGCTCTCTCCACTGGCTTCCAGTTGAAGCTCGCATCTGCTACAAGACCATGGTGCTTGCCTACGGAGCCGTGAGGGGAACGGCACCTCTGATCAGTCCCTACACCCAAACGAGGGCACTGCGCTCATACACCTCTGGTCTGCTGGCCCCCCTACCTCTGAGGAAGCACAGTTCCCACTCAGCCCAGTCAAAACTGTTCGCTGCTCTGGCACCCCTATGGTGGAACAAGCTCCCTCACGACGCCAGGACAGCGGAGTCTATCACCACCTTCCGGAGACACCTGAAACCCCACCTCTTTAAGGAATACCTGGGATAGGATAAAGTAATCCTTTAACCCCCCCCCCCCCCCCTAAAAATATTTAGATGCACTATTGTAAAGTGGTTGTTCCACTGGATATCATAAGGTGAATGCACCAATTTGTAAGTCGCTCTGGATAAGAGCGTCTGCTAAATGACTTAAATGTAAATGTAAATGAATCGTCCCCCACAACATCACAGTGGGACCAGAGGTGGATCAACAGCTGGGCTCTGGCTGCCACCAGCTGACCCTGCATGCCTCTAACGGGGTCTCGGTCTTGGGCGTGTCCACTGAGCTGCAGGTGTGTCTGCTGGAGCCTGTGGAGGGCCTGCTGGGATCAGTGATGGCTGAGGAGGGGGAGTGTCCAGACTCAGACCTCTATGTTAGTGTCTCCCTGGACCGGGGAGCCCCGGTGCAGCTTCTCTTCCAGGTGTCTGGAGCCAACGACAGCATCTCCGAGACCAGAGATATGGAAAACACCAGCATGCAGGTTTACGATATCTCAACCACTATCCAAGGTACCTACCCAAATACAATCAGAAACAATGACAGAAGATAGAAGATTGTTTATTTATATAAGCTGTTTTGTTACAGGAGCTTTGCAAGTGAAAGTCAGGGCCTGGAATGTCTTCTCACACATGGATGTGAATGTGGGGAACACAGCAGCAGTTTGTCACAATAAATCAGACTTTCAGACAGAGGACCATAAAAGGCTTGCCCGGGCTAATGTGGAAATCACTTCCGATACAGAAAGTCCATCTGACTTCACTCAAAGTGTCACACTTGGGTTAACTGGTTTGAGTGAAGTACCCGGAATCAGTGAACCTGGGATACAACTTGAATGGGAATGCAGTAAGTACCAGGGCTGAGAACACTCACCTCTCATTTCAACTCATTAATAGGCTACAGTAACAAAGTCTGTCAAGACTATTTGCGTGGCTCACTTGTTCAAGTCTTATCTTCAAGGGTTGTGCCTGTTATAAATCTGAAATCCGAAGATTTTAGTTTTCAGTTCAGGCATAATCTTTCTATGAGTAGAATTGTAACAATGATGGTATTTCTCTGGTTTCCGGGTGACAGTATCGATTGTGTAGTACCTTTAATGTCCTTTCAGCACAGATGTTATACTCAAACCATGTTTCCCATTTATTCCAACAGATGAAGAATGTAAATGCAGAGACAAAACAAACCAGGAGACTCATGTGATTACAGCAGCCTGTCTTCCAGACCCATTTATTTTTGATATATATAGTTTTACTGTGCAGAAGAAAAATGGGGCCGGGGCTCAAGTGGCTAAAGCAGAGAAATGCATCACTGTTACTCTGCCAGAATTCACTGATGTTACCATAAGGTAAAACGAGGGAGGGAATGGCTCATTAGACAGATGTATAATCCTGAGTGACATTTTGTTTGTTAGGAGAGGTTTGCATTATCAAACGAAGAAGCTAAATGGCTGATTTGAATCAAATTCTAAGTTACAGTAATCTATGTCCCAGAAGATCTATTGTATGATAAAAGCTAACCTTTATTCTTCTAGTTTTTCTACCAACCCAGTGAACATAAACAACGATGTAAGGCTAAAATTGGAGTTTACCATCACAACGAGTTGCCCAACAGTAGTTTGGCATGTTGAGGACACAAGACCTTTGACAGTAAGTCTGAGACTCCTTTATTGTGCACACAGGCATATTTATGAATAGTGGTTTCAGTGCATGAATAGATAGAACTTCTGTTGTCTAATTTAAGATTAAATATACTTTATTAGTCCAGACGGAACTGTCTTCTGCTATTAACCAACCCCACTGACATGCACACAAACACACAGCTGTTTGAACACACATACACGCAAACACACATTCATTTGTAATTTGTCACATGAGCAAAATAAGCAACCAAAATGTATGCATGTGAAGTTCGATTGTATAGAAGCTGTAGTCATTCTGTACAACGACAGTGTCTATGAAGGCAACATATTTAATTTTGAGCTAATTTCTTCTAGGGAGACCTCAAACACTGCTACAAAAAAGCAAAGACCCCTGCTACACAGAATAAATGGTGGCAATGAATACATGGTGACAAGTGACAATCTGAAAAATGCACAGTCCAGATCTCTGAATCTCTATGTGATAGTGTATGGTAGGTATTCACTGATTTTAGAGTATGTGTTGTTACACGTGCTTTAGTTACAGATAATAGTAGGATGAGCATCACTTATGTTGAACCTGACATCAGAATGTCAAATTAGCCATTGTAAAGTGGGCCAATGAAGTCAAGTCAATCTGCCTACCTCTCGGGAACAACAGTTACAACTACATTGTCTATGGTGGTTACTCTAATAAATGGGGATAGAAAAACCAATGCCACAATCACCACTGAGGTTTGTCATCAAGTAAAAATCCTATCATTTACTTAATGATTTAATGCATGGAATCTGTCCTGCCTTTCTGCTCCATAGAGCTCACATTTATAATGTAGCATCTGGAGCTCTCATTTGATTGTTGTCCCCCAAGGTGTGGCCAGCCAGCTCCAGTTCCTCAGTGGAGAATCTGCAGTCTGTGGTTGAGAACACTGTCGCTCAGCTACAGCAGCAGGGGTTGCTCACTGGGGAGACCCTGGGACAGATGTTCAAGTCTGTGTCCGACATTCTGAATAAGGGCTCCAGTGAGGATCAGAAAGGTGCCAAGGAGGAGGTGAGAATGGGGTAATATGCTAAGGTCATAGGGAGCATGGGCTTTGATGCCAGGAATGTCTACACCAGGGATGGCAACTGGCGAACCGCTTTTGTAGTCCCTTGCTGCTGGTGTAATGCATTTAGTTAAGAGCCATAAGTAGTTTAACTGCAGAAATGGACTGAATGCAAAAATCAGTTGACTGCATGTGTGGCTATGGATGAGGGTACGCAGACCCGCGAGCCACTGCAGCTCCTAATGATGAGTTCACATTTTTTGTGTCCCCCACCCCGTCAAAGTTGCCCATCCCTGGTCTAGGGACTCTGTGTATTGGTGAAAATAAGACATTACACTAAACTAAAAGTTACAATAAATTAGTTTGAAGTTCAAGACAAAATGAAGTGTCTCTTTAGATGGATGTTTGTAAGGGATTCTGATTGATGTTCCAGCTGCGAGAACAGATGGTGTTTAGATGGATGTTTGTAAGGGATTCTGATTGATGTTCCAGCTGCGAGAACAGATGTTTCCTCAGGAAGCGCAAGTTACGGCCAGAGCAGTGGCAGGGATCACCAAGCGGGGGGAAGAGGTCAATTCCGCTGCTCAGGTACACTTGGATATGGGAGCAAGGAAACATAATCTTTCCCAAACATGTATTGCTGAAAGAAAGCGGAGATTTAGTTCACAATGTTGTGCTATGGATCTTTTCCAGCTAGAAGCTAGCTCCCTGATGGCAGACCTCCGCTCTTCCCTCCTCTATATGAATGTCAGTGAGCATGGTGGAGAAGAGATGGTGCAGGCAGCTACACCAATTGTTGAGGCAGCCAGCAATATCCTGGGAGTTTCTTCAAATGCAAGCACACAGGTGATATATATAGCTTCACCGAGTTCCCTGATGACAGTAATGAACTATGGTTACTTTTCAGGACTACTGCATTTTGTTTGTCTTTCACGGAGAAAGGTCTCAAAGATTCTCATTAACAGCATGGACAATATGCAGAGTGCACTGTTAAATGGCTAAAAGGTTGGTCAGGAGCCTGCCATTATCAAGAGCCCTGAGATCAGTGTGTATGCTAACAGGTAAGAGACAGAGCATTGGAGTGGAAACGTTACAATAAAAAATGCAAGGCCTGTCACATAAATGTAATTTGTATTTAAAATACAATATCTCAAAAACAAAACGCTCCTGTTAATGTCACGGCTGTCGAAAGGAGCGGACCAAAGTGCAGCGTGGTTGTAGTTCCACATTTGATTTAATTCGTGAAACTTTGCAATTCATAAATAACTGAATTTGACAAAACAACAAACTGTGACGCAGAGAGAAACAAACACTACTCAAAATATAATAACCCACAAAACCCAGAAAGAAAAACCCCTACTTAAATATGATCTCCAATTAGAGACAACGAGGGCCAGCTGCCTCCAATTGGAGATCACCCCCCCAAACAAAACATAGATATAGAAAACATAGAAAAAAAACACAAAACACCCCCTGTCACCCTAACCTACTCTACCATAGAAAAAAACATCTTACTATGGTCAGGAAGTGACAGTACCCCCCCCCCCCCCCAAAGGTGCAGACTCCGAATTCCCCTAAACACAAAACAAAAAAGGGAGGGTAGGGTGGGTAACTCCTATCTATGGCGGCTCTAGTGCAGTCCACATAACCTTATCCTCCAGCAGAGGAGGCGGCTCCGGTACGGGGCGTAACCCCTGCTCCACCCGCTGATCCCTCTGCTTTAGTACCACCGGACCGTGGATCGGAGGAGGAGGAACCGGACTGTAGATCATCGCTGGAGGTTCTGGGCTGCAGGCCGTCGCTGAAGACTCTGGGCTGCAGGCCGTCGCTGAAGACTCTGGGCTGCAGGCCGTCGCTGAAGACTCTGGGCTGCAGGCCGTCGCTGAAGACTCTGGGCTGCAGGCCGTCGCTGAAGACTCTGGGCTGCAGGCCGTCGCTGAAGACTCTGGGCTGCAGGCCGTCGCTGAAGACTCTGGGCTGCAGGCCGTCGCTGAAGACTCTGGGCTGCAGTTTTGAGAAGAACCCTTATACTTGGAGTGAGGGGGGTAACATCAGTGGTGCCATGGGGTCTGTGTCTCTCACCAGACAGGATGGATCAGCACACCCTGTGGAGAACCTGTCTGAGGAGATTGAGGTCAGAAAGCTGCAAATGTGTACCAATTTTAGTGGAGCTTTTCTCTTACGAGCCCTTGATGTCCAAGACTTACAGTATATCTTCTAAGATAATGTCCAAGACTTATACTTTAAAGACTATATGATCAAGTAGACAGAATTATGATTACAGTTGTATATATTACAAGATCTTCTATGATTCTCAGATCCTCTTGCCGAGACTTGAAGGCGGGCAGGTGAACAGCACAATCCTTGACCTGGGAAACTACGGCACACTGATGATTGACGTCCCTTCACATTTACATTACATTTACGTCATTTAGCAGACGCTCTTATCCAGAGCGACTTACAAATTGGTGCATTCACCTTATGATATCCAGTGGAACAACCACTTTACAATAGTACATCTATATCTTTTGGGGGGGGGGGTGGATGAACGCAGTGCCCTTCTTTGGGTGTAGGGACTGATCAGAGCCTGAAGGTACGGAGGTGCCGTTCCCCTCACAGCTCCTTAGGCAAGCACCATGGTCTTGTAGCAGATGCGAGCTTGAACTGGAAGCCAGTGGAGTGTGCGGAGGAGCGGGGTGACGTGCGAGAACTTTGGAAGGTTGAACACCAGACGGGCTGCGGCGTTCTGGATGAGTTGTAAGGGTTTAATGGCACAGCCAGCAGCGAGTTGCAGTAATCCAGACGGGAGATGACAAGTACCTGGATTAGGACCTGCGCCGCTTCCTGTGTAAGGCAGGGTCGTACTCTGCGAATGTTGTAGAGCATGAACCTACAGGATCGGGTCACCGCCTTGATGTTAGCTGAGAACGACAGGGTGTTGTCCAGGGTCACGCCAAGGATCTTAGCACTCTGGGAGGAGGACACAATGGAGTTGTCAACCGTGATGGCGAGATCATGGAATGGGCAGTCCTTCCCCAGGAGGAAGAGCAGCTCCGTCTTGCCGAGGTTCAGCTTGAGGTGGTGATCCGTCATCCACACTGATATGTCTGCCAGACATGCAGAGATGCGATTCGCCACCTGGTTATCAGAAGGGGGAAAGGAGAAGATTAATTGTGTGTCGTCTCTGTAGCAATGATAGGAGAGACCATGTGAGGATATGACAGAGCCAAGTGACTTGGTGTATAGCGAGAATAGGAGAGGGCCTAGAACTGAGCCCTGGGGGACACCAGTGGTGAGAGCACGTGGTGCGGAGACGGATTCTCGCCACGCCACCTGGTAGCAGCGACCTGTCAGGTAGGACGCAATCCAAGAGTGAGCCACGCCAGAGATGCCCAACTCGGAGAGGGTGGAGAGGAGGATCTGATGGTTCACAGTAACAAAGGCAGCAGATAGGTCTAGAAGGATGAGAGCAGAGGCGAGAGAGTTAGCTTTAGCAGTGCGGAGAGCCGCCGTGACACAGAGAAGAGCGGTCTCAGTTGAATGGCCAGTCTTGAAACCTGACTGATTTGGATCAAGAAGGTCATTCTGAGAGAGATGGCAAGAGAGCTGGCCAATGACCTCACGCTCAAGAGTTTTGGAGAGAAAAGAAAGAAGGGATACTGGTCTGTAGTTGTTGACATCGGAGGGATCAAGTGTAGGTTTTTTGAGAAGAGGTGCAACTCTCGCTCTCTTGAAGACGGAAGGGATGTAGCCAGCGGTCAAGGATGAGTTGATGAGCGAGGTGAGGTAGGGGAGAATGTCTCCAGAAATGGTCTGGAGAAGAGAGGAGGGGATAGGGTCAAGCGGGCAGGTTGTTGGGCGGCCGGCCGTCACAAGTCGCAAGATTTCATCTGGAGAGAGAGGGGAGAAAGAGGTCAAAGCATAGGGTAGGGCAACGTGAGCAGGACCAGCGGTGTCGTTTGACTTAACAAATGAGGATTGAATGTCATCAACCTTCTTTTCAAAATGGTTGACGAAGTCATCCGCAGAGAGGGAGGAGGGGGGGAGGGGGAGGAGGATTCAGGAGGGAGGAGAAGGTGGCAAAGAGCTTCCTAGGGTTAGAGGCAGATGCTTGGAATTTAGAGTGGTAGAGCCCGGAGCCCTGTTCTGTGAGCTCGCAATGAGTCGTCAAGCCACGGAGCAGGAGGGGAGGACCGAGCCGGCCGGGAGGATAGGGGACATAGAGAGTCAAAGGATGCAGAAAGGGAGGAGAGGAGGGTTGATGAAGCAGAATCAGGAGATTGGTTGGAGAAGGATTGAGCAGAGGGAAGAGATGATAGGATGGAAGAGGAGAGAGTAGCAGGAAAGAGAGAGCGAAGGTTGCGACGGCGCAATACCATCTGAGTAGGGGCAGAGTGAGTAGTGTTGGAGGAGAGCGAGAGGGAAAAGGATACAAGGTAGTGGTCGGAGACTTGGAGGGGAGTTGCAGTGAGATTAGTAGAAGAACAGCATCTAGTAAAGATGAGGTCAAGCGTATTGCCTGCCTTGTGAGTAGGGGGGGACGGTGAGAGGGTGAGGTCAAAAGAGGAGAGGAGTGGAAAGAAGGAGGCAGAGAGAAATGAGTCAAAGGTAGACGTAGGAAGGTTAAAGTCACCCAGAATTGTGAGGGGTGAACCATCCTCAGGAAAGGAACTTATCAAGGCGTCAAGCTCATTGATGAACTCTCCAAGGGAACCTGGAGGGCGATAAATGATAAGGATGTTAAGCTTGAATGGGCTAGTGACTCTGACAGCATGGAATTCAAAGGAGGAGATAGACAGTTGGGTCAGGGGAGAAAGAGAGAATGTCCACTTGGGAGAGATGAGGATTCCAGTGCCACCACCCCGCTGACCAGATGCTCTCGGGGTATGCGAGAACACGTGGTCAGACGAGGAGAGAGCAGTAGGAGTAGCAGTGTTTTCTGTGGTAATCCATGTTTCCATCAGCGCCAAGAAGTCGAGGGACTGGAGGGTAGCATAGGCTGAGATGAACTCTGCCTTGTTGGCCGCAGACCGGCAGTTCCAGAGGCTGCCGGAGACCTGGAACTCCACGTGGCTCGTGCGCGCTGGGACCACCACGTTAGAGTGGCAGCGGCCACGCGGTGTGAAGCGTTTGTGTGGCCTGTGCAGAGAGGAGAGAACAGGGATAGACAGACACATAGTTGACAGGCTACAGGAGAGGCTACGCTAATGCAAAGGAGATTGGAATGAAAATGAACTAAACAACTGGGGAAGCGAGAGAGCAGGGCCTCCCTCACTAACCATTCACTGAAACACTCAAATATAACTTCTCCAACTTCCACTTTAGAAATTATAATTGATGTAAACTACAGTGGTTCAATGTTTCCAGGAATAGGCTCAAACTTAGTTTATTCAGCTAGATAACTTGGTACAGTATTCTTCCGTGAAACCCACCCAGTGCACCGTATCCTATGACGCCGTAGCTAACTAGCATGCTAGCATCCAATAACACACAGTTAGCACCAGTACTTGGTTACAACAAACTACCAATGGATCATTCGTGTCCGTGTCTAGTTCCTTTCATAACGCAGAAGTAATTAAACGTTGGCTAGCTAACACAAAGTCAGTCCTGTTAGCTACACAAGTGGACTACACATCTCGAAAGTTCAGAAAGTTAAGCTTACGTTGCAAAAATCTTATTGACTAAAAATGATACAGTACTGCTAGCTGGTAGAGTTGGCTAGCTAGCAGTGGCTGCGTTTACCTTTATCTTTGATACAAAGACAACTATGTGCCAGCTCCACGCACAGTACCCCCCCCCCCCCCCCCCCCAAATGCCAAACGTCCTGCACGGTGTTGGGCTGTAAGCACAACCCCCACCTGTGGACGTCGGGCCCTCATACCACCTTCATGGAGTCTGTTTCTGACCGTTTGAGCAGACACATGCACATTTGTGGCCTGCTGGAGGTCATTTAGCAGGGCTCTGGCAGTGCTTCTCCTGCTCCTCCTTGCACAAAGGCGGAGGTAGCGGTCCTACTGCTGGGTTGTTGCCCTCCTACGGCCTCCTCCACGTCTCCGGATGTACTGGCCTGTCTCCTGGTAGCGCCTCCATGCTCTGGACACGCTGACAGGCACAGCAAACCTTCTTGCTACAGCTCGCATTGATGTGCCATCCTGGATGAGCTGCACTACCTGAGCCACTTGTGTGGGTTGTAGACTCCATCTCATGCTACCACTAGAGTGAAAGCACCGCCAGCATTCAAAAGTGACCAAAACATCAGCCAGGAAGCATAGGAACTGAGAAGTGGTCTGTGGTCCCCACCTGCAGAACCACTCCTTTATTGGGGGTGTCTTGCTAATTGCCTATATTTTCCACATGTTGTCTATTCCATTTGCACAACAGCATGTGAAATTTATTGGTAATCAGTGTTGCTTCCTAAGTGGACAGTTTGATTTCACAGAAGTGTGATTGACTTGGAGTTACATTGGGTTGTTTAAGTGTTCCCTTTATTTTTTTGAGCAGTGTATATATATCCCTGGACAAGTGTCCATCATGTAACTAAATCTTCTTACACTGTATATTCTGCAGTAATATGTTCTTCATGAGGACGGCAAAGGATTTCCGTGATGGCCACATCTGTTTTTCTGTGATTAGCCGGCCTCCAACGAGCACCTTCACGTGTCCAGCGAGTCTCCTGCTGTTTCTCTCTGTTGCTCTGCACCATGCTGACCAGCATCATGTTTTGGGGCATCCCTACCGACCCCTCTGAGCAGACCATGGTCCTGGGTATGGACGCCTGCACAGTAATGGGGGCATTTGGAAATGGTAGGTTTTCAGAACAATAACTCGTTCTTCTTTCTCTTTCTACTCCTGTAGGTCATATCGAGTTCACCTGGCAGCAGCTGATGATTGGAGTTCAGAGTTCAATCATAATGCTTCCAATTAATCTCCTCATTGTGAGTATCTTCAGAAACACCCGCCCCCGAGAGACGAAGCCTGGAAAGCCCAAGGCAGAGGTGTCCAAGCAGGGGAAGACTGGCAGAGGGTCTCGCTCACAGCCCCCCTCCCCACAAAGAGAGAGAGAACTCACGCCAGACACAGTCATCAAGGTAAAAGAAGTAAACAATTTTAACAGAATTCATAATCAAGAGTCAGCCTGTTTGCATCGCCACAGTAGCAAAGCTGTTAATACAGTGCATTCGGAAAGTATTCAGACCCTTTCCCTTTTTCCATATTTTGTTACGTTACAGCCTTATTCTAAAATGGATTAAATAAATACAAATCCTCATCAATCTACACACAATACCCCCCAATAACAAAGCAAAATCTATTTTTTTTTACTTTAGCAAATGTATTTAAAAAAAAAAAACAGATACCTTATTTACATAAGTATTCAGACCCTTTGCTATGAGACTCGAAATTGAGCTCAGGTGCATCCTGTTTCCATTGATCATCCTTAAGATGTTTCTACAACTTGGAGTCCACCTGTGGTAAATTCAATTGATTGGACATGCTTTGTAAAGGCACACGCCTGTCTATATAAGGTCCCACAGTTGACAGTGCATGTCAGAGCAAAAACCAAGCCATGAGGTCAAAGGAATTGTCTGTAGAGCTCTGAAGCAGGATTGTGTTGAGGCACAGATCTGGGGACGTGTACCAAAAATATTCTGCAGCACTGAAGGTCCCCAAGAACACAGTGCCCTTCATCATTCTTAAACGGAAGAAGTTTGGAACCACCAAGACTCTTCTTAGAGCTGTCCGCCCGGCCAAACTGCGCAATCGGGGGAGAAGGGCCTTGGTCAGGGAGGCCTGATGGTCACTCTGACAGAGTTCCTCTGTGGAGATGGGAGAATCTTCCAGAAGGACAACCATCTCTGTAGCACTCCACCAATCAGGCCTTTATGGTACAGTGGCCAGACGGAAGCCACTCCTCAGCAAAAAGCACATGACAGCCACTTTGGAGTTTGCCAAAAGGCACCTAAAGGACTCTGACTCTCAAACAAGATTCTGTGGTCTGATGAAACAAAGATAGAACTCTTTGGCCGAATGCCAAGCACCTGGCAACATCCCTACGGTGAAACATGGTGGTGGCAGCATCATGCTGTGGGGATGTTTTTCAGAGGCAGGGACTGGGAGACTAGTCAGGATTGAGGGAAAGATGAATGGAGCAAAGTACAGAGAGTGACGAAACCTGCTCCAGAGCGCACAGGACCTCAGACTGGGGTGAAGGTTCACCTTCCAACAGGACAATGACCCTAAGAACACAGCCAAGACAACACAGGAGTGGCTTTGGGACAAGTCTCGGTTTTTGCTTTGTCATTATGGGGTATTGTGTGTAGATTCATGAGGACAGAAAAAACGATTTAATACATTTTAGAATAAGGCTGTAACGTACCAAAATGTGGAAAAAGTCAAGGAGTCTTTCTGAATGCACTGTTATTCTCTCAGGACATAAAGAAGATTGCTCAGTCACTCTCCAAGGCTATGAAGAGCCCCATTCCACGCTTGGAGTTAAAGATGAAGCCTGGACAACAGACTGATATCAACACTCTGCTCTCCCTGGTGGAGGACATCATCCGGCAGCAGAACCGAGCCGGTGGGGAGTTCTACACTGATGCCTCCAAGAAAGAGGGATCTCTCATTCTCTCACTAGGGGTAACCAATCTGCAAGGGGGGGGGGGGGGGGGGGGGGGGTTGTCTGCATTGCACTGCTGGTTGATCTGATAACATGTTCTGGTAGCATGTCCAGAGATTAAATATTTACAGTATATAGTGGCTAAAGTTTAATCATTGTTGTCAGTCAGCCAAAGGATAATCATATGATATATGGCTTAAACCAAAACTCAGAATTTATAACCAGATTAAAAACAGCTAGAACCTTATAACACCTCACCTTACAAGAAACCAAAGACCCCTGTTTGCCACGTTGAGAACCGGGATACTGCCTCTGGCAATTAAGTTTAGTAGGTTAAATGCAATAATTGAAGAAGAGCAGCTAGGAGCGATTCAGGGGAGGTTGAGAATTAACTGTACTTTACATTTACATTTTACATGTACGTACATGATAATTTAAGAGTAACCTTGTTTGATAAAATGCAACAACTCAAACCAGAAATTAGAGATAAAGAAAAACTGGAATGCTTATTTAGAAAATAAGTGTTCCTGGTTACAAATGCTGTTTCCAAAGCATGGAAGATACATCAAGAAAAGCTACACTGAGTACACAAAACATTATGAACACCTGCTCTTTTCCTTACATAGACTGACCAGGTGAATCCAGGTGAAAGCTATGATCCCTTATTGATGTCACTTGTTAAATCCACTTCAATCAGTGTAGATGAAGGGGAGGAGACAGGTTAATTAAATAAGGATTTTAAAAGCCTTGAGACAATTGAGACATTGTGCCATTCAGAGGGTGAATGGGCAAGACAAAATATTGTATAACCTTTGAAGGGGGTATGGTAGAAGGTCCCAGGTGCACCGGATTGAGTGTGTCAAGAACTGCAATGCTGCTGGGTTTTTCATGCTAAACAGTTTTCCGTGTGTATCAAGAATAGTCCACCACCCAAAGAACATCCAGCCAACATGACACAGCTGCGGGAAGCATTGGAATCAACATTGACCAGCATCCCTGTGGAACGCTTATCAAACCTTGTACAGTCCATGCCCAGACGAATTCAGGCTGTTCTGTGGGAAAAAGGGAGTGCAACTCAATATTAGGAAGGTGTTCCTAATGTTTTATTCCTAATGTTTTGTACATGGTTTTGTCAAAATTGTTCAAGCTCAGTAAATTTATGGACAACAATATTCAAACCTTGTCCCTGATTTTCAAGCTAATTTAAGTCAGGACTTAGACTGGACCACTCAAGAACACTCAACGCCTATTGGAAAGCCATTCCGGTGTGTCTTTGGCAATACCCATAACGTGATCCTGCCACCACAATACTTGAAAATACAGAGGACCAACAACATTGCATTCACTCCCGATTACTGGCCTGTATGACAAAGTGAAAAAATCCACTCCAAATCATAAATTCAGTTTGCAACAAGGCTGTTAAGCAATACTGCAAGACAATACAGCAAAGAAATGTACCTTTAAAAATGACAGGTTTAGGTCAAATACAACACATATAATTGTCACCAGCAGGGACTGGGGAGTTTGTCGGGATCAAAATAAATATGAAAGGAGCAGTTTAAATGGGTTTGTATGCGTGCAAATATATCATTATTTTCTTTGCTACTGCAGATATAGTGCTCCTACAAGCCCATATGGGCTGGGCATTTTTAAATTGCAAGACACTTTAAGATGCAAGACACTTTCAGAGACCAACATGTGTGGGAGCCCTGAGAAGACTGGGGATGGGAGCCAGAAAAGGAGCACCAACAGCCAGTATCTGTACAGGCAGCTATGCCATGTCGAGGAGCTGAGCCTACTGGGACCTTCTCGCTTCCCCAACCCAGACAGCTACTGCCGGGCAGTGCAGCAGGTCCGGGGCATGAAGGGGCTGATAGAGTCCCACCTCTCTTCTTCCAGCCTGGGAGGGGACCAGATGGCTCGAAGCCAAAGCCCAGCAGAGAGCAGTGAGGTAGACACCAGCAGTAAGAAGCATGGCGGGCTGCCCTGGTGGTTTGTGTTTATCGGCTGGATACTGGTGGCAGCCACCAGCGGAGTATCTGGATACTTCACCATGATGTATAGGCTGACCTATGGGAAGGACTCCATGGTCGTATCTTTCTTTGAGAGCCTCTTTATCACTCAGCCACTGAATGTGAGACCTACAGTACAATACATACTATACAATGTAAGATGCCCTGCAGCATGTATCTGTAATCTGGGTATTACTTTGTGGATTTCCTAACACAGGTGCTAGGTTTTTCAGCCTTCTTTGCTCTCGTTCTGAAGAAAATCTGGAGGATTATGGGGATCCAAAGTTTGAGGGGGAGCGCTTTATATACAAGCCGATTTTCCATATCTCAGGCATAACAATATATCCTTTCTACTTTCCTTATTCATTGTTACAGATATTGTGTTTACTTGTATATGAGATAGCTAAGACTAGATACAGCTTGTTTTCAACTTTTACAACCATCTTGTCCACAGATGACCCGGAAGTAGTCTGGGCTGTCAGGAGGGATAGCACATGCAGCTTCTACCAGCCCCCTCCTCCCACAGACATCGAGAGGATGAGGAACAACATGATCAAGGAGCAGGTCTTCTCCCTCATCAAAGAGATTCTCAGTAAGAGGAACCGCTTTTTCGTTCACTGCACTGTCATTCACTGCACCTATTGGTTAACATACATGTTTAAGGCCTATGATTCTGTTGCTGCCTACATGGGGTTCATGTGGATGTTGCTCCTGGTGGCGTATGGTCAACGGGACCATAACGCTTACTTCCTGACTCAGCACATTCGGCAGAGCTTCAGCCAAGGGATCTCAGACAGCATGAGCTACGGAAATGTGTTCACCTGGGCAAATACCTCTCTCCTCAGCAACCTCTTTGGAGAGTACCCAGGTAGCATTCTCTAAAAAAATTATGTTTATTTCATAGAAAGAGAAATTGTATAGGTGAAAGCGTGCTAGCGTTTTATCTTTTGGTTATTTTTTGAATGCTGTGTTATAGGTTTCATCACAGATGGGAACTCCAAACTGGTTGGTAATGCCCGTCTTTGCCAGGTGAGGGTGCAGAAGACGGGCATTAGGAGCGTTGACCAGGTCTCTCTTGGAAAAGAGATGTTATCTCAATGAGAAATATCTGTATAAATAAAGGTAAAATAAAACTTTAAAAAATGTAATAAAAAAGAACTCCTGCCGCATCGCCCGCTCCATGCGCCAGGCTGTACCTGACTGCCATGCTCCATACTCATGGGAGGTGGAGGACACGGGCTCCTATGGGCCAGGCTGGAACCGCTCTGTGAGTGAAAACACCTCAAGGACCCTCCGCAGCCCCTGGCAGTACCAAACTCAGGCCTGACTCAGAGCCCAACCCATCTGGGGTAGTGTGGTTCTCTACAGGGGGGGGGTTGTGGTAGACCTGGGCCCTGACTCACAGAATGCTAGCAGGTAAATGAACATTTACAGTGCTTAATGTTTAAAAATGATCTGAATTATCAAACCATCTTTGTGGTAGAGAAAGATGTTATTTTATTCATCCATGTCTTCTGTCCCTGCAGTACCCTTCAATATCTGTTTGACAACACCTGGCTTGATTTGTTCACCCAAGCAGTCTTTGTCGAGTTCACAGTGTACAATGCCAATGTCAACCTCTTCTGCACTGTCACACTCATGCTGGAGACCACAACTGTAGGTGAGACAGTTGTTATATCTCTCTATGAATACAGCATAAAGTAAGTATTTAAAGGCATCCAAAACTCAGATTGTCAGCACCTGTCTTATTCTCTCAGGAGCGTTCCAGTTTCGCAGTGAGCTGCAGAGTGTCCGACTATACCAGTCCACCGGTGGACTCCACATCTTTGTCATGGCCTCTGAGGTCATCTATTTCCTCTTTATCTTCTACTACATGTATGTTCAGGTAAGCCTTAATTTAAATATCTTTCTTATGTGTAAAGCGTATAAAATCTGTGACACAATTGTCTAGTGCCATTGTTCTGGAATTCCTCCTGAGTCTAACTCTTCTCTTCTCCTCACAGGGAAAACTGATGAAGCAGCAAAAGTGGGCTTACTTCAAGACAAAGTGGAACCTGCTGGAGCTTGCCATCATCCTCCTGAGCTGGAGCGCACTGTCTGTCTTCATTAAGAGGACCCTGTTAGGGAACCGGGACATGGAGTACTACCACAACCATAAAGACCAGTGAGTTCACACTGGGTTGGGGTATCATGGGTTTCTGCTATTCTTTCGCTAGTCTGCTATCCCTATTGTTGGTCAGTTTCTCCTGTGCGATGTTCAACTTCTCCACTCTCTATCCAGGTTTGCCAGTTTCCATGAGACAGCCACAGCAGATGCAGTGCTGGGGTATCTGATCGCATTCCTGGTGCTACTGGCTACAGTCAAACTGTGGCATCTGCTGAGGTTCAACCCCAAACTAAACATGATCACAGCCACACTGCAACGGGCCTGGACTGACATATCAGGCTTCCTCGTGGTCATCACCATTATGTTCGTGGCCTATTCTATCGCTATAAAGGGTCTTTCTCAAACACCTAACCTAGAAGTTGTCCAACTTCATCCTCATTCTCTTCTTATGTGATGTTATGCTTGTGTATGATGGGTGTCCCCTCGACTTGCAGTGTGAATGTAAACTGTGATCATTCTCTGTCTGCAGTCTAATCTGATGTATGGCTGGAAGCTGTACTCATATAGGACTCTCCTGGATTCTGCTCTAACCATGGTCAGCTTGCAACTGGGCATCTTCAACTATGACGAGGTTAGTAAAGTAGTACAGCTCTACTAGACTCCTGATTACTGCTGTAGTCATGATGGTAGCTTTGTGATTAAATTCTGTAACATCTCCTTCCAATCCAGGTTCTTGATTATAACCCGGTGCTTGGTGCGTTCCTCATTGGCTCTTGCATTATATTCATGACCTTTGTGGGTCTGAACCTGTTCATCTCAGTCATCCTGGTGGCGTTCACTCAAGAGCAAATACACCACAAGGTACTGTGCATCAATCTTACACTATGTAAAATTAACTTCCCTCTCTATGTATTCACAGGGAGCTGTCATTTTCAGTTCTGTTGCTTCATAGGAGCAGTGATGCATTTTGTTGACTTGTTGCCTCTAGCTGTTTAGTTATCGAATATATCATGCATGAATGAGGCTATTTGTGCCGTTTTGTGATCTAATGCAAAGCTTTAAAAAGATGGAGGAAATAACAACTCCTTCTGTTACCTCACTTTTCTGTCATAAATACACATGTATGGTTATTATGGTAACATGTGAGGGGACAACAATGAGGAGATCAGGATACAAGATAATTCCAATGTTGTATTAGTAACATGTTTGTTGTGAAATTAATAAAAAATGTTTTGAACCATAGCAAACCAGTATTTTGTCAACATTAACCAAATGAGCTGCATAAGAATGAAAAATGATTAGACTTATGTGGAGTAGACAAACAAATGGCCAATTCCCTTCGCTCTTTTAATCCATTAAGAAAATGAGAGGGTCTTCTTAATAAAAAAAAGATAGTGTCTGACAGGTGGGAAGAACGAAAATAAAGTCAGTCTGTAGTCAGAAATGACCATTGCTTCCTCATTTCTTCTCCTTCTTATCTTTCTTAGTGTCTCCCTTCTCTTTTTCCTTGTCCTCTTTCTTCTCTTTCTTGCTGTCATCTTTTTCCTGGCCTTCCTTCTTCTCTGCATCTCGGTTGGCGACCTTGTTGTTGATGAGGTTGTGAAGAGCAACCACGGAGCGGATGAGTGAAGCCAGGTAAACCACCAGCATCTGGTCATTGGTCTTGAGGTAAAATGCCTTGATGAACTCTTGAAGGTTGACGTCAGGCAGCAGGTTGAAGACGTCCTGCAGCTGGTAGATGATCTGGTGGTTGATGGGCAGCTTACCTGTGGCAACTTTGTCCAAATACCCTTTGATATCCACTAACTTGCAGTTGAGGCCCTTTAGGCCATGCACCTGGTTGGTGATGCGTTGAGACAGGGTGCCAACTGTTGTGTCCTTGATGTCTCTGCATAGAGATACAAAATATTTCATTTTAGTGACTTGCATGTTTTAAGTCAACCTGTTTCCCTTTTTGGTGGAAAAACTGGCCTTACATTTTTATGTTAAGAATCAGACTTGGGATTCAAATACCAGTTTTTCAATTACTTTCATATACATTTAAAGTACAGTTCCAGTCAAAAGTTTGGACACACCTACTAATTCAAAGGGTTTTTCTTTATTTTTAATATTTTCTACATTGTAGAATAATAGTGAAGACATCAAAACTGTGAAATAACACATATGGAATCATGTAGTAGCCAAGAAAGTGTTAATCAAATCAAAATAGATTTTAGATTCTTCAAAGTAGCCACCCTTTGCCCTGATGACAACTTTGCACAGTCTTGGCATTCTCTCAACCAGCTTCACCTGGAATGCTTTTCCAACAGTCTTGAGGGAGTTCCCAAATATGCTGAGCACTTGTTGGCTGCTTTTCCTTCACTCTGCGGTCCAACTCATCCCAAACCATCTCAATTGGGTTGAGGTCTGGTGATTGTGGAGGCCAGATCATCTGATGCAGCACTCCATCACTCTTCTTGGTCAAATAGCCCTTACGCAGCCTGGAGGTTTGTTTTGGGTCATTGTCTTGTTGAAAAACAAATGATAGTCCCACTAAGCGCAAATCAGATGGGATGGCGTATCGTTGCAGAATGCTGTGGTAGCCATGCTGGTTAAGTGTGCCTTGAATTATAAATAAATCACAGACCATGTAACCAGCAAAGCACACCATTACACCTCCTCCTCCATACTTCACGGTGGGAACCACACATGCAGAGATCATCCGTTCACCTACTCTGCATCTCACAAAGACACGCCGGTTGGAACCAAAAATCGTACATTTGGACTCAGACTAAAGGACAGGATTCCACCGGTCTAATGTCCATTGCTTGTGTTTCTTGGCCCAAGCAAGTCTCTTCATCTTTTTGTTGTCCTTTAGTAGTGGTTCCTTTGCAGCAATTCAACCATGAAGGCCTGATTCATGCAGTCTCCTCTGAACAGTTGCTGTTGAGATGTCTGTTACTTGAACTCTGTGAAGCATTTATTTGGGCTGCAATCTGAGGTACAGTTAATTCTAATTAATTTATCCTCTGCAGCAGAGGTAACTCTGGGTCTTCCTTTCCTGTGGCGGTCCTCATGAGAGCCAGTTTCATCATAGCACTTGATGGTTTTTGCGACTGCACTTGAAGAAACTTTCAAAGTTCTTGAAATGTTCCACACTGACTGACCTTCATGTCTTAAAGTAACGGACTGTCATTTCTCTTTGCTTATTTGAGCTGTTTCTTGACATAATATGGACTTGGTCTTTTCCAAATAGGGCTCTTATGTATACCACCCCTACCTTGTCACAACACAACTGACTAGCTCAAACGCATTAAAGATAGAAATTCCACAAATGTACTTTTAACAAGGCACACCTGTTAATTGAAATGCATTCCAGGTGATTACCTCATGAAGCTGGTTTAGAGAATGCAAAGCTGTCATAAAGGCAAAGGGTAGCTACTTTGAAGAATCTCAAATTGAAAATATATTTTGATTTGATTAACACTTGCTTACTACATGATTCCATGTGTTATTTCATAGTTTTGATGTCTTCACTATTATTCTACAATGTAGAAAATAGTAAAAATAAAGAAAAACCCTTGAATGAGTAGGTGTGTCCAAACTTTTGACTGGTACTGTACGTATTCAGAAACATTTTATTTGAAAAGAAGTTGAATATTTTAGTGTACACTGAACAAAAATATAACCGCAACATGTAAAGTGTTACTCCCATATTTCATGAGCTGATGTCAATGTTGTGAACAGAGTGCCCTAGGGTGGTGGTGGGGTTGTGGTATGGACAGGCATAAGCTACGGACAACGAATACAATTGCATTTTATCGATGGCAATTTGAATGCAGAGATACCGTGTCGAGATCCTTAGGCCCATTGTCGTGCCATTCATCCATCACCTCATGTTTCAGCATGATAATGCACGGCCCCATGTCTCAAGGATCTGTACACAATTCCTGGAAGAGGAAAATGTCCCAGTTCTTCCATGGCCAGCATACTCACCAGACATGTCACCCATTGAGCAAGTTTGGGATGCTCTGGATCGACATGTACAACAACATGTTCCAGTTTCCGCCAATATCCAGAAACTTCGCTGGAGGAATGGGAAAACATTCTACAGGCCACAATCAACAGCCTGATAAACTCTATGCGAAGAAGATGTGTCGCGCTACATGAGGCAAATGGTGTTCACACCAGATAATGGTGTTCTGATCCATGCCCCTACTTTAAAGGTATATGTGACCAACAGATGCATATCTGTATTCCCAGTCATGTGAAATCCATAGATTAGGGCCTAATGAATTTATTTCAATTGACTGATTTATTTATATGAACTGTAACTCAGTAAAATCTTTGAAATTGTTGCATGTTGTGTTTATATTTTTGTTCGGTGTATATTTAGAAATACACTTGGAAAGCATTTGAAAATAGACTGACTCAAATACACACCCATGCACTTAACCCAGGTATTTAAAAATAGTATTTGAAATAAGTATTTGAAAATGGTTTCAAATACAATTCTTTTTTTACAAATAACCATTCAAATATACAAATGAAAGTACTTGTTTTGGGCTGTGTATTTGAAAATACTCACAGAAAAGTATTTTCAGTACCAGATACTCAAATATACATGTATTTGAACCCAGGTCTGGTCTGAAAAAATGATGAGCAATAACACAAGAACGACAGTCATTTACATATTGAACTTCAAGACAAATGACAAGTACAAACACATTGACCACATGCATGAGTCATGTCTTACCGGAGTAAATGCTCCACTCCCACTTCCTCTGCTTCTTCAGCACCAATCTCACTGGTGACATGTTCAAATGTCTTGGATGTTGGAGTGCCATCCTAAAAACAAAAGAAATGTTACAACCATTAGACCTTCTTCTCAAGTGAGTTTGTCAGTTTTCCTCAACATTAAAGCTCAAAAGGCATCCGTTTCTCCACAACATAACAAACTTTGATTTGTACAGTGACATTCTTTCTAATCCTACAATTTTTAGATTTCACTAAGTGGTAGATGTAAAACTGACATGCAGCATAAACCTTTGTTGCAGAGGTAAGAGTAGAGAATTGTTGTTCCACTTTTACATTAATTCAATAATTCCACTGATAAAAACATACATCATGCACTTCCTCCACAGATATGTAGGCCTCCGTTGGTAGACCCAGGTCTTTCGGTTTCACGTCAATGATGACCAAAACCTATAAACAACCAAAAAAATTGAATTAAAATCTTTATACCATAGTATGTTTACTCACATCAGTAGTAATATGTAATTGCTAAGTAAAAAATTACATCAACATTTTGTATTAAATTCAACTAAAATGTTATACTTATACTTACAGAATTGGTACAATATTGCTTCACGAGTTCATTGATGGCAATGTCATTCTTGTGTAGTTTGGGGCCCGTGTGATACCAACCAACTATTCTTTCTCTTGCTGAAACAATCGGAATACATGTTCGATCACTAAATCACATTGTAGAGTAAAATCTAGCGTTATTAAAATGCATACTAATTTACAAAGAACTCGAGACTTACCATTGACTTTCTTGAACATGTTGTACATGTTCTCCAAATAGTCATGGTCCAGGAACCACACAGAATCATCCTTGTCATCCTCGTCAAATGGCACTGGAAGAAGGGGGGCGGGGGGGGATCAGCCAGATCAACAAGAAACCAAAGTGTAATGAAATAATGGACTGTGGTTGTAGAAATAGGTCACGTTAGGAAACTCACCTGCAAAGCTGTTGGACACATCAAGAACCTTCTTATGCCATGAGCCGAGAAGTACACCCACAACCCTCTTCTGACTTCCAACTTTACCGATTCTGATCAAATACAGAACAAGAGTAGGCTGTTAGCTACAGAGTTTCTGAACTGTCTTTATTGCACACTTGTGACTGTGACATCCCTGACTAGAGAGCTAACGCGTTACAAGTTGGTTAACGTTAGCTAGCTACAATAGCTAGTACAGTGCATAAACGATGCACTAATCGTTGAGGAAACCTGCCATTTGTGTAATATGAGAACTTGTGTATCTAGCTAGCTACTAGCTATACTGGATAGCATTAGGTGAATCAGAGCCTTCCGAGGTGAATCAGCTAGTTAGCTACACAGTAGCTAGTTAGCTAACGTTAACTTGATTGCTCTAAGTTAATTTACTTTCACTAGCTAGTCGTTAAAGTTAGTTAGCTACTATAAACTAGCTAAACTGTAGTTATTTGGGAAACAACAGTGAGTCCACATTTTTGAACAATCATCAACTGTCTAGATCATTCGAATCCTTTACCTGTTAAAATGATCCACCACACTCAGGAGCACCAAGGGATGGACAATAACTTTCTCAACAGCCAACTCCGGCATGTTTATGTGTGAATTGAATTCAATAGAAAATATTTTCGCGACAGAGAACAACAACCACAACCACTGTCAGTGCGCCACAATCCCACAATCCTTCGCGTAGGGTCATGTGACCAAAGAGCCAAAGGTTATGGATTTGTCAAAACTGCGCAAAAAATGCTCCGTTTGGGTTCTAACGTGCATTTTGCATGGATTTGAATACCCTTTAAAAAAAATGTTAGGCGAAATATCTTAAATGAATTTGACAAGCTATTTTTTTAATCGAACGAGTCCAGAATATACTTTGTGTAGAATCATTGCGAAGTTGCAGTTCAAGCTTTTTAGTATGGATTCCTCCATGGGTTGGGCTGTCCCTGGTTTTAACACTAGAGGGCTGTAAACCCAGAAATAACTCTTACACACTGTCCCATCCTGTCACAGTTTGATTCTAGCATGAAAGTGCTTTTGAATTTAGACATTTGACCTATTTTCAATGTTGCTCGTGATGACCAGACAGACAGTGATCTTGGTGGACAAATCAATCAATAAATTGTATCCTAATTTATTTTCCATCGTTATAGCTGTAGCTCTTAGAGTTGGTGCTTCACTTTATAGTGAACTCTCTTCTCGCGTTTCTTCAGAGTTAATAATAATCCACCCTTGGTAACTTCATTACCCTCATGCTCATCCAAGGTTAGTAGTAGTTGCCACATGCTGTGTGCATAACGTGCCTCACACTGTGTGTGCTATCTAACTGCACATAATATTTAGGTATTTTGGTTGTATGGTGTTTTCTACAAAGATTGATGAGGCTTCTTGTGATGGAGGAGTTAGGGTAGTGCCTTTATAAAGCAATAATGAGCAGTATTTAGAAGGGTGAGAGAAGCCTGATTATCATCAAAATCATAGGGCCAATAAAAGCATTAAATCCCAAGGACACGGTCATAAACACTAAGGCCACAGGTCGTTTGAAGTTTGTTTTCTTTTTATAGAAAGAGTAATGAACTTGTGAATGTGAAACAACTGACGAAACATTTGCTGTTGATTAACTCAATGCACTGAGAAAGTAATGATCAGTCACAGATGTAGACCATGGCATGTGAATGGCTATTTTAGGATGCATGTGGTGAGTGCAGTGGTGAGATTAGGTCTATGATTAGGTCTCTGCATTGTTCGGAATGGGCTCGTAAGTAAGCATTTAACTGTAACCTGTTGTACTCTGCGCATGCGACCAATACAATTTGATTTGATGTCCAATGATGTTGGGATTTGTTCTGGCAGAAGTCAGAGTGTGCCATCCTCCAATCTTTACTTTCATATCTATCTTCAAACCTGCAAACTTTCTAAAGGGTACATATGACATGAATAACGAAAAAGTCTCACATAACTCACAAGATCTACAGTACAGTGCAGTACACCCATTGTTACAGTCATGCCCCAATCAACAAACAGGTTTCTGCAATTACCTTGCTGCTGTGTTAACTTTGCTCTTGGCCATTGTTAGGATTTATAAGCATATCATTATTCATTCCACTCAAGAAGCTCATTGTGTTTTATAAGTGCTTTTTTTAAAAGTCTGTATATCTATTTAAACTGGTAGTTATCATACTTCAACAGGTGGCATAAGTGAAAACATGTAACTGTCAAATCAATAGAAACCTTCAAACCTTTATCAAATAGTATCTCACACTGAATCAAAATCCTCTTATTTCTGCTGATAGTTTGGCTTTATGAGATGCATATCATAGAACCATGATCCTTTCATTATACTCTAATATCCAAGAAGGGGTTCTGTGGAAAAAGGTTGAGGACTTTGATGTGTGATAAACTAGCACAGGTGACAAGCTGCAAATCCTTTTGCAAGTATAATGCATACCTCAACGGCCAACAGCTGTGTTGTTACTTTTGAAAGTTGTTGGAGTTGCAGTGCCACAGTCTTTGTTTACTCATATAATATCACATATATGACATAACACGTCAGAAATGGCCAAAGTGATGAGTGGATGCACCTGCATGACTTATAGCCACTGTGCCAGAAAGAAAGAAAAGCTGTGACCAATCTCATCATGACCATTTGCTTGTGCATTATCATATAACTACACTGACATTAGGGGGAGATCACCAAATGCAAGAATGACAATTATCGATAGACTTTCCTTTATTATTTGAGTAGGCCTAGTGCTGTTACACTTTCAATTATGCAAATATAAGACTAGTTGTAGGCCTACAATCATGTGACAGATTATTGTCCAGTGGCGACTGTCTTATCTTAGCTGACGAGTTTGCGTCATGGGGGGGCGGGGCTGTACAGAAAATAGACGAACTGAACACATTTGACAAACACGAACGTAAAGGAGGCAGAAAGAAGCGTGTTACACAGGCTAATAACGACTGGTTTAAGATATACGTAGCCTATATGTCAAATAGCGTTTTGTTTGTTATCAGTATATTTATTTCCCATTAATTCAGTGTCAGAGAAATATTTATTTCTAGCTTGCTAGCTCAGCGACGTTCATATCTGAGGGCGTCCGATTTCCCCTCCTCTTCAGAGGCATTACGATGCCCTCTGATTTTATATCCCTACTCAGCGCGGATCTCGACCTGAATTCCCCCAAATCCCTATATTCCAAAGGTAATACATCTATTTTATGTTAAACTGAGACTCATTTTTTTCTTGTCTGTGTTGTTTTAGTTCTTTTCGTTGATATACGCTGTTGTTACTCTCGTACATGTGTGTTGTGAAAGCGCTGTCCTGGTTTATTTGGCCGCCCCCGGTCGGGGTGAACGCCAGCGTTCCGCATCCCTCTACGTCCCTTTAGCATTGCATCTAAACAGTAGATCTATAGCCGATGCCGCGTTCAGAATAACTAGGAAATCGGAAATCGCCGACTTCAGTGCATTCAAATCCACTGGGAACTCGGAAAAATTGGTTTGAATGGTCATCCATCCTGGAATTCCAAATAAGAAACTCAGGCATCTTCCGAGAGCGCCGTCTTTCCGACCTGAAGATCACTGACGTCATGATTTGACCTGTTTTTTTCCAAGTTCCCAGTTGTCTTGAAAGCATCATCAGTGCAACGTCACGCGTAAATCTGGTTTTATTTTCATTAGAGTATTTGCTTTAACACTAAAGCTAGTTTAATCCTGTTTGTTTCCTATATGTATTTTCGACGACTATGCAATATAAAAAAGGAAATACTTTGCCTAAAATCCTGTACATTTCATACACAATGCCACATGATACATTTACCCTTTTGACCCAGTTTATTATTTATCCTCCTTACAAAGGTGAGGACCTTTTTTGGCAGGCATAGCAGATCTAGCCTAATTTTTTTGTATTCCTACTGTCTAGAAAGTATTAGTAGGCATTGGCCAAGTGATCTGTTATGTATTAGACCCATGTGTAGATTATAAAAGAAAATAGAAAGTTTCCTCTTAATAATATGCTAGTCTTATGAATGTAAGAAAGTATTAGATTTGTATACCATTCAATGTAGCTTTATATGATACACATCTGATAATGGACCAAAAGCTGCTTACCTTGATGCAATGTCAACATGTTACTGTTGTTTGTCATAAGTCAACTAGGCTATTTGTTCAGCTGGTAAATGACTACACAAATGATTTAATATTGTTTATTTACATGTAATGATATTAAAGTAATTTGTGTTTATGGTCCCATACCCTACACATATTTGTAGTGCTATCATGAGTGTGAGAGGATAAAGGCTACCTCTTTGATATCACAACACAAAAAGGGTTGATACCCTATGTTGAAAGCCATTAATGCATTCTGTGGAAGTGTTTACCAACACTGTGCCAGCAGTAATTTCAATATTTAATATTTAAACAAACACAGTCATCACTCAGATGGTGACTTAAAAAAAGAGGCAGATACTAGAGTACAATATAGGCCTAGGCCCTATTTAATGCTGTAGTTTTGGGTCTAAATAGATTATATTCACCATGGCCTAGTCCCACTGAACAACAACCAAGGGGGAGTGCACTGGTTGGCTGAACAGTTAGGGGTGTCTCTGCAGCAGCATGTCAGTCCTCTTGACTGATGCAACAGCCGAGCTGAACTGGGGTTGCTTGAGATCTGCAGCAAAGAGTAGTCACTGAGAGGAGTGGGTCGCTGCACAGTCAAATGTGAAAGTGTAGAATTTGATATGTCTTTAAGTATCACAGATGTATCTCACACTGTAGTTGCTTAAAGGTCATGTGCTATTTGTGTGGCAAATTGACAACTGTTTCAGAGCAGCTTTTGTTTTTCCAAGGGTATGATGTTATGTTGGCAATACTCAGGGCCAGGTACACTGATTCATCCTCCAAATCTCTCTTCATATGGTTTCGCAATATGTCTCAATACAGCACTTCAACAACATATCTATAAGCCCTTTGACAAACAACGATATTAAACATGTCCAATTTCACAGTGAAAGTTCATCGTACATCTTAATACATCTCAAACAGCCAGTGGTCTTAGGCTAGCCTATGTCTCTTTTTTACTCCCTCAAATCCCCTACAAAGTAGAAAGTGTAGTCTTTATTAAAGTCAGAACTTTTTTGTAACCCATTCCTGAAAACATGTTTTTAATTTCCTGAGTGCTGCAGAGATATACAGTTGAAGTCGGAAGTTTACATATACCTTAGCCAAATACATTTCAACTCAGTTTTTCACAATTCCTGACATTTAATCCTAGTAAAAATTGCCTGCCTTAGGTCAGTTAGGATCACCACATTATTTTAAGAATGTGAAAAGTTAGAATAATAGTAGAGAGAATTATTTATTTAAGCTTTTATTTCTTTCATCACATTCCCAGCGGTTCAGAAGTGTACATACTCAATTAGTATTTGGTAGCATTGCCTTTAAATTGTTTAACTTGGGTCGAACATTTCGTGTAGCCTTCCATAAGCTTCCAACAATAAGTGGTTGAATTTTGGCCCATTCCTCCTGACAGAGCTGATGTAACTGAGTCAGGTTTGTAGGCCTCCTTGCTCGCACACGCTTTTTCAGTTGTGCCCACAAATTTTCTGTAGAATTGAGGTCAGGGCTTTGTGATGGCCACTCCAATACCTTGACTTTGTTGTCCTTTAGCCATTTTGCCACAACTTTGGAAGTATGCTTGGGGTCATTGTCCATTTGGATGACCCAGTTGTGACCAAGCTTTAACTTCCTGATTGATGTCTTCAGATGTTGCGTCAATATATCCACATAATTTTCCTCCCACATGATGCCATCTATTTTGTGAAGTGCACCAGTCCCTCCTGCAGCAAAGCACCCCCACAACGTGATGCTGCCACCCCGTGCTTCACGGTTGGGATGGTGTTCTTCGGCTTGCAGGCCTCCTCCTTTTTCCTCCAAACATAACGCTGGTCATTATGGCCAAACAGTTCTATTTTTGTTTCATCAGACCAGAGGACATTTCTCCAAAAAGCACAATCTTTGTCCCCATGTGCAGTTGCAAACCGTAGTCTGGCTTTTTTATGTCGGTTTTGGAGCAGTGGTTTCTTCCTTGCTGAGCGGCCTTTCAGGTTATGTCGATATGGGACTCGTTTTACTGTGGATAAAGATACTTTTGTACCTGTTTCCTCCAGCATCTTCACAAGGTCCTTTGCTGTTGTTCTGGGATTTGTATTGCACATTTCGCACCAAAGTACGTTCATCTCTAGGAGACAGAACGCGTCTCCTTCCTGAGTGGTATGACGGCTGCGTGGTCCCAATACTTGCGTACTATTGTTTCTACAGATGAATGTGGTACCTTCAGGCGTTTGGAAATTGCTCCCAAGGATGACCCAGACTTGTGGAGGTCTGCAATTTTGTTTCTGAGGTCTTGGCTGATTTATTTAGATTTTCCCATGATGTCAAGCAAAGAGGGACTGAGTTTGAAGGTAGGCCTTGAAATACATCCACAGGTACACCTCCAATTGACTCAAATGATGTCAATTAGCCTATCAGAAGCTTCTAAAGCTATGACATAATTTTCTGGAATTTTCCAAGCTGTTTAAAGGCACAGTCAACTTAGTGTATGTAAACTTCTGACCCAATGGAATTGTGATACAGTGAATTATAAGTGAAATAATCTGTCTGTAAACACTTGTTGGAAAAATGACTTGTGTCATGTACAAAGTAGATGTCCTAACCGACTTGCCAAAACTATAGTTTGTTAACAAGAAATTTGTGGAGTGGTTGAAAAACGAGTTTTAATGACTCCAACCAATGTGTATGTAAACTTCCGACTTCAACTGTATATTCTGTTTGTAAATATACATGCTTCTTTGGTTCCAAGTACAGGACCCCAGTAATCTCTGCAATTTAGTCTGAGAGAAATTCAACTTTTATCCTGCTATTTTCATCAAACCTGAAATTACCATACAGTTATCAGGAATTTTCATCCAGTCAGTCCCGAGGGTGCATGTGAGTGTTAAACTTCAGTCACAATGTTGGGCAAGTAGGGACTCTGCTTGTGTAGTGTTGCACCTGAATCCTGAGTTCCTTAGCATTTTAGAGGACTCTTCAGTCTTCATTGCCTACTTTCCAAGACAAATACTGTATAACTTAAACTGCATGTTCCTTCAACTGAAAAGGGAGAAAAACAGTGGGTATATTTTTCTGGTGTCTTTGGTATGTTTGTGGTTTGCGGAAGGTATCCATAAGACTTTGACTCTGTTTTTCAACTGAATTCACAATAATCTGGCTAACCTAAAGTATAAAGGGCTGTGTTGACTTTCTGTCTGACCGTGCTGTTAATCCTCTACCTGGCTGGCTGCTGGCAGTGACCACACAGAGGCTGCATGCCCAGAGTAATCTCTGCACAAACGATCAGATTGTTTCTGTGGCTCAAATTTGCTGAGGATAGCCTAAATGTCATAGTCCTAGCAGTGTTGAAGAGGTGGCAGAGTGAAGCCCAGAGGGTGTCAATGAGCCACCCTTAATTAGTGTGGCTTTAAAGCCAGCAGAGTGAAGAAATGACTCAATCATCCTCTTGACTGATGTCAGGAACTTGCTCATAAATGGGTTAACTTGAGTTGGCCTGACTTGCGGCTGTAATGGACTGCCCCATGTCAGAATATGAAAATGATTCGGCTAGGCCTAGTTTCTTCACTGAATGTCTGCTTCTTGAGGAGCTACAGATGGATATCTTTACAGTGGGCTCACAGGGCTATCTATTTTTCTGTGTCACTACTTTTAAGGGTGGAATGAGTGACCGGGCATGTATGATTCTCTAGACTGGCAGGCTCCTTACATCATCATAATCCGAAAGATTTTGTGTGGGCTTAGAGGACGTTTATCCACTTCTGTAATAAGAAGGGAAAGTAGAGAATTTGAGGGACAGAGAGCTTCCTCAATTGCTGCCCTGTAAACATTTTGAGAGGTTGAAAACGCTCAAATTTAAATCAGACACTGGGTTTCCAGTGTCTGTTTTTACTCATCGTTTACTAAGTTTTACAAGCATTGACATAACATAATGTCATGTGTCATTTTGATGGACTAGAACAGGTATTCCCAAATTGGGACACGTTCAATGTCGTCGGGGGTACGCCAAATGAAAATGTGAATCGCATTTAAAATATATTTATAAAAAATGTTTTTTATTTTTACATGTTTTTTTTCTTCACATTTTCAAACAGTCCATTTATATTTTCCAACGGGGCTATACATTTGGGTGAGGTTCTTTTCTCGTCTGAGTAGCCTCATTTCACTGCCAAAAATAAAATGAAACCATCTAGTGTTCAGCGAAATAACAACACAATGTCAAATGCAGGTAGCCTAGTCAAATAATTAACATCCAATCACATTAACCGTTAATCTCTCGCGGGAATTCCACTAACGGTCCGTATGTAGCCAAAAGTAGCTGCTGCTCATGTTGGTATCAGTACTGATGGCGCAAAAGCCTTGACAGGGAGACATAGTGGAGTGGTAACAGTTGCTCCCGACGCCACTTGGGTACACTACAGCATCCACCAAGAGGCTCTTGCTGCCAAGGGAATGCCTGACAGCTTGAATGACATTTTGGACACTACAGTGAAAATGGTTAACTTTGTTAAAGCAAGGCCCCTGAAATCTCATCCATTTTCTGTGCTTAGCAATGATATGGGCAGAGACCATGTAACGCTTTTACAACATACAGAAGTGTGCTGGTTATCAAGGGGCAAGGTATTGACATGTTTTTTTTTAATTGAGAGACGAGCTTAAAGTTTTCTTTACTGACCATAATTTTCACATGTCTGACCGCTTGCATGATGACGAGTTTCTCACACGACTGGCCTATCTGGGTGATGTTTTTTCTCACCTGAATGATCTGAATCTAAGATTACAGGGACTCTCTGCAACTATATTCAATGTGCGGGACAAAATTGAGGCTATGATGAAGAAGTTGGAGCTCTTCTCTGTCTGCATTAACAAGGACAAAACACAGGTCGTTCCATCATTGTATGATTTTTTTTTTGTTGTGCAAATGAACTATAGCTTACAGACAATGTCAAATGTGATATAGCTGAGCACCTGAGTGAGTTGGGTGCACAATTATGCAGGTACTTTCCCTAAACGGATGACACAAAAAAGTGGATTCGTTGTCACTTTCATGCCCTGCCTCCAGTCCACTTACAGATATCTGAACAAGAGAGCCTCATCGAAATTGCAACAAGCGGTTCTGTGAAACTTTTATTTAATCAGAAGCCACTGCCAGATTTCTGGTTTTGCAAATTGCACTGTTAAGACACTGATGCCCTTTGCAACCACGTACCTATGTGAGAGTGGATTCTCGGCCCTCCCTAGCCTGAAAACTAAATCGAGGCACAGACTGTGTGTGGAAAAGGATTTAAGACTGAGACTCTCTCCAATACAACCCAACATTGCAGAGTTATGTGCATCCTTTCAATCACACCCTTCTCATTAACCTGTTGTGAGTTATTCACAATTTTCGATTAACAAATAAGGTTTTATATGTAAGATGATTAAATAAAGAGCAAAATTATTGATGATTATTATTTGTGCACTGGTCCTAGAAGAGCTCTTTGTCACTTCCCACGAGTCGGGTTGTGACAAAACTCACACTCATTCTTATGTTTAATAAATTTATTGTATAGTTTGTGTGTGGCAGGCTTACAATGGTGGCAAAAAACAACATTTGAGTGCGCTGACCCTGGTGCTAGAGGGGGTACGCAGCTGGAGGTTGAATGTTTGAAGGGGTACGGGACTATAAAAAGTTTGGGAACCACTGGACTAGAACATGATATGTCCCCATTGACACTGAAACCACTTGTATGACTAATCTCAGCATCTCCAATCCTCAACTATGATTTCTGAACCATCCATCAAGATAAGAGGCAGAGGATGATCATTGTTTTCCCTAGGATTGTTTTCAGCAGTGGTGGCATGGGTGTGTGTGTGTGTTTGTGTGGGGGGGGGGGTACATTGCTACTATTAGCGCAATGACATGCTACCTGTTCCCATAGTCGTTGGCTCAATGACTGAAAGTCTATCTTTTTTAAAGCACGTCTTGACAGAAATATATATATATATATATATATATATATATACATATACACAGGAAGAAAAGAAAAAATTGCAGCTAAATTAATATAGGGGAAACACTGGGATGATAAAGAAGATGATGATAAGATTTACATAGGCAGGACAGAGTACAATGACCGTCAAACGTTCTGTTGACTCTCTTAACCTAATTTTTAGGCTATAAGTGGTCATTTATTACATCAATTGTCAAACACCTACATCCTTGTAGGTAGGTAACATCTATTACAATGTTATGTGACTGGTATAAAACTATGGAACGCCGTTTGGGTCTTTGCGTGTCAAAAAAGATACATGTCAAATAAGCTTGTTGATCAATCAGGACCTGAATATGACTGCACGTCACATAATAATTTAACGCGTTCATACATTTTTCTACGTAGTTATTACACATTGATTACACTATCACTCGTATTTCATGTCACAATGATTCATCGATACGCATGTTCTGATGCTGGTGAAGTTGTCTCGCGCACCTATAGTGCTGGTCATACAAAAAGCTAGCTAGCTGATGGATGCAAACAATGTTCTTCCCCCAAAACATAGCAAAATGACATCTGTTTCAGTATCTATGGTTAGCTAGCTAACTATATAGTTAAGTGTCATCATCTAAAATAACCCTAATTTATAAAACAGTTCTTATTTGATTAATGGTGGTCGACCCATCTATGTGAAGCTAGCCACAATAAGGATTAACCACACTAGTGGACTTTGTGGTTAGCCTTTAAATTAAAAGTATGTCATTGACAGTGATGCATATGAATACAAATAGTGTAATTATGCCATAATTGTATAGATCATAATAAACGAGGTTGGAATGTTATATAAAATTAACAAAAGACAATTTGTTAATCTGTTGAAATCACACTGGATGTATTAGCCTTTAGAATCGCATTGGGGGCATTCTTATTTCACTGTACAGCCTTACCCCCATGTCATTGATCCACAATCCATAGGTATCAGTCTACTCAGTGACACCCAGAGAACATTAGCGTTGTAGCTCTTATTGTGGGACTCTGAAAAAACTGAATTGAGCCACATTTCTTGTCAACCTACTATGTGCATTAAACATTATTCCTGAGGAAAAACAATACTGTGTTGATGTTTTGGAGTCAGATAACTCTGAGGAGGGTGTTGAGTATATTATTGAGTAGACTGATACCTCATTTCATTGATCCCAATCCTTAGGTAAAACTGTACAGTGCAATATGAATGTCAATACACACAATAGGCTGACTGGGGAGGTGATATCACACAGTCACAGTCCTGTGGTAAGAGCTACAACACTAATATTTGCGTAAACACTTAACAGTTATTTTCTGTGGGTGACACCGAGTAGACTGATACCCCGTTTCATCGCTTCACATTCCAACCTTGTTTATCATTATCTAGTTTAAATCTGGCATGATTCCAACAATTGTAACCTTCTGCTTCACTTTGAAAGAGGTACTTTTATTTTGAAGGCAAACTGATATTCCACTATTGTGCCTAATCCTTACTGTGGCTAGCTTCACAACACAGCCCGTTCAGGTCAAGCCTCACTGGCCAGATGAAACTAGCTGGCTGCTTATAACATTAGCTTTGGGCAACAGGGTTAAGTAGTTGGCTAGCTATTTATTTTCATGAACTGAAGTTAAATTTAAATAGGCGAACAACAAGTGGCTACCTAGCTAATACTTACAAGGATTCCTAAAACATTGCTAGGAATAATGAAAATAACTGCAGTTTCTACTGGTCATTGTTTTCAGGCTGGTTGTATTGGTGCTAGCTAGGTACCAAGCTAAAGCTAGCTAGCTACCCCAGAAGTAGCGGTCGAGCAAATAATGCCTTATTACTAAAGCGGTATTGTAAACACATCGTTTGTGGCCGGTGTGCTTGTTTGCATACTTTTTTTGTACAGCTTTGACAGTGCTACTTATAGTCATGGTGGCGCCTGGCTTGCACGTGCAAATTCAGCACTCACAACATTCTATAATAGAATTGTGTTATTTGACGTGTCAAATTAAAAGCTTATTTAGCGTGTTAAATAGTGTTATTTGGCGTGTATCTTTTTTGACACAGAAAGACCCAAACGGCGTTCCATAGTCTGCAGCTGAAGTTTAATCAAAACATGAAACATTTACAGCTTACATGGAAGTTGGAGCAGGCAGCTGTTTACCTCATGGCTGCGTGAGGTTGTGTCGTCATACTGTACTTTTTATTTTCTATCATTTATGGATCATATTGTGGTGTTTCCCTGCCGGGCCTCTGGGAGCACGTTCTTTAATGATGCAGTGAATTGCACTACACTGCAAACACTGCTGTGGAGATGGAGCCAAGCATATGGCCTTGTCTCTGCTGTCCTGAAAACAGAATGCGCTAGAGGTGAAACACTTCTATTTCTAGTACATCTCTCCTATTACATCTGTTTTTAGTCATAATTCGCATAGTCTATATGTATATGTAGGGGCAGTGAGGGGTTAGGTTGCATTTAATACATCTCAGTTGGGTTTTGTAATGTGATCCAGGTGCAGTTCCATAGACGTAAGAATATTTGAAACTATAGGATAAGAGCATACTTCGCTTGTCTTCGGGCTGTCAATTGCCACGGACCTCACAATATGATATCACGATACTTAGTGCCAATACGATTTCTATTGAGATGATCAAGATTCTATGTGTTGTGTTTTGATGTTCCAAACATTGCTCACTATATGTCTGCTGAAGAGAGCATGAGAAAATTAGTTTTGATCAGTCATGATAATACAAGTGTTGAAAACATGTTGGCTCAATATTTTTCTTAAGAAGATTGAGAACAAGTTATAGGATGAAAAATACTGGAGGTTTGGCACAGGTACAGCAGCTAGTGCTAGCAAATTCTACCTAGCAAAATCACTAGCGTGCCTTGTCAAGTTGTAGAATTGTGACCATTTTGCAATGTGACAGGCATTTTTGGAGAAGGTATAACTACCATTAGAAGTAAAATGGAATTGGTAGATTACAAGGCAAGATATTTGAAATGGCCAGCCACACAATGAAACCTTTACTCCTGAACACTTACTTCACTGTTAAGTTAACTGGTTGGCCCAACTTACAAGCCCTGTGGTTTTGGTAAGCTTAAGAGCGCTGACCTAGAGAGACTGGTCCCTGTCTTAATGACTGTATTACACAGTGATGCTTTCCATTAGTATTGGTATCTTTGTCCTACCCTGGACCACAGATCTCCCTTTGGCGGAGGCCCTCTATGTCTCTAAGCTGGCCCACCAGAGCCCATAGGATCAATCATTAACCATCACAAGGGGAGCGGGCTGCTTTGTGTGTAAACCTGAGCTTGCCCTCAATTAATATTGACTCTGCTATGTTAAACAAACTTGGTGGCATGCGCTTAAAAATATTTGATTGCCTTGAATGCTAATATATTTATGATGATAAAAGATCAAAGACCTCAGAGGGACAACAAATGAAGCCAGTTTTTGATTAGATTCTTGATAATAATTTGAAATGTTTGACTTTATGATTGGAACAATGAGACTGCAATACCAATCTCTCTTTTTAAAACCGATGAACAAACATTCAGTCCCACACTCCTGTGCTTGCAATTCTACCTCAAGTCTGCAGGCATGGCATACACAGAGAAAGGATGGATTGGTGATCTCTCTTTTTAACCTTTGGGATTATCATGGGTTTAGAGAGAGGCCGGAATCTAAAATAAATCAGCTATCCCACTCTTTTTCTGCTCCAAACAATTTAATTTAGCCTAATCGCAGCAGTTGATAGTGTCAGTTTCACACTACTACCCAGGCACACTTTTGAAATATGCCCTAAATCCTTCTGATTATGTGCAGAATTATGGCCTAGGTTATGTTTTCTCAGACATGTCCTTATGAAATAATCTCCTTGTTCACTGGATGGTTGCTTGTGTTTTTATTCATGATATTGAGAGGCTCGAAAGTTAATTTGTTTCTCTCGTTTTGTTTCAAGACATACAGAAGGTGTTTTCCTCTCAAACATCATTTTGCCAGAGACCAGGTTATAATAAGTCATGCTGGGTATTATATGTCATGCAGCGTATAATAAGAGTATGCCAGCTGGGGGGCTATACATTAAGTACAAGGGCCACAGAGGACTGTTACAGGGCCATCCGTGTCAGTGAGTTAGGCTATGAGGATCCACAGTGGGTTAGTTAAGTGCAAGTGTAAGGTAACAGTATATTTCTGCCAAAGTGGATGCTTGTCTCAATGTCTAGTTACACGCAGATAAATCCGCTGGATTTGGTTTCCAAGAACCATCATATGATTTAGTCTCTTTAGGTGTAGGCTACTGCTTTAGGAACATTGTCATAAACTAGGCTAAATGGTTTAGTACTGTATATCAACTATGCCGACGTGAATGAGACTATCAATGAATGGATTGTTTTGTATCCAAAGACTTTTGGTATTTTTTCATTTGCTATAGGCAGAGATGGGCCTACTTTAGGACTCTGACTGTAGGAGAGTTAAATTACAGTGTGGTCTGGACATTTTGAAATATGGCTGTTATTTTTCAGTCCATTTTCTTCTCCAGGATAAGCTTAATTCAGAACTATTAAGAGTCATGGTCATGTAAATTGCTGTGTACTTCAGGTAAAAGGAATGTTCAATGACAAACTATAGCTTAGTCCCTAGTCTTGGTTTTCTGTGGGTCTGGGTCACTCTTTGTTGTGAATCCATCCAGTGGTTACAAAAATGCTTGGTTATTTCTGAGTAGCTCATTGCTGGTGTGCTTGTCTGGATATTGAAAGCTGTATGTCAACACCAACATGGAAGGAAATGGGTCAGCATCACGTCCGCTGTGTTGACATGGCTGAGAGTGGTAGTTCTTTCACTTGGTTCAAAGGGCCAATACAGATGACAGTTACAGGTGTAGGATCTTACTTTGACCTGTATTGACGCAGAAAACTAGTCCTGCAGCAACAGGATTTGATCATTTAGTCCATAATGTTGCTTGCTTGGCGGTTAGCTTGGTGGTTAGCTGGTCAAAATGTTACATGAATCGTGGAATACTGTTAATATAACTGTGTGTTAGTGCAGGTTTTCAGTGAATTTCTGTAAATCACAATCTGCATTTCCTGCAAGGCTGAAATTCTAAGCAACAAAAGAGTGATCAAATTAAAATCCTTCATCTGTATGTGAAAACAGCACGATTTCTGGTAGATGATAGGTTGACCAAAAGCCTACTTTTTTTCAAAATATGTCTTGGGCCAACATGTTTAACACGTTCTTAAATGCTTCTTATGCTCTTAGCGTACAATGTTGTCAATGAACAAGAGCTGTCAAAGCTAGCTGAGTTATTAGAGCGGTGTATGCAAAAAAAGTGAGCAGACTTGTTTTGAGAAATTAAATTTGATCACACAGCCCACTCCCCCTCAACACGCTAGCCTACTTCAAACCAGGCTGAACACTAAGGCTGCACTGATGGATCTTAAATCCATTTTATGACGCAAACTGGACAGCAGGGCTGTTTCTAGCTTTTTGGGGGCCCTAAGCGATATTTGTTTGGGGGGCTCCGCCACCTTGAAACATATTTTAGTCCCCCCCTCTTGGAGGTGGAGAGAGAAAATTGTAGCTTTAAAGTTAATGTCAAGCAATTTTACACATTTAGCCATGGGGCGTTAGAAAATGTTGTAGTTTTAAAGCAAATGTTCTGCATTTCTAAAATGAAATCCATGGGGCAGAGAGAACATTTTTCACTTTGAAATCTAATTTCATGCGATTCTAGTCATTTTTCCATGAGGTTGAGAGACAAAATAGTTGTTTAAAGCAGTTTTTGTGCAGTTCCTACACATTTTGCCATGACCGATTCCATGTTCATATGATATCTGAGTGAGAGTGAATATCAAAATCAATGGTGGCCCCCTAGAAGTCAGGGCCCTGAGCACATGCCTTGAGTGCCCAGTCACTAATTCATGATTACTACAAGGTTTAGATTAGCTGGCTAGACTAATTTACCTAGCAATCTAAACTGTTAGTTGACATGGGCTTATTGCCTGGCTGTCAGTATCTGACATGACGAGGAATACATCCTTCCTTTTTGTTTGGGGGCCCCCTAGCGGCCGTGGGGCCCTAAGCGGCCACTTATGCCTAGTAACGACACTGCTTCCCCCATAACTTCCTTTTAGAAACTCTCAGGGGTTAATGGTTAACACTAACCAAACCTCAGTAAAGAGGAGTAATAGGCCTCAGGTCAAAACATTACCTCTTCCAGTGTTTACTGTGACCTTGTTTAGGCTCTAACCATTCTATGCATGAGCGGTTTAACCTCCTAGCACCCATAGCAACAGTCACTGATAGTAACATCAACACTTGTTATTTCACCTTGCAGTGGTTATCATCCCTCTTGTTCTCGTATCAAATTGACGGATTTCTGACGGTATTATGTTACGAGGCTTTCATTAATCAATGTTCTTTTTTCATATGTTCTTCTTTTGTTTAAAATGACTGCAGAACAATGTATCCAGTGTCATAGGCACCCTGATCATAATTTGGCAAGGGAATACTAGTTCAGATGAGCGTGAGAAAATATGTAGAGCAAAAGCCACAATAGTTGCAGGGCTACAATCTCTATAAAGCATGACAAGAGGTTGGCAATACAACAAGGCCAGTTGGTTAATGCCGACCTTTCTCAAAACATCAGTATCACATAATGATCGACACACCAGTCCCTGTTGTTGCATGGTTTGTATTGATACAATAAGTCACTGCTGTGAATGAAGTGCCTCACCACATTGAGTTTAAAAACATGGCTTTTATCAGTACTGTTAAATGCCATTTGTGATTTAGTGAACATCAAGACTGTGGTCTCGTGACTTTAATTGATTACATAGGGCTAGTAATTCAGAAACCCTGTTTTAGGAGCTACTGAAAGGATTCCCAGATCAGTTGTCTGTTGGGGACAATTCAAGAATGACACAATCGTGCAGGAAGAATGACACATCGGGCATCTAACAGTTAGAGAGGCGAGCCAGCTTCAAACTGGGTTTCCAGTTTTGAATCCCGGGTCTGAAGGGGGAAAAATTTGTCTGAAAGTGAGCCAGGCAATTGCAGGGTTGCTGGTATCCTAGATGCCATTGCCTGCCGTTGTCCCCTTGAGCAAGGCAGTTACCCCCCCACAACAACTGCTCCACGGGCGCCCAGTGTGGCAACCCCTGCTCCAACCTCTCCAACTTGTGTGTGTCTTTTGGTGGGGTTGGTATAAAGCAGAAGTCACATTTCAGTTAGACCTTCTGTACAATCGACAAATACAGTGATCATAATCTTGTGCCAAATGATCTGCACGTTCCCCAGTTGTAGCTTATCTTTGGAAATCAGAACTTGGCACTATTTCATTTCTGCTACTGCCAGTAACTATAAAGAAATACATGTAGGCCTATGCACTTAACAGCATAGTCTTTGACCAAATAGGGCCTTAAATTGGGCGATACAAATGCCCAGTCTCAACACTGTCCCTTGGCTTTTGTCTCAGAGACAGATCCTGTGCCCACATTTGAACTCCGGTGGTAGACTAATTCTCACGTTAGTATTTCATAAATCTCTTGTCGACAGTTGCACGTAACATAAGTGTCCACAGAGTGTATGATGCGACGACTGAAGCCTGTTGCATGCTTCCCAATCGAAACATTTTGTGAATATATTATGACAAAATTCTGTCAAGTTTTTGTTAGTTTTGGTGTTTGGCAGGGATTTTTTAATCTGTTCACGCGCACAAACATTTTTCTTGAGGCAAGTCGAAGTTCAGTAGCCGAAGTCTGCTCCCCTTCGTCAGTGATTGGTCAACAGTACTACTCCTAGTAGGAGTGGGAACTAGGGACAGGGTTTTTCAGTAGTGTTTGTTGTCATTGAATGAGAGGCAACTCATTTTCATGCAATTTTTTTTTTAACTTAAATACTCCAGTTAGATGTGAAATTGCACAACTAAGACCTCCTTTGCGAAAACGTCCAAATGAATTACAGATTTCTTGATTTATCTTCAATTAATTCTTTTGAAGAAGTGTTACTGGGTATGTTGTTGCTACAGCATCTCAAGAGGGACAAACAATAATATTGCTGCTTTTTTCTCGTTTTTCAAGCGAAGGTCTTTTTAAGGGATCATGCGAGGCACAGACGTTCACTTTGCCTAGCCAAGTTCTGCTAGGAGCAAACCAAACCTAGTATGCAGGGGCCTTTACGAGGAGCTTACAGGTACACAGATTTTTCATCACTGGTCGTTTGGGCAAATCAGGATTTAGCAGGTCCTCACATCTTTAAAATTTCAGAAGGGAAGAGATATTTGGCCTGTAGACTTGCCACAAAACTGTCTGAGAGTTTATGTTTAGAGTGGTGGAGAATTTTCTTATTATCATTAGTAATTTTTCAAACATGCCCCCCCCCTCCCCTCCCCCCCATAACCTAATCGAGCATCTGACGCAATTACGCAAGGTTTTAGTTCTGGATGTCTGAGGTTAGTGGTTTATTAAATTCTCTCTGGCCACAGGTGCTGTACCAGTGAGAGACGGGATAGGCTGGGAGTTTGGCTGTGGCGCCCTCTGCTCTCGCTGTGCCTCTCCCTCGTAGGAGACTGATTTGTGACACCTTTCTGTGAAAACCCAAAAGCGTCTCCGAGCTCTGATCCCTCTGATGTTTCTACCCAGAGCGAAATGCACACTTTTTTTTATGTCAACAAAGATGTTAAATATTTAGAGGGCTAAATCATAGCTGCCAGGAGATTTTTTTTCCATTGGCAGATGAGAAGACAAGGTCAGGTTTCAGTGTAGGCTTACAGCTCTGCTAGTCCCTCCTCAAAGAGCATGGCTCCTTATGTGGACTTTATGACATGTCTGCCCCACTTGGATCCACCACTAATGAGCATTGTTCATCAATCTTAACCAAAGCCCATAAGCCTTTTCATCTTGTGGTAGTTTTCAGATAACCCCTTGCTATTTAAAGTCCTGTTCCTGATTTGTGATTCTTGTTAACGCTTTCTCTCTCCCTCCCTCTCTCCTCTTCTACCTCTCTCTCTACTCCTGCAATTGCCACACCCACACGTGCTCTGTGTCAGAGAGCTTGCCCAACGATAGATTATTATACACGAGGTATGTCAAGGGCTTTGGCTACACTGTGACTTCAAGGGGGGTATAAATTGACAAACATTCCAGCGCACCATTACGGTTGTGCAATCTCAATTTCCTGTGTTTTCATTCCTTTTTCCTGTCACCTGTTAGTTCCCAGGGAGGTGTGGGCAGAAAGAATGGCACATTTGGAGTGACATTGTCCTATTTCCCCCCCCCCTAACATCCTGTCGTAAAAAAAAAAAAAAAGGTTTATGCAAGTAGCTTAGCTACCCGTCTTAAGTCTCAATAACTTGGAATTGGGAGCATAATAAGGTTCACTTTCACTGAAGGTAGTTAGTTATCACTTTACCTCAGTTGAACTGCCTCTTAGTCACAGCCTGATAAATTATGAAATGTTAGAAGGGTTTTGGTGAGTGGGAAAACCAGACGTCATCATCAGGTATGACTGTGCCCCACTGCCAAGCTCTGAACCAGATGGAACCTGTTCTGGTTAGAGATAGGACTGATTACATTTTATCTTTCAACCGTTCGCTGCCCGCACCTGCCCGCCCGACTAGCATCACTACTCTGGACGGTTCTAGCCTAGAATATGTGGAGAACTACAAATACCTAGGTGTCTGGCTAGACTGTAAACTCTCCTTCCAGACTCATATAAAACATCTCCAATCCAAAATCAAATCTAGAATTGGCTTTCTATTTCACAACAAAGCCTCCTTCACGCTAAACTTACCCTAGTAAAACTGACTATCCTACCAATCCTCGACTTCGGCGATGTCATCTACAAAATAGCTTCCAATACTCTACTCTGCAAATTGGATGCAGTCTATCACAGTGCCATCCGTTTTGTTTCCAAAGCGCCTTATACCACCCACCACTGCGACCTGTATGCTCTAGTCGGCTGGCCCTCGCTACATATTCGTCGCCAGACCCACTGGCTCCAAGTCATCTATAAGTCTATGCTAGGTAAAGCTCTGCCTTAGCTCACTGGTCATGATAACAACACCCACTCGTAGCACGCCCTCCAGCAGGTATATCTCACTGGTCATCCCCATAGCCAACACCTCCTTTGGCCGCCTTTCCTTCCAGTTTTCTGCTGCCAGTGACTGGAACGAATTGCAAAAATCGCTGAAGCTGGAGACTTACATTTCCCTCACTAACTTTAAACATCAGGTGTCTGAGCAGCTAACTGATTGCTGCAGCTGTACATAGTCCATCTGTAAATAGCCCACCCAGTCTACCTACCTCATCCCCATATTGTTTTTATTTTACTTTGCTGCTCGTTTGCACACCAGTATTTCTATTTACACACCATCATCTGCTCATTTATCACTCCAGTGTTAATCTGCTAAATTGTAATTACTTTGCTACTATGGCCAATTTATTGCCATACCACCTCATGCCATTTGCACACACTGTATATAGATTTTCTTTTTTTTCTATTGTGTTACTGACTGTACGCTTGTTTATCCCATGTGTAACTCTGTTTTGTTGTTTCTGGCGCACTGCTTTGCTGTATCTTGGCCAGGTCGCAGTTGTAAATGAGAACTTGTTCTCAACTAGCTTACCTGGTTAAATAAAGGTAAAAATAAAATCTCAGGGCCTCTGTCAGCATCTGCTTGATAGCATTGTATTCTGTTGAATCAATCTGTTGCAAAACATTGGGCTACTACCTTTCTCGAAACTTATCTGGAACAGCATTCATTTTCCCTCATAGTTTTGAATCCCCTCCAATATAGCCTTGGCTACAGAACAACTCTGCTGAACTAAATTATGTATCTTAAAGTGAAGAGATGGCAGCCGTTTTACAGGCGCCTAATCAATTGTGCTATTATGTGGGTTTTTTCGCGTTATTTGTAACTTATTTTGTACATAATGTTTCTGCCACCGTATCTTACGGCAAAAAATTGCTTCTGGATATTTGGACAGCGATCACTCAGCTCGGATTAGACAAAGATTTTTTTTCTTCAACAAGCAGGACGCACAGGATGTACTTCAGACACCCGACAAGGCCAATATCCCCGTCATTGGCAGGAGAAAGAGACGCAGGTATAGGGGACACAGGACTGGGTGCCTTGTAAGGATCTGTTGACGGTGAGTGGGAAATCTGCCTTTACCGTCATTATTACTTGCCAACGTACAATCATTGGACAATAAATTAGACGAGGTACGATCACGAATATCCTACCAACAGGACATCAAAAACTGTAATATCTTATGTTTCACCAAATCGTGGCTGAATGACGACATGGATAACATTCAGCTGGCGGGATATACGCTGCACCGGCTAGATAGAACAGCACACTCCCGGTAAGACGAGGGGCTGCGTTCTGTGTATATTTGTAAACAGCTGGTTCACAAAATCTAAGGAAGTCTCTAGATTTTGCTCACCTGAAGTAGAGTATCTCATGATAAGCTGTAGACCACACTATTTGCCGAAAGAGTTTTCATCTATATTTTTCGTGGCTGTTTATTTACCACCACAGACGGATGCTGGCACTAAGACCACGCTCAGTCAGCTGTATAAGGAAATAAGCAAACAGGAAAACGCCCACCCAGAGGCGGCACTCCTAGTGGCCAGGGACTTTAATACAGGAAAACTGAAATCAGTCATACCTAATTTCTATCAGCATGTTAAATGTGCAACCAGAGGGGAAAAAAACTCTAGACCACCTTTACACCACACACAGAGACGCATACAAAGCTCTCCCTCGCCCCCCATTTGGCAAATCTGACCATAATTCCATCCTCCTGATTCCTGCTTACAAGGAAAAACTAAAGCAGGAAGCACCAGTGACAGCGTCAATAAAGAAGTGGTCAGATGACGCAGATGCTAAGCTACAGGATTGTTTTGCTAGCACAGACTGGAATATGTTCTGGGATTCCTCCGATGGCATTGAGGAGTACACCGCATTAGTCATTAGTGTTCATCAATAAGTGCATTGATGACGTCGTCCCCACAGTGACTGTATGTACATACCCCAGAGCATCTGCTGTTCTGGACGACTGTGTGATCACGCTCTCCGTAGCCGATGTGAGTAAGACCTTTAAACAGGTCAACATTCACAAGGCCGCAGGGCCAGACGAATTACCAGGACGGGTGCTCCGGGCATGTGCTGACCAACTGGCTAGTGTCTTCACTGACTTTTTCAACATGTCCCTGACTGAGTCGGTAATACCAACATATTTCAAGCAGACCACCATAGTCCCTGTGCCCAAGAACACGAAGGTAACTTGCCTAAATGACTACAGACCCGTAGCACTCACATCCGTAGCCATGAAGTGCTTTGAAAGGCTGGTCATGGCTCACATGAAAACCTAGACCCACTTAATTTGCATATTGCTCAAACAGATCCACAGATGATACAAACTCTATTGCACTCAACACTGCCTTTTCCCACCTGGACAAAAGGAACACCTACGTGAGAATGCTGTTGGCTTGTACCATTGCTCTGATAATAGCCTCATTCTCCCATGGTTATTTCTAATTAATCAGCAGACATTCTAAAGCCTTAATTAGATTTTGTGCCAAATCCTCTTAGGTGATTAATATACTGTAGGTGTGGTCTTAGTATGGCTGGGCGAGGTGAGACTGAAGGACAAATTAGCACTGCCATGCAGCACTAGCCAGGGCAAAGACCGCTACAACCACACACAGCCATCCATGCGGCACCATAGTGGTCCAACTGAAGAATTCAATCAGGATTGTGGTCAATGATTACAGCAAGCCTATCTCATCATGGGTTAAATTATACAAATTGGTAAATACACAGTTGGTTTTATTTAGGTTGTTCTGACTGCTGTTGCTGCAGTCCTTCATATTGCTCTGCTCAGTAATAAGTAGTGATGTTTTTTTCAGGTTTGGCAATTTTATTTTTTTATTTTTTCTAAATGCATCAATTACCTCCCTCCCCAAACCCCATGAAGGGGGAGCCTCAAGGCCAGAACAACCCTTCCTAACATAAATTGTTAATGCCAAATATTTTATCAGCTTATTCCAACATTCTTATCAGCAGAGTCAACATGCGCTCGTAGCAAAATCAAGAGCAAATCCACAAAGGTTCCAAATTTGGAGGCTTGTGACGCCGCAGGCTATTTTTAAGCATGTTACTAATAACTCTCCTGGGATTTATAGATGGATGGTAGGAGAGGGGTCACTGTTTCTCAATGCTCTACAGAGCTGATGTTTGACTGTGAATTTCATGGGCTGCTGGGTAAATGGTTTGGAGTCTTTCATAGTTCTCATATGTCAACATGGCTGGTACTGTTAGAGCCTCAACCGCTAACCATTGTTCATCAATCATTCACTTGGGAAGAGATGCAGTTTTCTCCTTCATATGATCCTGGATAAATAGTAGGGTCGGGACTATACCAGTATTGCGATACTTTTTCCATGACAAAAATGAAACCATGAAGCAGTCTCTTTGATCCTTAAAAACCTGCTGTGTGTAAAATATTGTGTGCTATAGATTGTAAAATAAATAATTGTGACTCTGGATGACAACATAATGATGTTTGTTTCCAACATTAGGGCTGTTTTCCTAAATAAGTTAAATCGCGATAATGGTATCGTCCTGGCCCTAGTAAATAGCTTTGACCTTTTTTGTCTTTTAACCAAATCAATTTGTATTTGTCACATACAGAGTTTACAGCAGGTATAAATGGTGAAGCGAAATGCTTATGTGCTAGCTCCACTAAGGTATAAGAAGTAGAGGTCGACCGATTAATCGGAATGGCTGATTTAATTAGGGCCGGTTTGAAGTTTTCATAACAATCAGTATTTTTGGACACCGATTTGCCTATTTTTTTTTATTTTGACACCTTGATTTAACTAGGCAAGTCAGTTAAGAACACATTCTTATTTTCAATGACGGCCTAGGAACGGTGGGTTAACTGCCTTGTTCAGGGGCAGAACGACAGATTTTTACCTTGTCAGCTCAGGGATTCAATCTTGCAACCTTACGGTTAACTAGTCCAATGCTCTAACCACCTGCTTTACATTGCACTCCACGAGGAGCCTGCCTGTTATGCGAATGCAGTAAGAAGCCACGGTAAGTTGCTAGCTAGCATTAAACTTATAAAAAACAATCAATCAATCAATCATAATCACTAGTTAACTACACATGGTTGATGATATTACTAGTTTATCTAGCCTGTCCTGCGTTGCATATAATCAATGCGGTGCGCATTCGCGAAAAAGGACTGTCAGTGCTCCAACGTGTACCTAACCATAAACATCACGGTCTTTCTTTAAATCAATACACAAGTATATATTTTTAAACCTGCATATTTAGCTAAAAATAAATCCAGGTTAGCAGGCAATATTAACCAGGTAAAATTGTGTCACTTCTCTTGCGTTCATTGCACACAGAGTCAGGGTATATGCAACAGTTTGGGCCGCCTGGCTTGTTGCGAACTAATTTGCCAGAATTTTACGTAATTATGACATAACATTGAAGGTTGTGCATTGTAACAGGAATATTTAGACTTGGGGATGCCACCCGTTAGATAAAATACGGAACGCTTCCGTATTTCACTGAAAGAAAAAACGTTTTGTTTTCGAGATGATAGTTTCCGGATTCGACCATATTAATGACCTATGGCTCGTATTTCTGTGTGTTATATTATAATTAAGTCTATAATTTGATAGAGCAGTCTGACTGAGCGGTGGTAGGCACCAACCGGCTCGTAAGCATTCATTCAAACAGCACTTTTGTGCGTTTTGCCAGCGGCTCTTCGCAATGCTTGAAGCATTGCGCTGTTTATGACTTCAAGCCTATCAACTCCCAAGATTAGGCTGGTGTAACCGATGTGAAATGGCTAGCTAGTTAGCAGGGTGCGCGCTAATAGTGTTTCAAACGTCACTCGCTCTGAGACTTGTAGTTGTTCCCCTTGCTCTGCATGGGTAACGCTGCTTCGAGGGTGGCTGTTGTCGATGTGTTCCTGGTTCGAGCCCAGGTAGGAGCGAGGAGAGGGACGGAAGCTATACTGTTACACTGGCAATACTAAAGTGCCTATAAGAACATCCAATAGTCAAAGGTATATGAAATACAAATCGTATAGAGAGAAATAGTCCTATAATTCCTATAATAACTACAACCTAAAACTTCTTACCTGGGAATATTGAAGACTCATGTTAAAAGGAACGTCCAGCTTTCATGTTCTGAGCAAGGCACTTAAACGTTAGCTTTCTTACATGGCACTTATTGCACTTTTACTTTCTTCTCCAACACTGTGTTTTTGCATTATTTAAACCAAATTGAACGTTTCATTATTTATTTGAGGCTAAATTGATTTTATTGATGTATTATATTAAGTTAAAATAAGTGTTCATTCAGTATTGTTGTAATTGTCATTATTACAAATAATGTTAAAAAATCGGCCGATTTAATCGGTAGCGGCGGGTTCTTTTTTGGGGTCCTCCAATAATCGGTATCGGCGTTGAAAAATCATAATCCGTCGACCTCTAATAAGAAGAACTAGACTGCCTTCAAGATGGCCGACTGTTGTTTTCAACTTAATTTTCTCACATTCGCATACACCGTTCCGTGGCCAGTGTGAGATTTGGCTTTTTCTTTGCAATTCTGCCTAGAAGGCCAGCCTCCCGGAGTCGGCTCTTCACTGTTAACGTTGGGACTGGTGTTTTGCGGGTACTATTTAATGAAGCTGCCAGTTGAGGACTTGTGAGGGGTCTGTTTCTCAAACTAGACACTCTAATGTACTTGCCCTCTTGCTCAGTTGTGCACCGGGGCCTCCCACTCCTCTTTCTATTCTGGTTAGAGCCAGTTCGGCATTGTACGAGAACTTCAGTTTCTTGGCAATTTCTCGCATGGAATAGCCTTCATTTCTCAGAACAAGAATAGACTGATGAGTTTCTGAAGAAAGTTCTTTGTTTCTGGCCATTCTGAGCCTGTAATCGAACCCACAAATGCTGATGCTCCAGATACTCAACTAGTCTAAAGAAGGACAGTTTAATTGCTTCTTTAATTAGCACAACAGTTTTCAGCTGTGCTAACATAATTGCAAAATGGTTTTCTAATGATCAATTAGCCTTTTGAAATGATAAACCTGGATTAGCTAACACAATGTGCCATTGGAACACAGGAGTGATGGTTGCTGATAATGGGCCTCTGTAGGCCTATGTAGATATTCCATAAAATATCAGCTGTTTCCAGCTACAATAGTCATTTACAACATTAACAATGTCTACACTGTATTTCTGATCAATTTTATATTTTAATGGACAAAAAAACTTTTTCTTTCAAAAACAAGGACATTTCTAAGTGACCCCAAAGTTGTGTGTGTGTGTGTGTGTGTGTGTGTGTGTGTGTGTGTGTGTGTGTGTGTGTGTGCTTTTTAGTGCTGTTCCATGTTACAAACATATTGCTCACCATGTGTCTTCTGCAGAGGGACGAGAGAGCCATGAGAAAACAACTAGTTTTGATCAGTCATGGAAATAAGTGCTGAAAACAAATTGGCTCCTTATTTAAAAAGAAGATGGAGAACAAGCCATGAAGGAAAAATACTGGAACTTTGGAACTAGCACAAAAATAATATTGTGAATTTGTCAAAACGAAACTACAGTGAGGGGGAAAAAGTGTTTGATCCCCTGCTGATTTTGTACGTTTGCCCACTGACAAAGAAATGGTCAGTCTATAATTTTAATGATGGGTTTATTTGAACAGTGAGAGACAGAATAACAACAAAAATATCTAGAAAAACGCATGTAAAAAATGTTTGAATTTATTTGCATTTTAATGAGGGAAATAAGTATTTGACCCCTCTGAAAAACATGACTTAGTACTTGGTGGCAAAACACTTGTTGGCAATCACAGAGGTCAGACGTTTCTTGTAGTTGGCCACCAGGTTTGCACACATCTCAGGAGGGATTTTGTCCCACTCATCTTTGCAGATCTTCTCCAAGTCATTAAGGTTTCGAGGCTGACGTTTGGCAACTCGAACCTTCAGCTCCCTCCACAGATTTTCTATGGGATTAAGGTCTGGAGACTGGCTAGGCCACTCCAGGACCTTAATGTGCTTCTTCTTGAGCCACTCCTTTGTTGCCTTGGCCGTGTGTTTTGGGTCATTGTCATGCTGGAATACCCATCCACAACCCAGTTTCAATGCCCTGGCTGAGGGAAGGAGGTTCTCACCCAAGATTTGACGGTGCGTGGCCTCGTCCATCGTCCCTTTGATGCGGTGAAGTTGTCCTGTCCCCTTAGCAGAAAAACACCCCCAAAGCATAATGTTTCCACCTCCATGTTTGACGGTGGGAATGGTGTTCTTGGGGTCATAGGCAGCATTCCTCCTCCTCCAAACACGGCGAGTTGAGTTGATGCCAAAGATCTCCATTTTGGTCTCATTTGACCACAACACTTTCACCCAGTTGTCCTCTGAATCATTCAGATGTTCATTGGCAAACTTCAGGTGGGCATGTATATGTGCTTTCTTGAGCAGGGGGACCTTGCGGGCGCTGCAGGATTTCAGTCCTTCACGGCGTAGTGTGTTACCAATTGTTTTCTTGGTGACTATGGTCCCAGCTGCCTTGAGATCATTGACAAGATCCTCCCGTGTAGTTCTGGGCTGATTCCTCACCGTTCTCATGATCATTGCAACTCCACGAGGTGAGATCTTGCATGGAGCCCCAGGCCGAGGCATATTGACAGTTCTTTTGTGTTTCTTCCATTTGCAAATAATCGCACCAACTGTTGTCACCTTCTCACCAAGCTGCTTGGCGATGGTCTTGTAGCCCATTCCAGCCTTGTGTAGGTCTACAATCTTGTCCCTGACATCCTTGGAGAGCTCTTTGGTCTTGGCCATGGTGGAGAGTTTGGAATCTGATTGATTGATTGCTTCTGTGGACAGGTGTCTTTTATACAGGTAACATGCTGAGATTAGGAGCACTCCCTTTAAGAGTGTGCTCCTAATCTCAGCTCGTTACCTGTATAAAAGACACCTGGGAGCCAGAAATCTTTCTGATTGAGGGGGGGTCAAATACTTATTTCCCTCATTAAAATGCAAATCAATTTATAACATTTTTGACATGCGTTTTTCTGGATTTTGTTGTTGTTATTCTGTCTCTCACTGTTCAAATAAACCTACCATTAAAATTATAGACTGATCATTTCTTTGTCAGTGGGCAAACGTACAAAATCAGCAGCACTTTTTTCCCTCATTGCATATATTGTCCGAAATGATATCCTGATATGTAACTGTATGGATTTTTTTGTTTTTCGTCACTAGTCAGTGAAATTAATCTCTAAAGTGCAGATCGTCTCTGAGGCAAATTAACTCTAATTTCAGTGTTATATGGCTGGTTGTTTTTCTGATTGTCCTGTTTCGAAGGCTGAGAAGCTAAAATCTCTGAGTGTAGCCCTGGCTTGGTGATGTCATGCAGTGAGTGTATTTGTGCGTGCTGAGTGACCACAGGCCTCCTTGTTGCCTAAGCATGGTTTTCCCGCTGGCTGGAAAAATGCCTATGTGGGCACACTAAGCTCATTGTGAAACAGCGTCCTTGGGGGAGTGGGGGAATAGCAGTCCTGTGATTTGTGTCCTATGAATGAGACAGGCAGTAACAAGATAGATATTAGCAAATGGACCTTATTGTGACTGACAGACCACACCTGATGGTATGCAAGGCCTGGTTCAGTAAACTATCCCGTGTGTTGTGTGTTTTTGTGGGTCTGTGCAGAGGGCTGGCTTGTGTAAATAGCTTGAATTCCACAGATTTCTGATGTCTTTCTTTCATCTTGTCTGTTCCTCCTCTCTGAAGCCACTGGTAAACACAGCACAGACAGACCAGGATTTCCATTAGCAAAAAGTGGCGCAGGACATTTGAACGGCAGCGCGTTAATTTACCGGACATTTGAGAAATGTACCTGGTCCATATTCATTAGGTGCGTAACCTGATTATGGCGTCCACCCACGGTGCTCAGAATGACAGAAATCACGTTTACATTATGGTAATTAATCTTAACAAAACTAGAGAACGACCGATAATCGGCCGGGCCGATATTGACCTTTTCTATTCTATCGGCTATCGGTCCTTCTCTATCGTCTTTGCCGATAGTGCCTCTACGTAGCAAAGCTTCTGCTATGCCAGCCACCACTCACCGCCTGAGCCACGAGCACTGCACAATGCAGAGGAATGTCTAGCTGGGAAAATCATCAACAGCAAGCTAGCTTATTCTCCAACAGAAAGGTGCAGTATTGAGAAATTGATTAATTGACAAAGTGACCAAAATCAAATTCATGTTGCAAATATTAGTTTAGTTAGCAATTCACTAATAATTACGCTTTTGTCGACGTGCCTGGACATGCATGCAATAAGCAAGCTAGCTAAGCAGATAGCTATGTGATCTGTTAGCAAAGATGACGATAACTGACCCTTTTATCTGTGGTGTTGGCTGGCTAGCTATTATTAGCTACTATGCTAGCTAGCTGGCTAGATAAACATGGTGCTAAGATATCAGATAAAGTTAGCTAGCTACGTTGGCTATTAACTGCTATCTGGTTATCATATTGAACATGCACCAAGTTCGGGAACGAGCCAACTGACTTGCAGTGTAAGGTTAGCTATTTACTGGTGTGCCGATCTGACCATCCACAATCTTTCCCGTAAATTGACAGTTGATAGTCGGGTTAGAGGACTGTCATAATAGGGAAAGAAGGAAGTGTTTTAAAATGGCTAAATAAAGGTTGGCAATAGGTTTAGCTACCTAAGATTCTTACTGCATGTTTATGGACCAAGAAATCTGTAGATCTGTGCGTTCTCACTTCTCAAACTATGGGCAGATTTCAGCCTTTCAGACAATGTGTATCGTCGTTTAATCATTTTTTCTTACCCTCGCTCTCCCTGTTAGATATATTATGCACTTATATGGCTTTGTAGCAAATGTAATCACCATTAGCTAGTGCTCATAGTAGCAGAAAACGTCAACAAGGGATATGAGGATGGAGAGAGATGTGAGGAGAAAGGGAAAGTGAAGATACAGCCTTGCTCTATCCAATCATAGCAGTAGGATCAAGTTACAATCCGCCCATTCCTTGACAGCCCATTGAATTATTTCGAATTTTGTCATAGCAGTTGAGTTGTTTAGAGGTGCGTCCTGACGGCAAAAAAATAAAAAATACAAATAATTTCCAGATCACAGAAAATGACTAAAAATACTAGTTTCATAAGAATCCATGATCACAAATCATGACGTTATGTTGGACCCATTTGCATTGAATAGATATGCTCTTATATTCTCAAACTAACAGCAGTGCCTATATGATGTCCTTCCATACAGGCGTGACATGCTGGAGTGATGCTGCTGTGCAAATGTTGTTGATTAGTAGGCTAATATAAGTCCCAAATAGAAGGGAAACAGATTGTCATCTGTAGCACCATAGACTCCACTGATCAACCAAACAAGCTCAATAACTCAGTGCATGCACACATTATTTTTGAATATGCATTCACATGTATTGTGAGTAGGCCTATGCCATCTTAATTCACCCAGTTTATTAAGAGATTTACCATTCAAATAAAATTGTTATGAAGTTAGATTGGTAAAAAAAAAAAAAATAAGGCAAATGTTTTAGATTTTTTGAATTGATGAATTAATGCATACATGGCTGTCTCTTGGAGATTTTATGATATTGAATATCGGCCTAAAATATCGGCCATTGGCCTCTAAAAATTGGTATGGGCATTAGCCCTAAAATCCATGTTGGTCGTTCTCTAAACAGAACATGCAACTCAAAGATGCAACTGCATGCGTCCTTACCGAATTCCCCATGCGCAGTTTGAAGATGTTAGAATAACTGTCCACATTTACTGTTTCTCAGCCAACAAGACGAGTAATGAACAGCAAAATCAGTAACCTATGTCAATCTACTGTCCTCCATAGTAGAAAGTTGACCTACTCTGTTGGTCAACTTGTTGTTCTGTGCGAAGAAGAAATTCCAAACAGACTCTGGGACAGTTGTGGGACAATAGATCCCATATTCATACAACAGGAACATAAAAATAACTTTAAAAAACATTGAGGCTGATGCAACAGATCAGAACTTTTGCCTTAAAATTATGATAAACAATTATTTCTTAACTTTATAGCTGCACGGCAATGCACACACGTCAGTAGGCTATGCGTGAATGTTCCTACCATAATGCAATTAGAGGGAAAACATTGTTATCAAAAGCACACTGCACATGCGAGCAGTTTCATGTGACAGAGATGAATGAAAATATCAATTGTAAATGTAGAGAGATGGGAGATCTAAAGATGCAACAACTAGCATGGGTTGCTAATATGACTAGGATTGTGCCTTGGGCTACTGGACAATGAAAGAAAGTTGATTTGAAAACCAATAGAACATGAGAGAAATAGGCTACTGGTTTCAATGGCATATGGAGTTGTTGTTTTTTTATAATTGTCTCCGTTTATAGAAATGGATTTTGGCTCGGCTACTTTGAGGCAAGGTAAGACATGCCTCATGATATGAAGTAAAACGTTAAGGTTTCACACAATAAGTATATTTTTTTCAAAAATGCGTACTGCCTCCAGCTCACATTGCAAAGTGGTGTGATTCGCTGAATTCTGCCTACTACCGTTGCCTAAGCACTTGAATGGCGAATGAGAAGCACACTTCAATTACCAGTTGAGAAATAAAAATAGTAGCTCTCTTTAATCGTGGCCATCAAATCTGTAGAATTGTTGCGCAATGATTGTGCTAATAAAAGCATGTTTCACACCAGCAGCAACAGGATCTATAGCAGCAGCTCTCGCACAGATCTTCCACTCAAACTACGCTCTGTGTCTGTAAACTGTGCGTGTGTGATAATTAAGAATCATAACTACTAACAAAAATACACGCACAATTTAATTCCACAGTAGGCTCACTGTGACTGGCTAGTTCGTCCTGATGATGGTGGGTGGTGTTGCGTTGCGAGCCAGTCGGAGGTAGGCCTAATCTGATTCCAAGAGGTGGTCTCTGGTCAAAATGAGATTAGCTGGACAGAAACAGGCTGCAGGTCATGATCTCTGAGCCTTGCGTGACACCAACGGCTGCCCTTAATCCAGGACCTGGCTGCCTTTCACTTTTACAACAAACACAGATGGAGAAAGAATAAAGAGTGAGAAGACCGAAGATGCATAGACTACACAGATCACATTCTGAGAGATATGGGACCTGATAAAGATAATGCACAGTCTATAAAACCAAACCTCTCAACTTACCTTGTGATGCGTTTCACTCAATGGTTAACAAACCTCGGCTAGTTAGTTTCTTCCCCTGTCATACTGAATGGAATAAATGACACACACTAGGAAGCACATGGAAGGGAAATTATAAACATCCACTCTGTTAACCCTCTGTCCATGCACTGCTCAATGCATTGGTCTAAAATGGTCTTCTTTCATCTCAGTGTTAAGATATTGTTTGAGTGAGATGTTATGGCACTGTACTAATGATCAACCACACATACATACATACATACATCACACACACACACACACACACACACACACACACACACACACACACACACACGACCCGAACAATTTGACCAATGGCTCTTGGACTGGTTGTGTGGAAAGAAGCCGGCTGTAAAGGTTAATCTGCTCTAAACTAACCTCAACACTCCTTGTGACTCCTCCCAAACATTGTACTGCAACTGGGCTGTAACTCAAATATTGCCACTCATTAAGTAATTTATTTGAGCTATTTGCCCCAACAACATTGTTCCAAGTAGAACATTGATTTGAATAACAGAACATTGAGAATCCTCATTTTGTTATTTGTGATCAAATTCACCTAAGCTATTCCTACGAAACATCCGGCCAACCTCGGAGGAAGTGGACTGGAGGCTGAGGGTATGGGCCCCTGTGTTGTTAGTCACACATTGTGGTTGTTTTTTCTTTCAGGTGGTTGATTCATCTCTGTCTCTGTGTGAAGAATAGATCTGCTCTGGGATTCAATTCCATGGAGAGCATTGTCATAAAACATTCATCAGTGGATGGCTTAGGTGACAGGACATGGCACTTGCCATGCATTAGGAAGTAGCTGAGAAGACCAGACCTGCTCTATTGGATTCATGAAGCCATTATGTTGTTATCTCAGGTAGTGAGAGATTGTGACTGGTCTGGGGCTGAGGATGGTCTCATTTGCGTTTGGTTTCCAGTGTTCAGGTACCCTAGATGGAGATATGAATGTTCCTTTGGTTATGCACAGATGGAGACCCCAGTTCAGCTGTGTGGTGGGTCAGTGCATTGGGAACCTGTAGGAGTTTCTTCTGGAACTGTGTGTGGGAGAGAACGTAAAGTAATAGTTGTCTATCTGTTGTGCTTTTATCCAAACTGTTTCCACAAGACTGTCACTGACACACATCAGTGTTTTTGTTAGTCTTTTTTGCAATGTCCTTGTTGGTGTGCTGGTGACCACGTCTATAATGATGTCACTAGTCCGTGTGGTCCTTGCTTACACCTGTATTTGGGCAGCGGGCACAGCAGCAAGAGATGAGGGTTGATGACGGTACGGTGACACTGGTAATGCGCAAGCCAACTGTGCTCTGATGATTGAGCTTGCCCCCTAGATGTCAACACATGGAGGACGTGAACATTTACATGAATCCCTGACACCAGAGCTGGTGACCCCTCATTTTGTTCTCCACCACCCCTCCAGTTTTCCTGGAGAGAGTGAGAGGGGACAGATTTCCTGGAGAGAGTGAGAGGGGACAGATTTCCTGGAGAGAGTGAGAGGGGACAGATTTGCTGTTGGGTGATACCATGGAAGCATTTTATTACTTCATTCCTTAGTTGTCAGGCGCATTTGAATCATGCCTCTGTTAGGTTGGCCAAATTTGAGACTGAAGGGCATTGCAACGGTTGTGATTTTCATAGTTGTCTTTAGGAAAACCTTTTTGTTGTGGCTTGAGTGGACTCTTGGTGATATAGGTTACTGTTGGGTGTGAGAATCACAGTGGACAGGTTAGGCTAGGTCTACTTGTCAACTTTTGTTTCTCTACTGATTTTGGTTGACATTTCTATGGTGAATACTTTTAGCACCTCCTTTTTGTGGCAACAATTTCACCATGTTTCAGTCATACGTTGGATGGCAACATCTTCCTTCCGGTTGAACAAATTTGAGACAACGCTTTTGATGTCAACATTTACTCAAGATCGTATTTTTCAGTATCAATGTTTTACAAAGTAGGTGGGCCGTATGTGACTTGTGCTTCAATGGTTTGTGTTGGTTTGCCGTTAGGAGTGTATTTTGCGAAGATGTTGAGTTCTCCCTCTGGGCTCATACCAGAGTAGCACCTGATTTGAATAGAAAATTGATGGCTGCCCAGACAGCTTTAGATGTCAGGGGAGGCCGTGGGTGGTGTTTAAAGATTTAACAGATTTTTTTAAACACATGGGTTACCGTTGCTTACTGAGATGATCCTGCAGTATTTACAGTAACTCTGGCAGTTGTAGAATTATCCACCTGTAATGGTAGGCTAACTTCTTTATTTTGGCGTTTTGTATGTGTCTGTTTTTCTCCTCATTTGCTCATAAGTGGGGTGGCAGGTAGCCTAGTGGTTAGCGCGTTGGACTAGTAACTGAAAGGTTGCAAGATCGAATCCCTGAGCTGACAAGGTAAAAATCTGTCGTTCGGCCTCTGAACAAGGCAGTTAATCCCCTGTTCCTAGGCCGTCATTGAAAATAAGAATTTGTTCTTAACTGACCTGCCTAGTTAAATAAAGGTAAAATAAAAATAAATAAAATGAGAAGAGACAACTCTCTTATGGAAAGTGCCCCCATGTTCCCTGTTGCTATGGTGTCAGTGGCGGCCCTCATGTAGGCTTGGTTGTAAACATATCAGGAGTGTTGTAAATAGCTCACTGCAGGTGCCAGCCCTCTGAATGTGTTTCTCCCTGCCTGGGTTGCCCATCAGATGTGCTGCTGTGAAGGTAAGCCTTTTCTTTATCCTTCCTTGTCTCTTCATTTAGTAGTGTCCCACCATAATGTAACCTAGCCACCCTGCACCTTTATCCTGCTTTGGCTGTTTGTGTTTTTCTCAATGGCCTCCATTTTTTTTCTATTTGACAAGCTTGCAATGACAATGCAGCCAACCTGTTGAACAAGCTGATAGAAAAAGGTCGGTGAACACCGTAACAAGACAAGTGGTGGGAGGGGAGGGGGACAGAAAGGGGTGTCAACATTCATTCAGCCAAAAACGCAGTGCCACGCCCCAGGTGCTAGGGCTAGTAAGAGCAAGCAGCAGGAATGTGAGGGAAATGAATGGGAGTGTAAGTCCTGCCTTTCCCATGGTGAGTGGTCTCTCTTTACACTTTTACTTCAACATAGTTGTGCAGTAAAAACTGAACACAAGCTATGGGCACGATTTTTAACTGTGTGGACGTTTTGAGATCAACTTTGCCTGGATTTGCCTCTAAAGAAGGCGAATCTTTGAACAGTAGGCTGCATGTGGCAGATCATAGGCTTGGCAGAGTTAGGCAAAATAAAGTGTACCCGTATCTTAATTATAATTTAAACCCTATCATCAATGCATGTATAGTAACCGCATTCTTTCTTTGAGAAATGGGATGGTAGTTAATTAGTTTAGAAGCAGATCAAATAAAATAATTGGCATCTTAAATCCAGTTTTGGAACTGTGAACTGATTCACTTTCTGAACTCTGTCAGAATAGGAGAGGAAATGAAGTTATCCTCATTTTCACTCTGACTTGATCAAATTCACAGAACAGCAAAACGGGGTGTAAGAATATAGAGCGTGTTAGAATGGAGGCAACACATGGGGTCAAGTCAATGTGTTTATTTAGCCAGTTAATGATATTGACCCTTGTTTTTCTTTTCCCCATGCGAAAGGAAAATCGTGTTTAGCGATGTGAAAAGAAAGCACTGTGCTCTGTTTGCGAGGGAGGAAACTATGCAGCAGAATAGGAATTTTCACTCTTTATAAAGTCCCGGGACTGTGGAAACACTAAAACAGGCCAGCCACTGATTCCAGAGCAGAGCTCTGAGAGCAGAGTACATATTTTTTGTCTGTGCGGTCTGCATTCTGTTTACTGGAAGGGCCCCGTGCAGAGTGCACATGTTCCCGCATGTGCCATCAGTGTGGCCAGGGAGGAATGGTAAACGGAGCAGCAGACTCAGAGAATTAGAGAGAAAGTGTGTGTGTGTTTGTTTATGCCTTTGTTTTCTGAAGAGGTTACCTAACGTAGAAGCATTAAACCACACCAGATCTGCTTGTGCTGCTCCAACGAGGAGGCGGCAGAGTTTGTCATTTTCAGGCCCCTCTGTGAGGGAAACTGTGTGTTCATCCAGAATGTACAGTGCTGTGGGACCCTCGAGGCCTGTGGACTGGTTTCACTGCTTGCTTCCCAGGTTCGTCTGTAGTAGACAGCCAGCGGTAACAATTGGAGGGTTAAGTATCTGATACTCACACCAAACCCCGGGACTCAGCTGCAAGTAATTAAAGCTGGCAGTTGGCAGAGAGTCAGGCGACTGTAATGGCCGCTGTAAGTTCATACCATAATATTTGGAAGATGAATAGGGTCTGGTAGTAAACGTGTTGTCATGTTGTTGACCTAAGGCTTTCTAGCTCCCCTCCCTCTGTCCCGTTCGCCCTGAGGGGGGAGTCCAAGGGAGAAAGGCCCTCTGTCAATCCTGCTCTCTCTACTGTAATCAGTTCTGAAATGCTACTTATTGACATGCCAGGGCTTTTGCTGTGACCTGCGTAGTCTTGTTTTTTCCATAGAAGTCGTTTTATCCCTGAGGTGTTACCATCTCAGGTTTGAAAGTAAAAGATGGTTTTCTTCTCAGATAACCCTCAGCAGGCAATACATTTGATTCTACTTTGACATGACTGCATGGATTCATTCAGATCTGGTGTTGCAATCTCAATCATAAAGTGAAAAGTAGCTATTGAGCTTTTTTGTCTTGTAAAATATATAAAGTATCAGCAGGGGCTTTACTAGGACACTAAAAGCAATCGATTCAAATGATAATTGGGATAGGGAATTTGATGCTCAGTAGGACTTGTTTGTTTGGGCTGACTATGACCCTATTCCCACTACGAGATATGAAGGAGAGTCTGAGGAGCGGGGTGGTGAAAGAAAATTCAACTTTTCAGTTCACATTACATCCTTGCTTTACCTTTCGTTGTGGCTGGCAACACGACATTCTTTGTCCGCAGCTCAAAGTTAACATAAATATCACAGTAGCCACTAGCCAGTAAGCACAAACTATTAAACATTGACAAACTTTTCTTCTAAAACATATAAAGTTTGTCAATGTTGAATAGTTTGTGCTTACTGGCTAGTGGCTACTGTGATATTTATGTTAACTTTGAGCTGAATGTCGTTGAATAATGCAACCAAACCATATTACACTCTGGAATAATATAACAATTCACAAACATGTATGTGCAGACAATTAAAGGGTTTATTTTCTCGTCTATAGGCTACAGTCGTTACATTTTAGCTTCAAGACAAAAGCACAGAGTTGCTATAACGGCATGTTTTCATCAAGTAAAGTTAGCCTATCAAAGCTGTTTTTATATGGAAGCCCATAACTGCCACAAAAAAAAAAGAATTCCTCATGATTTGTCAAAATGCATAATTAGTCTGATCTTCAGTCTGATCAACTGTAGTCTACTGATAACAACTACAGCTGCAGGTAGCCTAGAGAAGCCTATGCGATCTGATCCCATCTGCGCCTGGCCAGGGGAAATGTAACATGTTTTTATAGCCTACGCTATGTATTAATAGGAGGGGTGTAACGATTCACCCGATTTTCAGATGTTTAACGTCGCTCCGCGGACCTCAAAACGATCCAAATGTAGCATGCATCCGTCAGAAAATCGATTCTAACATTGCAAATCGCCGGTTCAAATTTGTTTTTATGACAACTGATGTGTCCTCTCATTCACTGTCGAACTAGCCATATAACTGTGTTGACAGTCATTGATCTACAAGTCATTTTGCATGCCGAACAAGACCAGGGAATATCAGTAGACTAGTCTGACTGCACACTGTGCCCAGCTTTGCGTGCTGACCAACGCGAGTTAGGCACCCTGTCCCTGCAGGATCATGTACATCTGTGCGGCACCTTAAGCATTCACATGCTAAAAGGGCTTGCGCGACAGTAGGCTTTATTAGTTGAGTGACAACATATGTAATTTGCTCGATTGTTATCAATGTGCTGACAATAGATGTTGTTTCAATTGTTCAGGTTCACCATCAGCAATAGTTTTGGTAGTTTTGTTTTAATTGATCAGTGTACACTGAGTGTACAAAACATTAGGAACACCTGCGCTTTCCATGACATCGACTGACCAGGTGAAAGCTATGATCCCTTATTGATGTCACTTGTTAAATCCACTTTAATCTGTGTAGATGGGGAGGAGACAGGTTAAAGAATGACTTAAGGCTTGAGGCAATTGAGACATGGATTGTGTATGTGCGCCATTCAGAGGGTGAATGGGCAAGACAAAATATTTAAATGACTTTGAACAGGGTATGGTAGTAGATGCCAGGCACACCGGTTTGAGTGTGTCAAGAACTGCAGCGCTGCTGGGTTTTCACACTCAACAGATTCCTGTGTGTATCAATGGTCTACCAACCAAAGGACATTCAGCCAACTTGACACAACTTTGGGAAGCATTGGAGTTAACATGGGCCAGCATCCCTGTGGAACGCTTTCGACACCTTGTTGAGTCCATGCCCCGACAAATTGAAGCTGTTCTGAGAGCAAAAGGGTGCAACTCAATATTAGGAAGGTGTTCCTAATGTTTTGTACACTCAGTGTATATGGTAATTAGATATACAGGGTAAAGTTGATCATTTCTTAACAAGGAATCACTTTTGGGAGGTGCACTGTATCGCTAACACAGGAAGAGAAAAGAAGCTCGCTAAAAATGTCAAACGTTCAAAAGTTTTGAGATGGGGTGGAATCCAAAGTTGTGCTATATATTCATTGGGTATGTCATAGCTAATTTGTTAATGATAAAAGCTACATTACCCCCCTAATCTGGTGGTAGATGCCTAGTCTCACTTATGGCTCAGATCAGGTGCCTACACAGTATACACCATAGACATACATCATTTACAGACAGACTGGCAGATCCAGCTCAGCGAGGCCCACCTCATGAGCTCCATCAACAACGGTTTTAATTTAGAATGGAAAATGAATGTGTTTATGCAACAAATGTTACTGCATCTCAACGCATCGATTTGTTCTCTACTCAAACTGAATCGCACCAAATCATTGCAAACTAAAACGTATCGTTCATGCATTGTATTGGAGCCCGTGCATCTAAATGCGCATTGAATCCTTGTGAAAGGGAAAGATGCACATTCCTAATTTCTAGGCTAAAATGGGCCCATTTATTTGTGTTCTAAGAAAATGTTAATGTGATCAAATTTGGTTTATAGTCACACTTCGGGTAGCTAGGCTACCTAGTCCTTTTTAATCCAGTTGTTGACTGGAATGAATCAATCAACACAATAGTAATGACTTGCTGTCTGAGCAACCCTGCATACAGCGAGCTCAGTCTTGTTTGTTTTTGTCCAATCGCAGTTGTCTCTTAATCTGTGTGAAGGGTTGTAATGTTTTAATTTTTTTTACATATGACTCTATTTTTTTACAGTAATTTATTACTATGTCATACATTTCAAATAGGGTCTGGAGTTGATTAGGTTAGCCTACTACCAGATCAGGAAAAGCTCTAGGCCCCAGGAAAACAATTGCCCCCCCACCACCACTCTGGAACCTGTGGTGCCACCTCTGAAATCACCACACAATGTTACAAATAAAAAATTGTGGTGGGGCTGGGCTTCCATAGTTTTACATGGCTCAGTGCAGCCGGCACCTACTGCGACAATTTCAGAATGTAGCAGGCTGTTACTTCAATTTCAGGTAAAAACTCAATAAAACAAGTCTCAAATATTGGGACAATGTCTCTACATTTCAGCTGTTTCAAAAACATTGCTCTGGTATTGCCATTTATACTGTAGGAGTGTTGGCTCAATGAGACAATTCTGTTCGCGCTGCCCTGCTTCAAGGGGTCAACTGTCGGGCGAGTGTCATGCGCTACCTCCGAAGGTAACAGTTGAGACATAGAAAGTAAGCAAGTTTACATTTGAGTAATATGTGTAGCCAACGGTATGTTAGGAAAAGTCTAGTGTGAAGAGGCTCTATCTGCAGAACCATAGATAGTCCTATTGAATGGAGGGAGTTGGACGTGTGAATGTGCTGGTCGTCATCACAAGTAGTGTAGTGCTTGAAGTCACCTCCCTCCACACCCGCCTTCCTCCAGTCCTCCTTTTGGTTTTCAGTGTGGTGCTCATCAGCATACTAATCATGTCTCGGGGGGCATTGTGCTCTTGTTCCTCTAAATAGCTCCCTGCCATTTTTCAGGGAGGGGGCCGAGCGAGACGTCCAAGGCCCCTGGCACAGACACGTGGGGATGGGTGTTGGTAGGTGGTGGGGGCACCGGGCAGCAGCTGATAGGCCAGGCTGTGGAGACATGGTAGGAATCTGGACTGGGGCTGTATTTATCACTATGCTCTTGTTGTTATAGTACATTTATAAACTGCTAGGTCATTTTCCAGAGTGCTGGCCAGGCAGGACAATGCTCTGGGCCTGGTACATGGTCAGTAACAACCAACAAGAGGCATGCTGTTCCATGTTTATGAAGGTTATGGATTTTCGCTGTTGAAATGTTTTCTTGATAAGGAGAGCCTATGAGTATAGCCTATAAGTGAAAGGGAAAAAAGTCACAGAATTGAATTTTACAATTTTGAAAATTGACCATCTTACTCATATTTTGAAAAGGAGGAACTGTAACTTTGCTGTATTTAAACTTGTCTTTTAGAATTCTGAAAGAGCTTCATGTACAGTAAAATCTGCTGACTTCTTTGCAAGCTGTGAGATTGAGCAGCCTTTCAAGTCCTTACAAAGGGACTCGACTCACCTCCTGAACCCCCCCTCTCTCTTTTCTCTTCTCTCTCTACACAGAATCAGTGTATGACCTTCTCCCCAAAGAGCTGCAGCTGCCGTCCTCCACTCAGCAAAACCCAGCAGCAGCCATGAGCCAGAAGAGCGGTGGAGAGGCGGTTCCCCCTCCCTCAGCTGCCCTTGACTCAGGTAAGCCCCTCCTTCTCTTCTGCCTCCATGGTAACAGTGAGCAGTGCTGGTAATGGTTCCATCCTGTTTCCTGGAGTCAACCCTTCTTTAGGCTACCTGCAAGACCACTTCCAACTACATTAGGGGTAGGCAGCACACAGTCTGTACCTGTAGGCTTACACCTGCATGTAGAGTACAGCCAATGGGCAAGGAGCAGCTGCTGAAGACCGGAGTTATGAGGCCTTATTGCCCTCTCCCTTGGGCGTCCTGTGGCCCTCAGCAAACACACTGCACACAATGCCAGCCAGCCATCCCTGGGCCCTGGGGGCTTGCTCACGTCTCTGAAGACTGTGAACAGTTCTAACTGTGAGTGATGGGAATGACCTGTTCCTGTTTTTTCGGTTTTGGTGTGCATTATCCCCTGGGTTTTACACAGATAATTGTTGCAGACATGCAGAACTATGAGCACCTTATATCATGATCTGTTGCTGGTTGCTATAAACCTCACAGCTCAGATGTAATCAGCTCCAGCTGCAGCCCCCTTTCAGAATCCCAATCAGAGGGCTAGACTGAAAATGAGCTGTGGTAAAGCATTGCCTGGTTTTGTGCTGACACAATGATTCTATACAGGAACTGTAGGATCCAAACATCTCTTTATGACATAGGCCTACAGGTTGCAAGCAGATCGGAAAGGCCTCTTTTAATGTGCTTTAGAGTAGACATTTTTAAAGGTTTTCCCATCAGGGCGTAGGGGCTGTAACACAAACAGAGAGGGCATTCTTGCTCTCCATAGAAATCCAACTTCATGATCCTAGCTCAACAATTGGCTATACGGATTGCACTGTTTTGAGTGGTTGGGTTATGCCAAAACAAAGTCATGCCTACAGTCCTTGCTGGGAACACTGTGCCTTGCAGTTGGAGTCTAAGGAAACCCTCTTCATTCCATGCCGTTAGCGGACACCCCTGATTCTTTCGGGGCACACAAGACCTACAGTCCAGTCCCCATCTTCTTGGGCTGTCTGAATGATCTTCAATACGGCAGTCTGTCTATTTGGGGTCCACCAAATCATGAAAAGCAAAATGTACCCCATTAATTGACTATAGCAATTGGCTCCCAGTCTGTTATTGTACATTTGTGAAGATAAATGTTCTAAAAATGCAAACCATCTCTCTTTTGGGACAAGACACAAGTCAGAAGCCGGGTACAAAACCATTTCGGTACTGCTCACAAAAGCATTGTTTGAGATCCAAAAATGTTAAGTAATTCAGTGATATCTCTTTGCAAAATTCCAGAAACATCACTAACTGTTTACTTATGTGTTTTGCAGCTATTTTGCTTAACCAGTTACTGCCACAACATTATTTTAAGAAGTATCTTCTGACACCATACATCAGTCTGTGTAAGGCTAAATAGTACATCTAGTACACTACAGTACTTGCATAAGGAATCCAGAAAATCACTGAAACTAGTGTGTTTGCAACTGTAGGCCTAAATGTTAATTAACCCAATATCATATTCAAAGGAAGAGAAAAAATATAAAACAAAACACCTTTTGGTTAAATTTGTCACAACCTGAACGTTCAAAATGCAATTCACTTTAGCTCTTTTTACTCTGCCCCTTACCAAAGTGCCCCGGTTTAGAGTGAGTTTCAGTAGAACCAGAAGTCTGTTGCCTTCGGACATCAGTGCTTCAATGCAGCCAATGCAGCCCTCAGACAAGGCGGGACATACTGGCTGTAGCTGGAGGAAGGTGAAGTATTTTTCAGTTTACATGAAATTTAATTTGGGACTGTAGGTTTTACTGCAAATTGGCCTTACTTCTTCTGGCTATCTCTTCTTTTCACTTTTTTTGTGAACTTTATTTTGTACCCCAAATCTTTGGAATCAAGTATTGAAAAAATACTTTGACATTTAAAATGTAGGTTTCTATTGATTCTCTGTCAAATGAGGACAACTCTTTAATTTTAGGCTGTCCAGCAGTTCAGGTTAGTTTTTTTTGGTCACTCCAGACAATTTTGCCCATCACTTTGGCTCTTTGTTCAAGTAGTTTCTCCCTCCCCGTATCCCTGCACAGCCTTCCTCCATTTGCCAGCCATATAGCTCTCTGCTGAAGCATCTCTGCTCTGGCCTTTTTACACCTTTACTGTTTTGTGCTGTTACTGTACTTTGCAGGGCGGGTGCATGCTGGCTGTGATATTACCCTACCCCCATCACCCATCCTTTGCCTGCCCTGCTACTTTTTATAGCTTGGCCTGGCTGTCACCACATCCCTGATGCCAGTGTCCTTACTGTTTAGCCCTATACGGCTGCACACTTCCATGTTCCTGTTCCTATCCCTGTTCTTATCCCTGTCCTACCACCCCTGCCTGTAACCTTAAGGCTTCATTACTTTTGTCCTGTTTGTCCCCTCCCCTGACCACTCTTCTTTGAGATATGGCTGAATGAAGATGTAGCATCACTCTAGGTTGGCTTCAGCTGTTATGTAGTAATGTTGGTGGTTTTTAGTCAACTCTTGCCATACAAAATTCATATTGCTTTTACTTTGCTGATTAGCGCTCCCTTTTTTTCTAATTGATGTAACATGTTATTGATTTCCATTTAGAAGTCTGGAATGGGCATGAATTATTTGTTGTCTGAGGTCAACTTTCTTCCTTGCCTTTCAGTCAGTCTATATAGTACTAATGCCAGGCCATTTAAGGGAGGTCATTTCAAGTAGTGCACTTCACAAGAGAGTGTGTTTTTCCGTTTTAAGTAGGTAATTGCAGTGGGAGTCTTTTTATAGGTGTACACCCATTAGAGAGGGAAATGACCTTATGTTACTTTTGCCCGTAATTTCATTCAGTTCATCTTTAGGAATGTTTGTTCAGTTCAGACCTTACTATCCCAGCCACTCCTTCTCCTGCTTCCCACCCATACTAAAGGGTCCGAGTTTGCTTGTGCCAGCTTAGCTTCTGCATGAGTTTAAAGTGGAAATGCATTTTATTTTACAAGCTCCAAAATGACACTCAGCCAGTACATTGAACAGCAGCTGATCAATATCAGAATCCACACACCTCAGCAATATATTGACAAGTGAACATACTCCACAAATGTTCTTCCTTTATTTGTTTCAATAACATTCAGCAAATGCACAAAGTGAATTGCTTTTTTTGTTGATTGGATACAAGTTGTTTTGCTATTAATGAACTTAACTTGCATTTTAGCTGGGCCCCACAGGCTTCGTGGTGGGTTGTGTGACTGTGTCTGTCTATCAGTAGTGAAGACATTTAGTCCCAAGGGCTCTTAACCCATCAAAATTCACCCAGGGTGTTGAGTAGGTCCGTCTACACTTTTAGACTTCTTACTATTTTAATTTATTGCATTTACAGTTTTTTGTGTTGTATTGCAACTGAGTTTTTGATGTCAAAGTTTGGTTTCTTTAATTCTGCATTTAAATGGTAGTGGAACACAGTGTAGAAGGGGGTGGGGTTAAAGGGACATAAAAAAAAACAAAAACAAATCTACATCATATTCATCTCCAGCACCACCCCAATATCAACATGCAAAAATTTTGCATTTCTGTGTTTTGTAGTAAAAAATATCAAAATATGTTTTTCCAATGACATCAACCAATTAGTAGGTAATGTCTACTCAAAATGTGTCAATTGCACGATGCACAACGATGATGTCATTGGAAACACTTATCTTCCTCCATCTTTTTTTACTACAAAACATGTTGGGGTGGTGCTGGAGATGATGATGATAAATATGACGTTGAAAAAAAAAAAGTTTTCCTTTAAGGGTAAAGAAAAGCAGAACTTGGGCTAGGATGGAACACGCAATGGTCCCATAGGTGGAGGCATGGGGCTTCGGTAATGCGTTCACAATAAGAGCAAATGTTCTATGTTTATTTGAAAATGTATTAAGTCTACGCTGTAATATACCTTGAATCCTATTGCCTCCATCTGCTGGGGCTGTGCAATAATCAAATTGGTTTTATAAGCATGGTGATTTGCAGCCACTTTGAGCATTTTTGTTAAGTGGAAATTGGTAGGGTTTGTGGAAAGAATAGCCTACATATATTGAATGATACTACTGGTACTACCATTTTATGGCCAAACCAAATAGTTCCAGTGCCTTCAGAAAGTATTCATACCCCTTGACTTATTACACATTTTGTGTTAAAGCCTGAATTCAAAATGTATTCAATTGTTTTTTCTCTCAACCATCTACACACAATACCACATATTGACAAATTCAAAACATGTATTTAAACATTTTAGCAAATTTATTGAAAATGAAATACAGAAATATTACATTTACATAACTATTCACACCGCTGAGTCAATACTTTGTAGAAGCACGTTTGGCAGCGACTATAGCTGTGAGTCTTTCTGTGTAAGTCTCTAAGAGCTTTCCACACCTGAATTGTGCAACATTTGACAAATGTTATATTATTATAAATTATTTTATTTTATTTTTTTAGCACTGTCAAATTGGTTGTTGATCATTGCAAGACATCCATTTTCAGGTCTTGCCGTGGATTTAAGTAAAAACTCATATTTAAGTAAAAACATTCACTGTCTTCTTGTTAAGCAACGCCAGTGTAGATTTAGCTTTGTGTTTTAGGTTATTGTCTTGCTGAAAGGTAAATGAATCTCCCAGTGTCTGGTGGAAAGCAGACTGAACCAGGTTTTCCTCTAGGATTTTGCCTGTGCTTAGCTCCATTCCATTATTTTTTATCCTGAGGTGGAAACTTTCCGTGGGAATTTATGGGAATATATTGGAATTAATGGAAGAATATGCAAATTAATATTAATACCATTTAAATGTAGATGTTTTTTGCACTGGATATATTTAACATATAATTATGGAGACAGAAACATAAACCTTTTACCTTATCATAAGTCTACATAATTGCAAATGATTAAATCATTCCAATGGAAATAAAAAAAACAATTTAGTTAGGAATTGAACTTTAATTAAATGAGTTGACTCTTCACATGGGATGATTTCACTGAACAACAAAAGAAAGGGAATATTGAATGATCCCCAATGATCCATTGCATCTCCCAAAAACGTTTTCAACATACATCTGTACAATGATAGTCTAGAAACTAAAGCTTTGGTTGTCTTCCTCTCAGGCTTACATGTCTTCTCCCTGGACCTCAATGTCCACCTCTTGAACATCAGACTCTGAGGCCTCATCTTCACTGTCACTTTCCTACCTTGTTGAGGATGGCTCGTTGTCAGGCTCAAATTTGCTCGGATGGCCACCGATTTTTCAACCCTTGTATTGGTCAGCCAGTTGCTTGCTTTGGTCTGTATGTGTTCCCAAACAAGGACCAGTTGCGCTCTGAGGCGGCTGATGTTGGTGGGATTTGGAGGATGATGGACAGAGGAAAGAGTCTCAGATTTACAAAGTCCCTTCCACCAGGTGGCTGATGCAATATTGCAGTCGTGCCAACATATCTCATCTCCATCCCAAAGCCTTTGCTTGGAAGTGTACTTCGCCAGACTGCCAAGAACCTTGCCCTCATCCAGGCCAAGGTGGTAAGACATGGTAGTGATGACACCATAGGCCTTTTTGATCTCTGCACCAGACAGGATGCTCTTGCCAGCATACTTGGGGTCCAACATGTACGCTGCGGCGTGTATGGGCTTCAGGCAGAAGCCTTCATGCTTGATCTATTTCAGAACTGCAGTTTCCTCTGCTTGGAGAAACGGTGAAGTGGGCAGAGCACTACAGATTTCTTCTCTTACATCTGCAAGGAGAGTCTGAACATCAGACAGGATAGCATTATCTCCCTCAATCCGTGCAATGGCTACTGCTATAGGTTTCAGGCTGCTTACCACTCTCTCCCAAAATATGTAATCCAGGAGGATCCTCTTGATGGGGCTGTCAATATCAGCAGACTGTGATATGTCCATTTCTTGGAGAGACTACTTCCCTTCCAGGAGACTGTCAAACATGATGACAACACCACCCCAACGGGTGTTACTGGGCAGCTTCAATGTGGTGCTCTTATTCTTCTCACTTTGCTTGGTGAGGCAGATTGCTGCTATAACTTGATGACCCTTCACATACCTAACCATTTCCTTGGCTCTCTTGTAGAGTGTATCCATTGTTTTTAGTGCCATAATGTCCTTGAGGAGCAGATTCAATGCATGAGCAGCACAGCCAATGGGTGTAAAGTGAGGGTAGGACTCCTCCACTTTAGACCAAGCAGCCTTCATGTTCGCAGCATTGTCTGTCACCAGTGCAAATACCTTCTGTGGTCCAAGGTCATTGAAGACTGCCTTCAGCTCATCTGCAATGTAGAGACCGGTGTGTCTGTTGTCCCTTGTGTCTGTGCTCTTGTAGAATACTGGTTGAGGGGTGGAGATGATGTAGTTAATTATTCCTTGCCCACAAACATTCAACCACCCGTCAGAGATGATTGCAATACAGTCTGCTTTCTCTATGATTTGCTTGACTTTCACTTGAACTTTTTTGAACTCAGCATCCAGCAAATGAGTAGATAAAGCATGACTGGTTGGAGGGGTGTATGCTGGGTGAAGAACATTCAGAAATCTCTTCCAATACACATTGCCTGTGAGCATCAGAGGTGAACCAGTTGCATACACAGCTCGAGCAAGACATTCATCAGCATTTCTCTGACTACTTTCCTCCATTGAGTCAAAAAAACTTCTGATTCCAGGAGGACCATGAGCTGTTGCTATCGATAAAGTGTCTGATTCATCATTTTCACCTCTAATAGAAGTAGAGGGACTTTTGTCAGAGGTTGCTTGTTGTGAGCACTGAGGGAACTTTATGCACTTGGCCAGATGATTCTGCATCGTTGTTGCATTCTTCACATATGATTTGACTCAGTATTTGCAAATTTACACAGCTTTTCCTTCTACATTAGCTGCAGTGAAATGTCTCTACACATCAGATAGTGTCCGTAGCATTTTCCTGTAAAGATTAGGAAAAAATGAGTAAAAAATAAAATAAATACAATTCCATGTACAGATAAATAGTTAAGCAGTTAGACAAACAACTCCTTTGTAAGCTAAATGTTTTAAAATTAAACGTATGGAAACAGGTTAATTAACACTCAGTTAGCAGGCTCAAGCAAGCTAAAACCCACATGGTAGCAAAAACTAACTAGCAGAAATTGTTAAAAATGATTTAAACACGCTTTGCTGTGGGCTACTATTTACTAGTTAACAAAAAATCACGTATCTCATATAAAATATATTCACCCCACCCAGTATTGTAATCAAAACTTACCAGAAAGCATGTAGTCCTTGGCTCAGACAGTGTAGAAGTGTGGTCTCAACAGCATCTCATTAGTGTGCAAGATCTTGAGAATCAGCTGTACATGTGATGGAAGAGTGCACTGTGCATGCACAGGGTTGCAATTCCTTTGAATTGGGGATAGTTTAACCAAAATATGCCACAAGACCTAGAATTGCCTTATGTGTATCCCACAAAAAACCGTTCACTGTTATAGCTAACTTTTTTGATGAATTTAAGCAACATTTTTGAAAGTTTCTGGAAAGTTTCTGACCCTTGACAAACCCTAATTGTGGCGTAACTACAATGTTGTTGATCATCCTCAGGTTTTGCCTATCACAGCCATTAAACTGTTTAAATGTCACCATTGGCCTCATGGTGAAATCCCTTAGCAGTTTCCTTACTCTCCAACAACTGAGTTAGGAAGGGCACCTGTAACTTTGTGGTGACTAGGTGTATTGAAACACCATCCAAAGTGTAATTAATAACTTCACCATGCTCAAAGGGATATTCAATGTCTGCTTTTTGAAATACTTTTTTCCCCCCATCTACCAATAGCTGCCCTTCTTTGCGAGCATTGGAAAACCTCCCTGGTCTTTATGGTTGAATCTGTGTTTGAAATTCACTGCTAGACTGAGTGACCTTACAGATAATTGTATATGTGGGGTACATATTCAAAAATCATGTTAAACACTATTATTGCATACAGAGTGAGTCCATGCAAGTTATTATGTGACTTGTTAAGCACATTTTTACTTCTGAACTTATTTAGGCTTGCCATAACAAAGAGGTTGAATACTTATCGACTCATGGGATTTTTTTTATTTGTAAAAATGTGAAAAACATAATTCCAATTTGACCTTATGGGTTATCGTGTGTAGGTCAGTGACAAATCTCAGGTTATCGATTTTTAAATACACAACAAAATGTGGAAAAAATCTACCGCGTGAATACTTTCTGAAGGCACTATATAAAATGTGTTCATAATATACATCATTTTATGTATGAAGTTCTCTAGCTTCAATCTATCTGTACTTTGTTCCTCTGGATGTCTCTGTACCAAACCTCCTCAGAGTAATTATATATGAAGCCTTCAACCTTTTGTCCCCCATCTCCCTTTGAATATTGAATTGCAATGCATTTCGTTAGCCAGGGTATTATGCACAAACGGAACAGGTGATAATTCAAACAAGAAATGAATCCTGAGTCAGCCATTTTGGTGGTTATAGCTGTCCTATTGGCCAGCTGTCTTTTTCTTTTAGAATGGATGGGCTCCTATTGAACAGGATGTCTTCATTAGCACCTGGCGCTCAGCATTTCAAGGTTATCAGATGTACTGTGCTGTTTGCAGGTATAATAGTTTGTCAAGATCAAAAGGTTTAAAACCAGGCAATCCTTAACTGGCCCTCGTTTCCTGGACCCAGATTAAGCCTAGTGCTTTTTAGTCCAGAAATAGTCTTAACTTGACGTGATGATGACCAAAGACACATTAGGCTTTAAAGAGGCTAAACAACAAGGGTTAAAAGGTGTCTGTGATAAATGCCTCTTCTTGTGGCCAGGTGCCTTTCTCCTGTGATAAATCAGATTTCCTGATTTTTAAATGATTTATACCCTGGATAAAGAGATGCAGCAGTGCTCTCCTCCGTCCTCCCTGTAGGTGTCTCTGGGTTTTCTCTTCTTTAACACCTGGCTACATTTTAAACAAACAGCCTTGCGTGTTTAAACTAGAAGGCTAATGGGGGCGGGAGAGAGGGAGATTCTATCCAACAGTTCTACTGCTCCACAGCACAGGCCAAAAACAGAGGGATTTCATTCTCTCCCGCAGCGTTTGCTGTCCTGCTGTTTATTACACGGTTGTCTTTAGTTTCATTACACTAAAAGTAGGGCAACTCGTTTTTAGATGAGAAAAATATAGATTACCTCCCTCCTCTGGAGAGACAGCAGGACATAAAAGGGCAGTTGTTTGAAATGTGTACACAACTCACGGATGGGACAATTTACTCAGGCATATTTGCCAATGTACAGTAGTCTACAGAAAGCTTTTAGGCCATATAAATAGGTCAGGAGGAAGCAGAGTAAAAGCTGTGAACCTTTACAAAGCTGGAGGGGTTTACTGGACTGGGTTTCTTTGAGGCCTTTGTTTCTCCAGTTTCTGTGAGTGTTTTTAAGTGTGGTGAGAGGGCGCTCAAAGTGGCTGCAAATCATTCACTGTGGTTCCAATCTTAGCAGGGCCTGTATGTTTCTCATGTTTGTTACGCTTCCAAAAATCTGCATGAATAGCACATCATGAAATGTGTTTCATATTTAGATTTTCTACTTGTCATAATTTTGTAATGAACTAATCCTTCAGCATTTCAAAACCACTGTTCTGTTATGTTTATTCTTGTTTTTAAACTGATTTTCATTTGAAATTACATGGTTGTGAAAATGGAACTAGTTCTTTTGCATCCTAGGATCTGCATGTGGGGTCTGTGGGAGGAAGCTCACAGCTGCCATGGGGAACAAATGGCTGTCTTGCTGCCATGGGGAACAAATTGCTGTCTTGCTGGATCCCAATCTAACTAAAATGATTCCTGTCTTTTGAATAAAAAAATATAATCTATTGGGTAAAATAGGTGCTCCCTACCATCTACAATCAGGTGGAAGGTGTTTGTCTGTTCGCTAGATTGTATGGAATTCTGCAAACAGAAGCAATGTGCTGTATGTTTTGAAAGCATTCTTGTTCATCAGAGCATAAATGGATATATGGCTTTATACATTTCTTCTGTTTATCATGGCAACTCTACAATAAGTTCAATCAGAGCCACCAAAATTAATTCGAGAAAAATAAAAACCTATTAAAGCAAAATTGTGCTCCATGTTGTTGCACTCAGGTATGGTTTCTACATATGAGTGCATTTGGAATGGGTAAAGTGAGAGAGTTTGTGGGTGGAATGTAAAGTGACTGGAATTTCTTCATAGACAATGCACCACATTGGCTTGTAATGAGTCATAGATATCTGGAATTCTTCCGATTACCAACAAAAAGCTATCTTATTTTTCAGTTACAAGCACTGTAGCTACAGTTTTGAACGAAGTGTAACCTAGTTGCATCGCTTTTTATTTTTTATTGTTTTTATAGACATGTTGAATTTACGGTATCGATAAAGGTTTTACAAATTAGGGTAGCTTGTCTGCCTGTCCTCTCACTCCTCTCCCTTCTCCTGCAACAGTCTTCAGGATTTCACCACCATGCTCAGACCTTAGCTAGGCCCTTAGGCCACCAAGGCTTCCCTTTCTGCCATTATATAATCTCTAGTATACTGTCAATGTAATGCTTTATTTCTTACCATGGGGGTGTCATAAGCTTTCTCCAGCTCCATGTTTTTGTTGCCCTTTTATGCCAGGGACAAGCCCTACACTAGCCAAACAATCCAGTTTGTTTTCACAGAAGTGGAAGATGACAATCTACCATGCAGCATCTGCCATTTCACCTGCTTGAAGCTGCACTCTACTGTACCCTGCATTGAGGACCTGATAACTAGGAATGCTTTTGAAATGTACTCAACATTTGCTGTCATTTTCAACCCTGGCTAAGGTTTCCTAAGGTGTTTTAGGAGGACTTTCAGAAAAACATATTGATCAGGAATAGAACGAGACCCTTGAATGACGGTTCCATTTTCACAAATACGATTTGTTCAACGTAGTTTTCTTTCTTTATTTTTATTACATTTGAATGTTCAGCTCTTATTGCTCATTCGCTGTCTCGTTTTTATTCCAGGAAGTTCCCTCTGAAGCAGGGAGTGTCTGCATATAAAATGGTCTGCAGTTCTCTGCTTCATAGGTCAGAAGCTTGTTTATCTTGTCTCTGTGGCTACGCTCAGTCCCAACTAAATTGTTTGAACCTGTATGAGAAAAAGCTCCATTTGGCACGCATCATCTTACACACCAGATAATCTTAATTTCATTTGAACATCCCTCTACATGTAGATTTCCCAGTTAACTTCTGTTTATGGCAAATGCTATTGAAAATCAAGTCCCAGTGTCACTGAAAGATGGTTAGAGAATTGGATTACTGCACGTTCTGGGGAACTATTTTTTTTGCCGATTTGAATTAGAAACTCTCAAAGTATCAATTTCAGATACTTAGATATACATGTCAGTAGATTCATGACTTTTCATTTACATCATGTCCTGTTATAGGACTCTTTCCCACATTTACATTTTTTTTTTTGTCAGAACACGTGTACACACATACTCACCTACACACACTCACACATAGACACACTCACTCATCATGATGCAATAAAAGAAAAGTGAAAATTATAATTGGATGATCAAAGAAAGCAAAAAAAACGAGAAAACAACCATGCACAAATTTCGCTGCTTGAATGGGACTGCTAGCCAATGCTGGTTGAGATGCCTTTATTTACTCTCCAATTGTATACACTGTAGATGCCACCACCGTCTCCTCTTCTATGACCATGGGAGGCCCTCGCAGTGCTTTTCCCACCTCTTCCACCTCCACCATGCACTCCACTACTTCAGCCACCGACCAGACCTCTGCTCACACCGGCATCGCCGCTCCAGACGAAGGTGTAAGTAGCAGAGCGGTGGCCGACATGCTTGGAGCCGAGGGCGGGAATGGCAACAGTGGGAGTGCTGGTGGCGGCAGGGCTGGCGGCGAGAAAGGAGGGGCAGGATCCCTAGGTGGAGGAGGAAGAGGGGGGGCATCCCAGGAGGCCCAGCAGCACCACCAAATGACCCCCTCCAAACGGCGGACGGTGCTGAACATCTCGCCTCCGCCCGAGGACCTGTTTGACGACAGCCGCATGTCCTGCCAGGAGGATCAGCTCCAGGACTCAGAGCAGAGCAACAGCATCTGGATGGATGACTCCGCTTCCAACTTCAGCATCGTCAGCTCCAGCTCCTACAACGACAACACAGAGGTGCCCCGGAAGTCCCGCAAGCGCACCCCCCGCCAGCGACCCGGCCCCAAGCCTGCCTCGGCCGAGGAGGCCAGCATGGACGTGTTTGATGCAGACAGTGCCAAAGGGCCTCACTTTGTGCTCTCACAGCTGGGCTCAGACAGCAAGGCCTGTACCAAAGGAAGGTGGGTACCCCTAGATCTCTTTTACAGTGAAATTAGCCCATGTGGAAACCTAGCATTTACTTCCTTTTGGTCTGCAGAGGTAACTTTCCTTTCTTTTACATCTCTGAGATGGCTCTATGGACTTTGGTTAAGTTTCAGTTCTCAGTTTGAATCTTGTCGGGAGCACAGAATGGAAATCCATTTAGAAGTACATTAAGACAAGTTAAATGTCAGAGAAAGTGATTAATAAATTGAAAAACACTGATAGACTTGAAATTAGCAGTGGCCATTTACAACTACTATTGAATGGACATCTCAACAGAACTGTTCATTCTATATCTTGCCTGATTTTGAAGAGGTTTATCTAAATTTGCTCCATACTTATTCCCATTGTTAAGAGGTGTAAAATCACTTTACCACAAGCGGAAATCGTACCAAACCACTGGCTGAACGTTTTCCTCTTTGCTTGAAGAAGAGCTGGCAGATCGGAGGCTAGGGAGTGGCAGGATACCACAGCACAAACAATGGTCAGCCATGGTGAATCACACTGAGCCTCTTTGAAAAGCGTTGAGAAAGCAGAACATTAAATAAACCGATAAGTATGGATCCCCTAAGAGGTTCTGATGGACTCTGATTAGTAGTGGGCATCCAAACTCTGCATTGCTCACTAGTGTCACTGGGAAACCATGGCAGCTATTTGGGGATCCCTCACTAGTCCCCTGCTGCTCTCCAGTTCCAAATACCCCCTATGCTCCACCATACACACATACTGACTCTCTCTCTCTCTCCCCCCCCCACACACACACACACACACACACACACACACACACACACACACACACACACACACAGATATTTCCTGGTGGGGTCACAGCTTGGCTGGAACTTTGATAGTAAGTGGACGGTCTCCAAGTCCTGTCAAGTTCTCTTCCACTGAGAGGAAGCTTGGTGCCAACAGTGGAGCTGATCTTCCTCCCCTTACATAAATGAACACAAGGTGGAGAGGAGAGGAGGAGTGGGGGTGAGGGTTGCTGCCACTGTCACCCAACGCCAGGTTGTGCGGCCCTCAGTCCCCATTGATTACAAGGACACAGGCAGGGTTAGGGTTAGCAGGGGACAGTGCTGTGAATGAGTGAAAGGAAACAGTCCCCTGCATTAAATATAAGCAAGCGTATTGTAGTCAATGTTAGTGTTGCATGTTTCAATGTAGGTTATTTAGGAGCTGTTGGGCTTACACAGTAGCTAACCAGTCTGTCTTGCAGTTCGGCAGATGGCCCCCAAACAACCCATCAGAAAGGTGGGACCCTAGCGAGCCAGTTCCCTCAGAAGAGTGAGGGAAAGGAGCTGAAGATCCTGGTCCAGCCTGAGACCCAGCACAGAGCCCGCTACCTGACTGAGGGCAGCAGGGGGTCAGTGAAGGACCGCACTCAGCAGGGCTTCCCCACCCTAAAGGTACGCCTTAAACCAGAAACAGGACCAGGGGGGCTGGGGCCTCTAGGGCTTTTTGTGGACGGTCAGTGCCCCATACACGGGTCACTGTTTTGACTTTACCCCTTTGGAAATATGCCTTTATCGGTCCTTCACCAAATGCCACCATCAACCTGCTCCATACTCATTGTTACATAACACCTCTACATTGGGTTAACATGCTTAAGTCAGTGATTCAGTGATTGTCACAGGTTATGTAGAAACTTGTATACTAAAGTGATGAAATGTATCAACCCCAGGGTATTTTCTTTTTATGAAATAAGGTATTATAGCTAGCTGTTACAACACACCTTGGAAGGCAGCACTCGTGGTAGAGCATGGCTCTTGCAGCGCCAGGATAGTTGGTTACATTCCCATGAATGAATGACTAAGTCGTTTTGAATAAATGTGCCTGCTAAATGCAATATATTATATAACCTACATAAAAACAACATTTTCTTGTCCACCGAGAAAAGAGGCAACTATCGTTATTCTCTTGAAGTGATTACAACAGCAAATCGTGACTTTATTTGCATTTCTTTGTCATATCTCAGTATCAACAAAGCTAATCACAATGTATTGCATATTTCAAATGTTTTACTCTCAAAGTAGACAGCAAAACAGGCAGTTGTACAGTGGCAGTTCTGTTATCATAGAATACTATAAGATATGGAATTATCATCTTACTAAGCAGAAAGGTGGCACTGTATCACGTATTCACTTTTGTACGTTATTTTACCTGCACCCTTTTGGCTCTTGTGAAAACTATCCCTTGCACAATACATTGAACACTCAATTCTCTAGTGACTTACAAAAATAGGTAGAGTTGACTTTGGAGCAGCTGTGTTATTTTATGATCTGAGTGTTCTTTGTTTCCTTCTTGTCCTCAGCTGGAGGGTGTGAATGAGGCAGTGGTGCTGCAGGTGTTTGTGGGTAATGACGCTGGGCGTGTGAAGCCACATGGGTTCTACCAGGCCTGCAGGGTGACAGGGCGCAACACCACAGCCTGCAAGGAGGTGGACATCGAGGGCACTACTGTCATTGAAGTGTCCCTAGACCCCAGCAATAATATGACCCTGGCGTATGTATCTGCTTATTTTCATAGCTGTTGCAATTCTTTAAAATCACACATACTGGAGACTGCTTCTCTTAGTCATCCTCCAATGGGAGTGTGTTGGGGGCTGTTGCAGCAATAGCAGCTGGGGCCTTGTTCAGCAGGCCTGCCTGCCAGTCTAACAGCTGTGTGTCTCTGCAGGGTGGATTGCGTGGGGATCCTGAAGCTGCGTAACGCTGATGTGGAAGCTCGTATCGGGGTGGCCGGCTCCAAAAAGAAGAGCACGCGTGCCAGGCTGGTGTTTCGGGTCAACATCCCCAGGCCGGACGGTTCTGTGCTCACGTTACAGACACCGTCGTCCCCCATCCTGTGCAGTGAGTGGCTTTAGGTTATTCGTAGCATCTGCCCGCCGGAGTTCTCTCAGGAACTCTGTCGAGCTGAGAGGTGACGCACGTCACCAGGGGATTAGGGGGAGGGTAAAGAAGTTCATTCAGGGGGTTGGGTGGACAGGAGGAAAATGAAGAGGAGCTTGGTTCAGGACAAGGATGTCAATAATGAAGTCTCCATTGGGAGCCGTTACTGTCAAAATTCGACTGGATAGCCTTATGAGCATTTGTAATATAGGTTTGTTTTATTGTTTTCATCTCGTTTTTAAGTTTCAAGCTGAAGACTTGAACACTTTGAGGAGTTGATTCAGTCTAGAAGTTCCATTTCTAATGTGTTATGTATGCTTAGCAGACCATTTTCTAATTCAAGTACATTTTCAGAGACCATGTATATAGACTCTCTTCAGCTTCATGTGTTCCTCCCGTTGTGGGCATAGGGTGTGGCTGTGAGTGGCAAAAACAGGAAAGACTGCTCTGGGGTATAAGAAATTCTATTTGTCGGTGGTTTTAGAAGCAGAACTTCTCCAAAAAAAAAACGAGGGAGAGAAAGAAAGGGGGAAGAAAGAGGTGTGGACTTCTATTGTTTACAATGCCAGAGTGCAATCTGTCCAAGCGAACATTTGGCCAGAAAATGTAAAATCTAAATCTCCAGTGGCGTCTGTCTGTCTGTGTGTTGTGCTGTGGAGCGAGGTGGTGAGAGTGAGGAAGGCCTGTGAAAGCTGGGGAGGAGGAGTGGGAGGAGTCTGAGCTTGTTGTTTATAGAAACTTGAGGATTTATATTTGCCTGTGAGAAAGGGGGACTGCAAAGACAGTGTCAAGTTTACCTATATTACAGTCATTTTACTGTCTGGTTAATGATCATATACTGTAAAATAACAATCACATGCACCCCATTTTTTTAAACGCCAGCTCAGCTCACATTTTTCCTGGCAAAGCAATTAAAGCACAATTACTATTTCACAAGATTACATGTGTGCCTTCCAAGAAATCACAAGGTACTCTTGAGCAATTGGTTTAAGCTTTTCTGTTGGCATCCCCTGGTTCCTCTGAAAAGGCCAGCAGTTCTGTACTCGTGACAGAATACTAGTTAAAGAAGCTAGGTCAAGCAGAACTCAGAGCCTGACTCTCTGTTGGTGTCCTGTCTACAGCCCAGCCTGCAGGGGTGCCTGAGATTCTGAAGAAGTCCCTCCACAGTTGCTCGGCGAGGGGAGATGAGGAGGTCTTCATCATTGGGAAGAACTTCCTCAAGGACACCAAGGTCATATTCCAGGAAAATGTATCAGGTAGGTCTACACAACCAATTATTGTCTGAAATCCATGTCCTTACAGTATATGAATAATGAATAACTTTCATAATGACCTACCATACTAATGAAACCGTTTATTGTTTTCCCCTCTAAGATGAGAAGTCTTGGAAGGCAGAGGCTGAAATTGACATGGAGCTGTTTCACCAGGTAAATAAGCTTATTCTCTGCTTATTGTGGTCCTAGAATGATTCATGCTAATGATTTAACTGGGTGATTAGATAACCACAGCCATTTGGGATTTGTAGGTTCACATGTAATCATCTGAAATTGCTACTCACTCAGGGAGGTGAATGGCCTCATTGTTTTGTCACCTAATTACTTTGAGCCACAGTGGTAAGTGTGTCTCAACAGTACTGCATAAACCTTTGCCCTTGGGAGCCAGAGGGTCAGCGCTACGTTAGCTAAGCCTCAATCAGTTGTCTGAGCCCTGAGGTGTTAGACGTCTTTCACGTTATTCACAATTTGTAACCATGTGTAAACTATGTAAATCACCGCCACACCTTTTACTAGTCAGCAAAGTTAGAAAGGTGTTGCGTGTTTGAACTAGTTGATGACGTACGGAGTCTCCAGTTCATCTTCGGTGCCAGGATTATGTCTGTTGTAGCTGTCTCTCTCTTTCAACTCTACATTGTGCTGACATCGCTTGATTATTTAATCAGTCATTTTGCGCTTGCACATGTTTTAGAAGGGATGTTGACACGTTTGTCACATGACTTGATGTATGTAATTATAAGACTGGGGCTACTGTACATTTTTGTTAGCTAAGTGGATTTCTCTGTTATGCGTTTCCCCTCAGAATCACTTGATTGTGAAGGTTCCTCCATACCAGAACCTAGCCATCGCGTCTGCGGTGTGTGTGGGGATCTACGTGGTGACCAATGCTGGCCGATCCCACGACGTACAGCCTTTTACATACACTCCAGAACCAGGTCTGTGATAAGTCAATGAACAAATGTTCTTTTTTTACACCTTCTGTGCCACATTAGGACCAAAACAACGTTTCCTCAGAGCATGTCTTCAGCCAGTGTAAATTATAACCATTACTCTACCACCACTACTGTATTAGGTGGATATATCCTCTAGCCTGCTCTAAATTTACCATTACAGTCCTTGGTACACTTTACAGTCCACTCGGGAACAGGGGGTATTTGTCTCCTCCTTTTTCTCTCACATCACTTCCAGTCGTTAAAACGTCCTTTGGGCACTGTGGCACGAACTATCAATGAGCGAGCAGGAAATGACAGAGAAAGGAACTAAAACAATGAAACAAAACATGGAAGTGTAGATGATCCATCTAAAAAAAAACTTAAAAAATACCCTTCTATATACAGTATGCACTAAACATGATACCGGATTAGGCAGCACCCTATACAAAACTATCAAGTCATACAGATTTATTCCTGATTGTTTTTCACTCTATACAGTAACATTTCATATTATATTTTTGTATATGAAAACCTGACATGCAAACGATGGAAAATGAGACTGGGTATGAAGAATAAGGTCATCTGATTTGCATGTCCATAACTCAACCTGCTTTTCTGTGTACGTCTCAGTGGACATATCTGTGAAGAAAGAAGTTCCATCTCCAGGCAAGCCCTGCTCTTTTGATCAACGGATGAAAGGTATAGTATATCTCTACCATGCTGTGTACATGCTGTATCGTGTGTTCTTGTTTGTAATGCATAGGTGTGTGTGGGGGGGGTCAATGTACTCCTGTATCTTGGCTTTCAGTATGACAATATTGTAACATTGTCATTCACGCCCCCACAGTAATTGATGGTGCCTTGATGCCCCCAATGTTGCCTCTTGTGAAGAGAGAAGAGGTCACTCCAATGGAGGTCTCCAGCAATCTCCCTTCTGCTGGCGTGTTCAAGGTAAAAGCTCTACAAATGCATTCATCAGCCTTGGCTGTGATAATGCCTCATTAGATAGTAGAATCATATCCATATGAACCATATTGATCTTTCCCCCAATATATAAAAAACTAGCCGGTATCATCTGTTTTTTGTATTCTCAGCGGACCCCCGATGTCATGTGTTCGGCCCAGCAGACGCTGGACATGAGTTCCAACCTTCCCCCCAACAACAGCCCGTTCTCCAACTCCTTGCCGCGGCCTGCCAGTGACCCTGATGAATCCCAAACAGCAGTCTTCAACAGTGCAGAGGCTCTGAGCACCATACAGAAGCAGGACATCGCTCCCACCAACTCCTTCCCCGTGCCTGCAGACTCTCTACTCCAACCTGGGCCTCAGCAGTTCCTCCTGGAGCCCAGAGAGGGGCTGGGGCAGGACAGGGCTGGCAACAACGCTGGGGCAGTAGGGAGGCTCAGTCAACAAGTGGAGGCCCCTCAACCTGCCCCCCAGCAGCACCAGCTGCCCATATTCCCCCCAGACGATGTGGCCCAACTGGAACAAGCAGTGAGACAACTGCAGGCCAAAGGATACTGCAGCCAGCAGCAACAGCGACAACAGCAACAGATTCAGCAGCAACAAATTCAGCAACAACAGCAGCAACAAATTCAGCAACAACAAATTCAGCAACAGCAACTACAGCAACAACAACAGATTCAACAACAACAAATTCAGCAACAACAGCAACAGCAAATTCAGCAACAGCAAATTCAGCAACAACAAATTCAACAGCAACAAATTCAACACCAGCAGCAGCAACAGCAAGTGTTGGAGAACCTGCAGCAGCAGCTGTTTCAGTCACAGATGCCCATGCAGTGTGGCATATTCCAGGGCGGTTCTCGAGGTGAGAACACTGAACAGCAGGGTTCCCAGCAGGGCATGGTGCAGAACCATGGTTCTCTCTTTCAGCAGGCCCAACAACAACAGCAGCAGCAGCAACAACAACAACAGAAACAGCAGCAGCAAGCAGCACTCTTTCAGCAAGCCAATGAGCTCCTCTCCATTCAGACCAACTTCCTCCATCAGACCCCTTCTCATCCCTCTCCACCCCTCTTCCATAACCCCAGCCCCCTGGCTGAGGCACAGGACCCACAGGGGGCACTGTTCCACACTCAGAAGGCCTCTCCCACCCAGGAGCAGGTCCAGGCAACCCTCTTCCAGAACACCCTGACAGTGTTGAGTAGGACCAGCCTCTCCCCAGAGCAGCCCCCCTCTGCCGCCAACCTATTCCTCCCCCAGAGTACCCTGCCCAGGCAGCTCTCCGCTAGTGGCAGCCAGCAGCAGCAGCTGGCCTTCCTCAGTGCCCTGCAGACCTCTGCCACTGAGCCCCAGTCAGTGTTCCAGGCTCAGACCCAGCTTTCCCCCATCCAGCAGGGGACCCCCATGGAGCAACAGCAGCCCTCCCAGCCTCAGCCCCAGCCTCAGCCACCTCAGCAGAACTCCATGTTTCAGAACATCTCCCCTCATCCACCTGCAAACACTCTCTCTCAGACCCAGCAGCAGCAGGCCGGCCTACTGTTCTGCAGCAACCCCCTCTCCACTCCAGAGCAGGCCCCCAGTCTGCTTTTCAGCAGCCAGGGCCAGATGCCCCCCATGAGCAGCAGCAGCCTGAACTCTCAGGAGCCCCAAAACCCCTCCATGCTGTTCTCTCAGGCCAGCATGGTGACGGTTAGCCAGCAGGAATCCTCAGAGCCCATGGCCTTCCAGGACCAGAGCCAGGTGGTGGGGAACCCCTCAGAGCCTCGCCAGCAGGGCCTGTTCCAAGAGCAGCAGCCCATGCAGCTGATCACCAGCTCCAACAATGGCCCAGAGCAGCCCGTCTCCCTCTTCATGCCCCAATCCAACATGGCTGCCCTGCAGGGTTGCATGGCTTCCCAGGAGCTCCCGCAGACAGGCATCTTCAGCACCCAGAATGGGGTGGCAGGCCTGCAGACCACCACCTCCTCCCCCGTGCAGCAGCCAGGGTCTCTGTTCCAGACAGCAGTCAGTGGGACCCTCAACCAGCCCAGCGAGGCCCAGCAGCCAGGCCTCTTCCTCTTTGGGATTCAGAATGGTAAGGATTCATGATTAAGATTTCTGTCCTTTTATCAAATGTCAGCTTTTTTAATGTGCTCCAGAAAACAGTACGCCATCGTTTGGTTTTCGCTAACATTTAACATTTCATGTGGCATGTAGTCAGTGACTACCCCTTTCTTCCCCATACAGAGTGTGGCCAGCTGATAAACTCTCCTGGAACCACTCTGTCTGATCAGATCATTGCCATCAGTCAGTCTGGTCAGAACCAGAGAGCGAGTGAGGCCCAGATCCAGTCGCTGCTCAACCAGTCCATGTCTGAGTCAGGGAGCATGCAGAACAGCATGACCGCCTCCCAGAACATGGAGAAGATAGATGACCTGCTTGTCAGCCTGCAGGAGCAGGGCAACAACCTCACTCGCTCCTACTAGGCCTGCTATAGGTTTCAGGTGAATGCTCATCTCTCTATAAACATTTTAAAAGTTTGGTTGGCCAATGTGTTTAAAACAGTTGCACTTTTGTTGTTCAGTTTAAACGTTTTGAGGGTTTCAGAAAGCAGGATTAACCATTTTGAATTCTAATTCAAATTTTAATCACTGACTACTGTTTACATGCTCCTATGTCTTTAAAACGTGTAATTGCCCCTCCCTTTAGGAGCCCCGAAGACCCCCAGTGTGGACCCCCATTACAGACGGCAGAAGACCCCCCCAGTGTGGACCCCCATTACAGACGGCAGAAGACCCCCCCAGTGTGGACCCCCATTACAGACGGCAAAAGACCCCCCCCCCCAGTGTGGACCCCCATTACAGACGGCAGAAGACCCCCAGTGTGGACCCCCATTACAGACGGCAGAAGAATGGAAACAAATTCAACAGTGGGCTCCTGTCCAAGCTCCAAGTTACATGTAAGCCTCAGCGGCCTTCTTCTCCAAGGACAGTCTTCATGTGTAGATGCGCCACAGTGGCGCCGAGCGGGGTATCAGTCCTCCACTGCATCTAAACCTGGACCTCAAAATAGGACATAGGTTGTAGTCACCCCACAACTGCAGTGTGGCCAATGTATCTCACAGCTAGTCGCCTCCAGCTGTTAATGAAACATGACACTTTGAAATGTTTGGCTAACTCATCAGTTCTCAGAACAGCACTTTGCGGTGTGGTTTTATAAAGATGGTGGTGGAAGCTAGCACAGCATTCTGTATTCTCCAGGACCAGAGTGTGGGCTCACAATTGTTTATAACGCATTATTGTCCTTTTTATACGATATTAAAAGTATTTTAAGAAATAGCAAAAGAAAATATACAATTCGTGAAAAATAAACCTTTGTAAGATATTTTGACATTAGTTCTTTCAGCACTTCACAATGCTTTCATTTTGTGACCATTTACTCATTATGTTGGCCCATGCATATTCACTAGTCAGCTATTTATCTCTTCTCGTGTTTACTGGATGTACAGCTCGACTACTTTATTACTCCTGCATGTGTGTTGAGTTATGGTTTTAGTTTTTTATTGCTCCTTTCATGAAATACCAGTTTATCTTATTGGCAGCCATCTTCCCATTACCCATTCCTGAGAATAACTCCAAGTATTTGAGTATTACACCATGGATTTCTTTCCCTGATTAGACTCTGGAGTACGAGAGATGCTCTAGATTAGGGTCAATGTGGATCAAGATTTTTATTTTTATCCAGCCTTTAAATCATTCATTTCCAGACTACATAATTAAATAATAGGCCTACAGTTTGAATAAATCAGAACCATATATGCGTACCATATACCAGTGCGCACGGTTGTCTGATTGATGTAATTAAAGTATATTGTTATTTGTATCATTCTATGGCATGTGTAGATAATGTGTTATTTTGTAGTGATGTCTCCATGGCAGATGTTTGTATTAGCTCACACACGAATTAGACTTTTATCCATAGATCAGAGTGGAGTTTTCCGTATGTTTGACTTACTGTAAAACACCAACTCTCTTGCCTACAGTGGGACACCCCAGGACCTGAGTCAAGGCCTCAAGTCACACCCTCCTTTTTCATCTTCATGAATGGCCAGTTTTATGGCTCATATTGATTGGTGTGTTCATATTTGTCGTTTGAGACTCGCCATGTTTTGACAGGGAGAAAGTGGTGAAAGTGACTGGAGCAGTTATTTGTTTTGCCTTGACCATGAATGGTTGTTTGTAGTTGGATTATTAGTGTCAGGCGTGATATACAGATGTAGGATCTTAATTTGATCACTCTTTTGTTGCTGAGAATTTTCCTGCACTGCAAGAAATACAAACTTGTAGTTTTTCTTATTATTATTTGTATTTTATAATTTTTATATATATATATATATATATATATATATATATATATTTATAATTTTTATATATATATATATATATATATATATATATATATATATATATATATATATATATAATATATATATATATATATATATATATAATATATAATATATAATAATATATATATATATTGTACTTTTTACCCCCAATTTCGTGATATCCAATTGGTAGTTGGTCTTGTACCATCGCTGCAACTCCCGTACGGACTCGGGAGAGGTGAAGGTCGAGAGCCATGCGTCCTCCGAAACTTGACCCTGCCAAGCCGCACTGCTTCTTGACACACTGCTCGCTTGACCCGGAAGCCAGCCGCACCAATGTGTCGGAGGAAACACTGTACAGCTGGCGACCAAAGTCAGCGTGCATGCGCCCGGCCCGCCACAAGGAGTCGCTAGAGCGCGATGGGACAAGGACATTGTGCGCCGCATCATGGGTCTCCCAGTCGTGGCCAGCTGTGACACAGCCTGGGATCGAACCCGGGTCTGTAGTGACACCTCAAGCGCTGCGATGCAGTGTCTTAGATGCTGCGCCTCTCGGGAGGCATGTGTATTTGAGTTTTAAAAAGGTTTCTAAAGTTTGTATTTTTGACTTTGAAATTTCAGACTTGATTTTACCCTAATGAAAAATGCATCAACCCCTACAAAAATGTCCATTAATTATAATCCACAGAATAATTCACATTTCCTTTTGCTGCAGGATTATTTTTCTGCTGTAGCAAACTGGCTCAAATTAAGATCCCACACTTGTACTGCTGCCAAACTGGTTTGTGCTTTTATTCTTTACATGTGAATATTGGGCAGGAGTGGAGCCAACCGTAAGATTGTGTCTTGTTTTTAGTCTGAATCTGAGTATACGCATGACCAAGGGGCTGGTCTCTGATGACAACAAGAACAGCTTAGTTGAGTGCCTCCATCTTTCTCTCTTATTGTTATTGTCTGTTAGTGTGTGTTCTTAACATCATGACCTTTTATTCACTTTAAAAACAAGAAGAGTTTTTAAAATGGAGAGTATTTAAACTATTTTTAGTAATGTGATTGGTGGGGCCCCATATTCCCCATCCCAGAGCTTGAGCTGTGTTCTTTTAGATATTTTAAGGGACCCTACTCATGAAGAATGAACCGTTAAGTTGCTTTAGAGAAAAAAGCTGTCTGTGATTGGCTTTCTTCAACTCTTGTGAAAAACTAGTACTTTTGTTTCCAATAGTCATGAGTATTTATGTGAATTTTTTTATAAGATTTACAAATATTTTATCATATCTTTTTTACTGGTGTAGTTCTAATACATCTTTTCAGAAATCATATCTAATTTATTTGGTATTTTTTGTCTTAGATATTGTGTCCCACAATCATCTTTGTGCTACAAATGACTTTATGTACAAGTTTGGTTCTGATTTAACTCTGTAATTGTATTAATATTAGATATGTGGATTTGGCCCTTCCCCATCTGTTGAAACTGTAATTGGCAGTGTTCTTGTGTGTCATATCTGTCAGTGAAGCTTATCTTCTCCTTGTGAGGACAGGGATACAACTTTATGGTTGAGGGAGTTAAAATGTACCATGTACACTATGAGTCACATGTACTTTCCTGTGCATTGTTTTCCTCCTTAGATTTCCGTTCATATGCCAGGTTGAGATCAATTGTACAGTTTGTTTGTCCAAAGCTGATAGTTTAAGTCAAACCCTTGTGATATAATTTGTGAAACATTGAACCTATACTGTCACATCTACAACTTATTTCACCTCTTGAATAAGGAAAGTGTAGGAAGTTATTGGACAACTATGCCAGTTATAAAGCCATACAGACAGATAAAACAGCATCTATTAAATATTTGTTAATAGGGTTTACAAAAAACTCCAAACGAATGTGTTTGTTACCTCAACCCGAGCAGGTTGCTAATCAGGCCACCTTACTCAACATTGGACCAATTACAATGATAAAGTACATTCTTTATATATAGTATACATACAATATTTTGGCAGCAGCATGTTAATGTTTTGTGTTATGAATACACAATAAGATCATTGTTATTTTCAAGCATATTGAGGGGGAAAAAAATACCTATTTTCAAATGTAACCAATGAATATCCCAAATAGTATGAGCGTTGACAAAAGAGGAGGGCTATTTGTCAAGTAGGCTACATGTTTTACATTGATGACGACATGAGTCTTTGTAATTGAGTGGCGCTATACGTTATTATGCCGGTTATGGTTCCATTTACTGAAGACCTAAAAATGAACTACTTTTCCTACTCAACCAATGACTACAGAAATGCAGAGGTCACCATGAAAGTTATATTTTTACCATATTTGCACCCAGACTAACCAATGATTTATGACATCACAGTGTACAGCAAATATATTTTAGAAGTATTGCTCAGTACATTGGATGATATACTTGTGCCTTGACAAACTTTTATAGTAGATACCAGATTTATCGTGTACCATTGTTGCCTGTTTTATTCACCACTGTGACACTATTGTCAGTGGTTATTAGCCCTTGATAACTAGTATCTTGCAAGCCATAAAACTTGTGTGCTTCAAATGCTGTACAGAAATGAGTGACCAGATAAATGTATAGTGTTGTGCAATTTGTTGTGCATCTGATTTATTTTCACGAAAATGTTAATCGCATTTGTTGTTTAATGTAGGTGCAATTGAAGTTTTGTCTCAAACTGCTATGCAGCTTGATTCAATATAAATGTATATCTGTTACTTTTTTAATATAGATTTTATCTATCTAGCCTCTCTTGATTGTTCATTGCAAATGGGAAACTATAACAAAATATTGTAATTCTGTTAATTATTTATGTAGCTTTTTGAAATGGTATTGATACTGTGTGCCACTGGAATTTATTTTTATGATTGGGCTTATGTCAGTCAAGACAAACACAAATTTCACCTAATTCAAACAAACTTGTCATTCAGAATTTTTATCATGGGTGTTTTGTTTTTATTGTAAATGTCATCAGTTAGTCTGTTCTACACTTCTGTTTGTGTCCCCTTAACCTGTCAGGCTTTGGTTTGATGTGAAAGTCTGCTTTATTTCATTAGGGTTTTTTTCTGCTGGGGATAGTAGTGAACCTGTTGATAGCACTGACAGGTTATAGGTATGGGGAGTGCATATCACCTATGTGTTTTTAGCTACCATGTGAACAACCGTGAAATATTACCTTTGAAAAAATGAATCGATATAAATGTATTTTTGCTTTTGTTGGGGCATTTGTATACTCTTGCAATTATATTTATGTAAACCTGCTGGTATCTATATTAATAAAGATAGATGATACGTTTTCCTTTGTCGAGTTGATTTCCCCACCCTCTGTTTGGTTTTGGTTGGATTTTTGTATTGATCAACTTTTGTTTTTGCTCAGGAGAGACACAAAGACGCCATGAATTAACCATACCGTGAACGATTGGAAATGACAAAATCACAAGCACGTGAATTGAATTACGTTTGAAGAGTAATATAACTAATCATCAATCAAATGCATCATGGCCTTACCCTAGTTGTCCATCTGAAACATGTTTTAACATTATGAAGGGAGGAGAGCGAGGGAAGTAGAAAGGGAAAAACATGCTTGCATGCTCAGAAACCAGATGAATATGGTCACATATTCACATGTATTTTAATATTGTGATTAGAGATTAATAATTAGTAAATGATCTGTGTTCTTCAATGAAGATCCGGGTTAGGGGAGGGTTTGGCCGGGGTAGGCAGTCATTTTAAATAAGAATTTGTTCTTAACTGACTTGCCTAGTTAAATTAAAGGTTAAATAAATAAATATATCAAATGAAGACAACCCACAACAAAATAAACTCCTATGATCCCCCTGGTGGTCTGAGTGCAGTACTACTTTTGCGCAGTGTCTTCTGTGACTGATCCCCTTGAACACACTGAGATGTCATTGCGTACAGTTCAACGTCAAAATTTGTGTACGTGCGTTGATCTCGCTTGGAGCTGGAGAGGGTGGAGGGCCAGGATAGAAGTAAGGTAATGTGGTGTGGGGAATTGGATGGATGGAAATGGCCAAGTGGTGGAAAATCTGATAGAGGTATGCCTGAATGATGGCCGAGGGACCAGGATTGATGTAGCCACAGGTATCTAGTGCCATGGCAGGAATCTTGTGAGTGGGAGGTATGGGGGGAGTTGACAGTAGGGAGTGATCATTACCCCCATACTATGTACAGTAGGTCGGAGGGAGGTGGAGGTGTCAGTGGATGGAGTAGACAGGTGAGTGTTTGGAAGGGCAAAGTGGGATCAGGTGTCAGTGGATGGAGAAGACAGGTGTGTGTTTGGAAGGGCAAAGTGGGATCAGTTTCAGCAAGTGATTGCTCGGGTGGATATGAGCAGGTACGTGGATAGTATGAATAATTGAGTGGGGGCAACTACTGAGGCTGTACTTAAGAGTTCAGGGAGGAGAAAGAAAAAGGAGGAGGAAAGCAGTCCCATGGTGGACGGAGGAGTGTGGGGCAATGGTGAGGAGTAGAAACAGGGCATTTAGAGTACTGAAAAGGACGCATGACTTCCAACATCTGATTCAGTATAAGCAGGTCCTGGTGAGGAGAACTATCCGTCAGGCAAAGAGGTCATGTTGGCGTCGGTTCTGTGACACCATTGGAAGGGCGACACCTGTGGGAGAAGTGAGGTTAGAAGGGAGTGAAATTATCCAGTGGGGAGGATGGCCAGAGCGTTTGTCCAAGTGCATAGCTCGGCAAATTTGTCAGAGGAGGGGGAGAGAGAGAACGAGAGAGGAGCACCCAGGAGTGCTGGATAAGAGGGAGGATGTAAATGATGTGTTGAATGCACCATGGCAGAGGTGAAAAGGGCAATAGGCAAGGCTGGGTTATCTTCACCTGGGAAAGATGAGGTGTGCTATGTTATGTTTGCCCATCTTAGTGATGAGGCACTGGATAAGGTATTGGTGTTGTACAACAGAGTGTGGGAGGAGGAGAAACTACCAGGCAGCTGGAAGGAGGCAGTAGTGGTACCAATCCGGAAGCCAGGGAAAGACCCAGTGAGGCCAACAAGCTATCGGCCAATAGCTTTAACATCACGTGTGAAAGATTATGGAACGTATGATTACAGCGAGGCTAACTTACTTCCTGGAGAGCAAGGGGCTAGTATCACCACAGAGTGGGTTCAGGAAGGGGGCGGGGAACTATGGATACAGTGCTCTGCTTAGAATCAGAGGTCAGGAAGACTCAGGTGAACAAGGAGAATGTTGTTGTCTTTTTTGATGTGGAGAAGGCGTATAATATGACATGGAAGGAGGGGTTGTTAATCAAGCTTGATATTATGGGGGTAGGAGGAAGAACGTACAACTGGATAAAGGATTTCCTGTTTGGAAGGTCTATACAGGTGAGGGTGGGGAAGTCTAGCAAATCAAATCCAATTGTATTGGTCACATACACATATTTAGCAGATGTTATTGCGGGTGTAGCGAAATGCTTGTGTTCCTAGCTCCAACAGTTCAGTAGTATCTAACAATTGACAACAATACACACATCTAAAAACAAAAGAATGGAATTAAGAAATATATCATTATTAGGATGAGCAATGTCATTGACTAAAATACAGTATATACATATGAAATGAGTAAAGCAGTATGTAAATATAATTAAAGTGACTAGTCTTCCATTATTAAAGTGACCAGTGATATGTACATAGGGAAGCAGCCTCTAAAGTGCAGGGTTGAGTAACCGGGTGGTAACCGGCTAGTAATGGCTATTTAACAGTCCGATGGCCTTGAGATAGAAGCTGTTTTTCAGTCTCTCCTTCCCAGCTTTGATCCACCTGTACTGACCTCGTCTTCTGGATGATAGTGGGGTGAACAGGCTGTGGCTCGGGTGTTTGATGTCCTTGATGATCTTTTTGGCCTTCCTGTGACATCAGGTACTGTAGGTGTCCTGGAAGGCAGGCAGTGTAGCCCCGGTGATGGATTGGGCAGACTGCACCACCCTCTGGAGAGCCCTGTGGTTGCGGGCAGTGCAGTTGCCGTACCAGGCGGTGATACAGCCCGACAGGATGCTTTCAATTGTGAATCTGTAAAAGTTTGTGAGGGTCTTAGGGGCCAAGCCGAATTTCTTCAGCCTCCTGAGGTTGAAGAGGCGCTGTTGCTATTTCTTCACCACACTGTCTGTGTGGGTGGACCATTTCAGGTTGCCAGTGATGTGTACTTCAAGGGACTTGAAGCTTTTCACCTTCTCCACTGCGGTCCCATCGATGTGGATAGGGGCGTGCACCCTCTGCTGTCTCCTGAAGTCCATGATCAGCTTATTAATTTTGTTGACATTGAGTGAGAGGTTATTTTCCTGGCACCACTCCACCAGGCTCCTCACCTCCTCCCTGTAGCCTGTCTCGTCACTGTTGGTAATCAGGCCTACTACTGTTGTCGTCTGAAAACTTGATGATTGAGTTGGAGGTGTGAGTGGCCACGCAGTCATGGGTGAACAGGGAGTACAGGAGGGGACTGAGCATGCACCCTTGTTGGGGCCCTGTGTTGAAGATCAGCGTAGTGGAGATGATGTTTCCTACATTCACCACCTGGGGGTGGCCCGTCAGGAAGTCCAGGACCCAGTTGCATAGGGTGGGGGTCAGACCCAGGGCCCGAGCTTGATGGGTACTATGGTGTTGAGGGCTGAGCTATAGTCAATGAACAGCATTCTTACATAGGTATTCCTCTTGTCCAGATGGGAAGGACAAGGCAGCTACCTGGTGGACAATGGTACACCGCAGGGGAGCGTAATTAGGCATTTGTTGTTTTCATTCATGATCACTGATGTACTCTCAGGTACGGCCGGATATTGGGAGGTCGTTATTTGCAGATGATGGCGCCTTATGGAAGAGGGGAAGAAATGTGCCATACATAGTCAGGAAGGTACAGGAGGCAATAGATGAGGTAGAGCGGTGGGCATTAATGTGGGGATTCAGGTTCTCTGTAGAGAAAACTCAGTGTTCTTTACCAGGAGGAAGGTGGGTGATGAGGTATGCTTTAGGTTACAGTATATGGGAGAAACTTGGGGTGGGTGGGGGCCTTCAGGTTCTTTGGGGTGTACTTTGACACTAGGCTGACCTGGGCAGAACACATTGAGAGAGTGGTGGGAAAGTGTAAGAAGGTGCTAAATGTGATGCGCTGTCTGACGGGGAAGGAGTGGGGGGTGGGCGCTCCTCATTGAGGACCATGCATGTTGCATTCATCTGATCTGTAATAGACTATGGCAGTATAGCGTATGGTTCGGCAGTCCGGACCTCATTGGAAAGTCTAGATGTCATACAGGGGCAAGGACTCAGAATATGTAGTGGGGCGTTTCGACCTCCCCAGTGTCTGCGCTACAGGTGGAGATGGAGGACGTGCCATTGCAGATTAGGAGACAGCATCTGAATTATTGGGTCAACCTACAGGGACATGGGGTGTCTTATCCTGCGAAAGGGATTTTACAGGTATGCTGGGAACATGAGCGAGGACAGAACACAAGCTTTGGGTGGGTGGGTAATACTCAGGCGAGGGAGATGTATGGAAGGGAGTTTAGTACAACGGTAGCTACTCCTGTAAACCCAGCATGGCTACTCCCGCCTCCAGTAGTTGATCTAGAAGTATTGGAGAGACTACAGAAAGATAGGGAGGGTGTTGATCCGTCTGATTTGTTTAAGAGACATCCGGATACTGTGTATCAAGATTTTGTGGCCATTTACACAGATGGTTCAAAAGATCCAAGGACAGACACACTGGGTCAGCATTTGTAGTGCAGGAATGTGGGGTGAGAGTCAAGAAACGTATTACAGATCATCTCGCTCTATATACGGCAGAGCTGATGGCCATACTGTTGGCCTTGCAGTGGATGGAGGAAGTCAAGCCAGACAGAGTAGCTATTTGCTCTGATTCATGTGCATTGTTGATGAGTCTTCAGTCCTTTAGATCACGTAGCAGACAATGCCTGCTTTATGATGTACTACAAGCCCATTGCAGGATTAGATAAACGGGTATACAGATAACATTTACTTGGGTTCCAGTCCATGTTGGGGTGTAGGGGAAAGAGACAGTTGATGTACTGGCTTTGTTCGGGGATGTTGATGTTGTAGTTTCAATGAGCAAGGCAGAGGCAAAACCCCTGATACGGACAATGACGATGCAGAGATGGCAGGAGCAGTGGAATAGAGTTACTAAGAGCAGGCATTTATTGCAAGTACAGAAGAAAGTCGGGGAGGGGAGGACGGCAGGAATGGACAGAAGAGAGGAGGCTATTTTTAGATTAAGGCTGGGACACAGCCAGTTGAATAAGCAGGGGCGGAAATCCCGGGGGGGACGGGGGGGACACGACCCCCCCATCCTGGGAAAAATATGATTTGTCCCCCCCAATATATCACTGAAATAATAACTATGTAATTTAAATAATATTAATAATACGCAATGAAAGCAATTATGCTGATTATAGACACTTAATAGCTTGTTTTTAAGTTTCAAAAGATTGCGAACCCCCACCCTTTGCCTCACAATGGTTTGATCCACTGCCAGTTCTTTAGCTTGCTAGGTAACGTAGAGGTCGTATCTACTGTCTGAAAGGCACTCAATGCACGTAACTGACGTGAGGTTAATCCAGTCAATCGCGCGCACACACTAGCTGAATATGCAGAGCTAGCGCGCAAATATTAACTATTAAGCTAGCTAGTACCTATTCCAATTATGTGGCGTCGTCAAAGATGGAATCTTTGCTATCGTCAATTTATTCCAAGATCAGCATGCAGGTAAGTTAGTGCTTCAAAGTCCCTGTGATAAGGTTAGCGATAAACTGAACAGAACTACACTCTCTTCTAACATTGTTTTAAATATATTTAATGGTCTCGTTGCAAAAGCTAAATTGTCGCAAGGGAACTTTTATTTATATATTTTATTTCACCTTTATTTAACCCGGGTAGCAAAGATTATAGCAAACACCACTGAATTGGTGCTCGCTAGCTTTGCAAATTCAGCTATTGTTAGAAGCCAGCCAATATGAAACAAACGATTAAAATTACAAAAGGTTGCAGCTTATGTTGTGTAAATGGTGAACTCATACAGCTGTCAACTCTTGTCACTGCAATCCGTTTCACATTTGCTAGCTACCTTTTAGATCGAAGCCCATATAGAATGATAGAAGATAAGATGATAGAAGCCCATCTCCTACTGTAAATAACCTACATACTGTGTGTGTGTAGCCAACCAGGTAGAAAAATGGCAGAAAAATGGCAGAAAAAAGACGGACCTCAGAGTATTTTTCAGTACACCAAAACGCAAAGAACCCTAGTAGCCTAATATCTCAAAGACTAGTTGATAAAATGTTCATAAGAAATAAATGAAATTCTAATGGAAATGTTTCACAATGATGTCATTAGGCAGAGCAGGCAACAGATGGCACACAGACAGCAGAGTTGGGGACAGATATGCAGGGACAGACTGGCAGAGACAGGGAGTCTCAGGTAAGTTTGTTGAGTCTTTGTTTGGCAACATTATGAAAGGTTCTCAATTTTTTTGACTTGTAAAATAGGAACATAATTGGAAAATGCCATGGATACCCCCACTCTCAACTTAAACTGGTGACTGAACTAAGATTTGTTAAAGGCAATGGTATTGCTGTTGTGATTAGTTGTGTAGTTTTGGGTACCGGTAGTTAGGAGTACGGCAAACACCTTATTTCTTTGGTTCCTCAATATACATTTACCATATTAAACGTAGGCTATGTGTTACAGCACTACTTTTGGTGTCCCCCTCAGGAATTGCTCTTGAGAAAATGTAATGTAATTGTCCCCTCCAAAGTTGATATCAGATTTTCGCCCCTGTGAATAAGACTTTACATTTGGTAGGAAACCCTCCATCAGGAGAGTGAAAAGATTTGGCATGGGTCCTCAGATCCTCAAAATGTTCTACAGCTGCACTATCGAGAGCATCCTGACTGGTTGCATCACTGCCTGGTATGGCAACTGCTCGGCCTCCGACCGCAAGGTGCTACAGAGGGTAGTGCGTACGGCCCAGTACATCACTGGGGCCAAGCTTCCTGCCATCCAGGACCTCTATACCAGGCAGAGGAAGGCCCTAAAAATTGCCAAAGACTCCAGCCAGCCTAGTCATGGACTATTCTCACTGCTACCGCACGGAAAGCGGAAACGGAGCGCTAAGTCTAGGTCCAAAAGGCTTCTTTACAGCTTCTACCCCAAAGCCATAAGACTGCTGAACGGCTAATCAAATGGCTACCCGGACTGTTTGAATTGATCCCCCCCTTTTTTACTCTGCTGCTACTTGCTGTTTATTATCTATGCATAGATAATGTACCATGTACCTACATGGACATATTACCTCAATTACCTCGACTAACCTGTACCCCCGCACATTGACTCGGTACCGGTACCCCCTGTATATAGCGTCGTTATTGTTATTTTATTGTTACTTTTATTTATTTTTTCTTGAGTTAATTTAGTAAATATTTTTCTTAAAACTGCATTCGTTTAATTAAAACTGCATTGTTGGTTAAGGGCTTGTAAGTAAGCATTTTACAGTACAGCTGTTGTATTCAGCTCATGTGACAAATACATTTGTATTTTATTTGATTTCGAAACAGAGATAGTGGAGCATGTATTGATACAGTGTGGGAAGTATGAGAGGGAAAGAGAGAGGCTGATATCTAGTATGAGGGAGAAGGGAATACAGGAAATTAGTTTAAAGAGTATATTGAGTTGAACGTCATTAGATACAGTCTCAAATATTTTGTAATATTTTTTAAGAGAAACGTGGCTGGCAGGTAGAATTTAGTTTCTTCCTGGCCCACTGTCCAATACAGTAGGTGGCGGTAATGCACCATAACGTTGGATGCCAACGCCCGACAAAGCCTAGCGAAGGAGAAAAAGAAGATGGCAGACGTTACCGAGGTGGATGCAGAGAAACTCAGCAAAAAGTAAGCCATTGTCGATTCACTCGTTTTTTGGACAGCATTTATGAAGACGTTTGCAACACTTTGATGGTGTGTGTGGATCACATCCTTGTTATTAAACAATAAAAGTTGTAGGATATTGTTGCACCAGGTCGGATAAAGCACGATGGAAAAACAAGTTGACCATAGCGAATGTGCATACAAATTCCAATGGTCCATTCGGTTCAAATTGCATATCATGCGTGTTACTTGTAGTCCTTTAATGTGCACGTATGCATGCTTATCGTCCTATTCTGTGAGTAGATGACTACAGAACCCATATTCCATCGTACAAATTACCAAAGGTTATTTGCTGAATTGAAGTTTCTTGGTTTCATGTAGGTTGAACAAGACCACGTTTTAGCTAAAGTAGTGTTTGCCTTTTTAGCTTTACAGTAATGAGTTGCTTGCCAAATTCACCAACCTTTCAAGTGATACTGATATGCTATTTATGTGGGGAAACATTGAACTCATCAGCTTTATGCATCCAAGCTAATTATCCTATAATCCCACTTCTGTAATGGGACGTCTTGCTAGCTAGTGGATTTAGCTAGCTACTTCAAGGCTACGTGGTCTGACTGATCAGCTCAGAATGAAAGTGAAAAAGTTATTCCTACTCAGTGGAAAAATTACCCAATTGTCGTACTTGAGTAAAAGTAAAGATATCTTAATAGAAAATGAGTCAAGTGAAAGTTAGAGTAAAGTATTCCTTGTGTAAAAGTCTGAGTATTTGTTTTTTATTATACTTAATTCTCAAAAGAATTTATTTTTTATTTGTATTACTTATATTAGGCAAAACAGACAGCACGATTTTTTAAAATTTTTTTAACACTGACTAGACAGGGTATATCTGAAATAGTGAACTGGTTTATCAAACAAAATCACAGCATGTTTTTGGACTCATTCAGTAGTTTTAACCTGATTTAATTGGAAATGAATTAAGTTCCATTGTTATTCCTAAAACAAATTGAAAATGATGCTGTTGCTGCTTGCCGACTAAACCAACCGTTCAGGTCATACTGATATGCTATTTATGTGTTGACAAGAACTTTTGATAAATAGCTCAATGTCAAAACAGAGTTTAGGTGTCCAAATCAATATGCAGACACATTTTGTGATATATGAAACACTCATAGCGATTTAAGGGGGAAATCAGGTTGTATGCGCTGTTGAAACCAACACAAAAAAAACGGAAACTGGAAATACTATCACTGGTTTAAAGGACAACCTGTTGAAGACAGCCAGCTACATTCTGAAGTGATGCATTTTTGACCCACCACCTCAATTCGGTCTTATGTAGCAACATTTGAAATTGTGTTTTTTACATTAGATGAAAATACAGACTAGTGGATTCATACACTGGTTACCTTGTAACCCCACTTTTGACAAAATGGCCCTTGAATGTTTTGGTACACCTACTGGAGAGCACTTATTTCTCTATACCCATTCAGCATAGTTCCCACCCTCTTAAGCCTTAGCCACACCCATCTCTTTAAGGATACACATGTAAGGCCATGTACAGTTTAAGTCGGAAGTTTACATACACTTATGTTGGAGTCATTAAAACTTGTTTTTCAACCACTCCACAAATGTATTGTTAACAAACTATATTTTTGGCAAGTCGGTTAGGACATCTACTTTGTACATGACACAAGTAATTTTTCCAACAATTGTTTACAGACAGATTATTTCACTTATAATTCACTGTATCACAATTCCATTGGGTCAGAAGTTTACATACACTAAGTTGACTGTGCCTTTAAACCGCTTGGAAAATTCCAGAAAATTATGTTATGGCTTTAAAAGTTTCTGATAGACTAATTGACATCATTTGAGTCAATTGGAGGTGTACCTGTGGATGTATTTCAAGGCCTACCTTCAAATTCAGTGTCTCTTTGCTTGACATCATGGAACAACCTAAAGAAATCAGCCAAGACCTCAGAAAATAAATTCTAGAGCTCCACAAGTCTGGTTCATCCTTGGGAGCAATTTCCAAACGCCTGAAGGTACCACGTTCATCTGTACAAACAATAGTACGCACGTATAAACACCATGGGACCAAGCAGCCGTCATACCGCTCAGGAAGGAGATGCGTTGTCTCCTAGAGATGAACGTACTTTGGTGCGAAAAGTGCAAATCAAACCCAGAACAACAGCAAAGGACCTTGTGAAGATGCTGGAGGAAACGGGTACAAAAGTATCTATATCCACAGTAAAACGAGTCCCATATCGACATAACCTGAAAAGCCGCTCAGCAAGGAAGAAGCCACTGCTCCAAAACCGCCATAAAAAAGCCAGACAACGGTTTGCAACTGCACATGGGGACGAAGATTGTACTTTTTGGAGAAATGTCCTCTGGTCTGATGAAACAAAAATAGAACTGTTTGGCCATAATGACCATCATTATGTTTGGAGGGAAAAGGGGGAGGCTTGCAAGCCGAAGAACACCATCCCAACCGTGAAGCATGGGGGTGGCCGCATCATGTTGTGGAGGTGCTTTGCTGCAGGAGGGACTGGTGCACTTCACAAAATAGATGGCATCATGAGGGAGGGAAATGTGGATATATTGAAGCAACATCTCAAAACATCTGTCAGGAATTTAAAGCTTGGTTGCAAATGGGTCTTCCAAATGGACAATAACCCCAAGCATACTTCCAAAGTTGTGGCAAAATGGCTTAAGGACAACAAAGTCAAGGTATTGGAGTGGCCATCACAAAGCCTCAATCCTATAGAAAATGTGTGGGCAGAACTGAAAAAGTGTGTGCGAGCAAGAAGGTCTACAAACCTGACTCAGTTACACCAGCTCTGTCAGGAGGAATGGTCCAAAATTCAACCAACTTATTGTGGGAAGCTTGTGTAAGGCTACCCAAAACGTTTGACCCAAGATAAACAATTTAAAAGCAATGCTACCAAATACTAATTGAGTGTATGTAAACTTCTGACCCACTGGGAATGTGAAATAAATAAATAATAAAATAATTCTCTATTCTGACATTTCACATTCTTAAAATGAAGTGGCGATCCTAACTGACCTAAGACAGGGAATTTTTACTAGGATTAAATGTCAGGAATTGTGAAACTGAGTTTAAATGTATTTGGCTATGGTGTATGTAAACTTCTGACTTCAACTGTACTTCATTATCAAAAGTCAAAGAAAATGCTTGATTTAAAAAAAAAAAACTAAAAAAACTACTAAAACGTGATTAGACAGGACAAAGCTGTTTTCACGATGTCAGGTATATCATCAAAATAAATCAATCACAGCAAATTTTGGACTGTCAGCAGTTTTTACCTGATTTAATTAGAATACTATTGAAACTTTTGAGAACATTTTTACATTTTACATTTTAGTCATTTAGCAGACGCTCTTATCCAGAGCATACATTTAAATTCATGCATGGCAATTGAATGTTTAGGTACACCTACTGGAGAGCTCTTTGTCTACACCCATTCAGCATAGTTCACACCCTCCTTGAGCCTATCCCCACCAATCTCTTTAAGGATTCACATGTGAGGCCATGTGCTAAACAGAGTGAGTAGTGTAGTAAACAACCAAAGATTTCAAGACTAAAAGTGATGAAAGTAGTAGCAAAAATGCATTTCTATTTTTATCCCCAAAAATATTTTACATTTAAATGCCTCACCTGGTGAATTAGCGACTTGCGCATTCGCCTAGCTTCCTGAAACGGGTCACGTTTTGATTTGGGGTTCGCCAAAGCAAAGGGAAATGCAACACTTATTTGTCAATCACTCATATCGATTTCAAGTTGTAATCAATAGAACACGGTGGGGGGTCAGGTTGCAAATCCTGTTCAAAGGAACCCTACTGAAAAAACACATGGAATCTGGGAATAATGTGCATATCACTGGTTAGAGGACAACTTGTAGAAAACAGCCAGCTACATGTTGGATTGTTGCATTTTTTAAAAAGTGGGTTGCCAATGCGGAAAGTTTAACACAACACTATTTTGTTAATCACTCATATCACATTAACATCAATAGAACGGGGGCAAATGATTGGGTTGTATGCACTGTTTAGAGTTGAACTGACAGCACTTTAACTACTCAACAAATATGAAGAAATGTAACTAATCCTGGAAATTGCAATACGATATAACTAGCAAGGGCAATGATCACAAGTCAGTCATAACGTGGCTAATAGGCTAGCATATCTATATATGTAGCTATTTATTTAGCAAGCTAAAAGCATGGTGCCTAATGTTAGGTAGCTAGGTAGGTAGCTAGGTAGGTAGGTAAGCTAGGTAGGTAGGTAAGCTAGGTAGGTAGCTAGGTAAGCTAGGTAGGTAGGTAGGTAGGTAGCTAAGCTAGGTAGGTAGGTAGGTAGGTAGGTAGGTAGGTAGGTAGGTAGGTAGGTAGGTAGGTAGGTAGGTAGGTAGGTAGGTAGGTAGGTAGGTAGGTAGGTAGGTAGCTAAGCTAGGTAGGTAAGGAGGATGTCATTGGATGAGTGACTGACCTTTTTCCACATATTATTTTTCGGTGGCTACAACTAGAGATACAGGTGTCATTTGTTTAGCTAGCAATAAATGTGAATCGCATTGCTGGCTATCTAGTTAACTATGCTGAACTTGAACGACAATTATGCAGTTAGCGTATCTCTTGCATTCGTAAATTCACTGTGGCCATCTACTCCGATTTCAGAGCACTCTCGTCTGAATATGCCAGAGCGCAGAATAACTGATGAATTGTTGCCACTAGCACAGTTAGTCACTAACGCTCTAAATAACATGTAAACCGCCTAACCAGCTCTGCTAGGGTGAGTAAAATGGTCAAGAGTGAGGTAGCCAGTTGACTTGGTGCTTGACTGCCATTGTGAGGAACGCTCAGATCAACTCAAGTCCTCAGCCACAGCGTCCAGCGTAAGGTGTGTGTGTGTGGCTCTGAATACTTGGAGAGCAAAACACTCTGAATTTACGAACAGACAATCTGACAATGCGCTGAATTTGCGAACGACCCAGAGCGCACTGACACACTGAAGGTAATTTACCAACGCACCCTTAGTTGTCAATCAAATGTATTTGGCATCGATCAACTGTGCGTGCCGGAAAGTTCCCATTGTTGTCAAAACGTGGGTTGGGGACAAGCATGCATTGCCAGGCAAGCTGCAGAAGTACGAGCAGGCTACTATTCCCCATCGTTTCAGTGCAATTTTGACGGCTAACTATCTTAAAAAGTTTAAGAGGGTTTATCTAATCTCGCTCTGGATAGCATTAGTTGTTGATCTTGCTGTTGTTATGTGCATAACTAAGGGAGAGGGAGCCTACCTTTTCATGGTTGTTTGATCAATAGGACTCCCATAGTATTCAAATATTTGTAGAAATCCATTCAGGTGTATTTTGTGGCTTTTGGCGAATGCTTTCTAATGATCTAAAATCGCGCCGTTGATACTGCTTGTAAACACAGTCCAGTTCAAAGTGAACGATAGGAGACCTGTGTGGCATAAAGGCCTACTGTTGGCTTTGATTGCTTATTCTGCACCGGTCTGGGTAGACTCCGGTCCTGGGAGAGACAGATGTTTTTTTTTTTGTAAATTATTTACTGCAGTATCTATTAATTTTCCAAATGGATGGTCACTTTCCCACTCTATATTGCGATAGTTTTCAAATGTTGTTCCCAAACATTCTATGAATTTAATAAGACGTGGAAATGACCATATCCAAGTGGTCACATTGTCAGAAAATGTAAAAATAAATACAAATAAAAGTAATGTTGCTAAAATGCTGTCAGTTCCCTATTCAAATGACACACGGAATATGAGCATTTTTACATCACTGGTTAGAAGAGAATTCAGTCATTCTGGAATTTCTGCAATTTCGGATGGAGATTCTGGGAGGCTGGCGAAACAGGAAAGAAGCAAGTCAGTTGCTTTGTTATTTAACCGAATCACAACCCGAAATAGGATATCAACATTGACATGGGTTGGTTGTTCATTTTGAATGATAGTTTAAATCTGTGTTTTGGTGTGAGGCCAGACTTTTATAGAGAGGACACCCCCGATATATCTCAGGGCCATATGAAAATGACGGCAGAGTTTTCGAACTGCAAAGTCCTGCGACTTTAAACTACTTAAGTAGTACTTCAAAGTATTTCTACTTACTTTACACCAGTTTACGACCCGTTTACACTGAACAAAAATATAAACACAAGTAAAGTGTTGGTCCCATGTTTCAAATTCACAGAAATAAGTCAGCTGTGTGTGTGTGTGTCTCTCTCCAGGTCTGGTCATTGACTGGTGTAGCACAGTAGGTCAGCCTGCATCACCATGCTGACTCTGGTGGTCAGGACTGCCAGGCACCAGGTGTGTCAAGCCTTTGGGGTCAGGGCTCAGGGGGTAAAGTTCGCTCTCCCCAGCACAGTGTCAGTCCCAGCTCTAATTCAGGGGAATCGCTGGCGAGGTGACAAAAGGTTGGTGGCTTTTCCGTTCAGTGAGAAAAACAACTAACCTTTTGTCATGAATGATTCCCTTTTTAGGCGTTACTTGTATGGCTTTATAAAGTAGTCTCCCGAGTAGTCCCCTTAACCTCAATGCTGAGTCCACGAGATATCCTGATGTTACCCTCTGTGTCGTTGTTGTTGTTGTCAGTGAGCTGAAGAGGCGAATGAAAGCTGAGAAGAAGGCATCTGAGAAGGAAGCCAAAGTCAAAGAGCAGGTTGAGCAGAAGGAGACCAATGACCAGGCAGTTCAGAATGCATACGGGGCAGATGAGGAGACCCTGGACCCTAACGTGAGCTATATGGATGTTTATGATCGTCCTTCCCTCCCTCTTGTGATTTGCTTCAGAACATTTGACTGCTGATCTTAGTAGAAGATTAAAAATATATATTTCTCAAAAATAGGGCTGCAGTAATTGAGCTCTTGTACATTTGCCCTAACCTCATGTTTATCCCAATAGCAATACTTTAAGATCCGCACTCAAGCCATCCAGGCTCTGAAGGGCACAGCAGAGGACCCATACCCTCACAAGTACAATGTAGATCTGTCGCTCACAGATTTCATTGAGAAATACAACCACCTACAGCCTGGAGACCAGCTAACAGACATTGTCCTCAATGTGTCAGGTACTGACAACAACTGTTTTCAAATATTGTGATTTTAAATAATATGATGTTGTCATTTGATGGTCAATCTGTATTTTTGACATATGTGAAACTCTGTTGTTGGCAGGTCGTGTCCATGCCAAGAGAGAGTCCGGGGCCAAGTTAATCTTCTATGACTTGCGAGGGGAAGGCGTCAAGCTGCAAGTTATGGCAACCAACAGGTACAGAACACGGTCCTTCCTAGAACTCTACTACTCATGGGAGCTCAAATACCTCCCACATGTTTCTTTTCTAACCCCGTCTGTCCATCTTCCTTCCCTGTCAGGAGCTACAAGTCTGAAGGGGAGTTTGTGCGCATCAACAACAAGCTGCGGCGTGGTGACATCATTGGTGTTCGTGGTAACCCAGGGAAGACCAAAAAGGGCGAGCTGAGCATCATTCCCATAGAGATGACCCTGCTTTCACCTTGCTTGCACATGCTGCCCCACCTGCACTTTGGTCTCAAGGACAAGGTGAGCACCTTCACAATCCTGTAGTGGACATACATAAAACATGTCAGGCCTTCATATGAATGAGAGACGATACAGGACACCTTTAATTCATGTAACCTGCAGAAGAAATGACCATTTTTAGGGATCCTCACACTTTCTCTAACCCATTGCCTCCAGGAAACACGATTCCGCCAGCGATACCTGGATCTGATTCTCAATGACTATGTGAGGCAGAAGTTTGTAACACGTGCCAAGATCATCACTTACCTCCGCAGCTTCCTGGATGAGCTGGGATTCCTGGAGGTGAGGGAAATGGCCACTAGGGGGCACTTGTGTTTTTTAAAAAGGTCTGTCAGGAAAATTACATTGGAGTGTGGAGGAGTTCAGGTTAAGAGTTCAAGAGGGGTAAAGCGGTCTTCTCTTTGATGTGGAAAGTTATTTTAAAGGTTTCTTTTTCACAAACAGGGTATGGGTGATAGATGGAGATAGGTAACTGAGACTTTAAAACCACAACACACGTTTCTTACAGATTGAGACGCCCATGATGAACCTGATTCCTGGTGGGGCCGTGGCCAAACCCTTTGTGACCTACCATAACGACCTAGACATGAACCTTTACATGAGGATCGCTCCTGAGCTCTACCACAAGGTAACATGTCCCCCGAGGAAGGACCAATAACACATGAAAAAACACTTTCAACTCCATGCTCATATTTCCGTGTCTTCTTTCCCCAGATGCTTGTGGTTGGGGGGATTGACAGAGTGTATGAGATTGGACGGCAGTTCAGAAACGAAGGCATTGACCTCACCCACAATCCAGAGTTCACCACCTGCGAATTCTATATGGCCTATGCAGATTACCATGACTTGATGGATATCACAGAGAAGCTTCTCTCGGGTGAATGAAGGGGGTGTTTCTGCTTCATCATTCTGGAATGTGAATATATAGTGTTACTCACAGTGACATGTAGGTATGTAGCTGCTAAGTTCCATTACTAACTGGTCTGCTCTCTCTCTTCCCATCAGGGATGGTCAAGCACATCACTGGAGGGTACAAAGTGAAGTATCATCCAGAGGGTCCAGAGGGCCCGACCTATGAGATCGACTTCACTCCTCCCTTCAGGAGGGTCAGCATGACACACGACCTGGAGAAGGAGATGGGCGTCAAGTTCCCAGCTGCTGACACCTACGACAGTGACGGTAAGATAATGAATGCCGGTCAGTACAGTGCCACAGCTATACCTCTATATAATTATAGAATTGTCTTACTGACCTGTCCCTTTCCACCCACCCCAGGGACCCGTAAATTCTTTGATGAACTGTGTGCCCAGAAAGGAGTGGAGTGCCCTCCTCCTAGAACCACTGCCCGCCTCCTTGACAAGGTGCCTTTTCTAATCTACATCAGGAAACCCTCCTATACCCCTTCTGTGTTGTTGACATCACGACTAAACTGAAGTTGATGTTTATCCCTGCAGTTGGTGGGAGACTTCCTGGAAGTCACGTGTATCAACCCCACGTTCATCTGTGACCACCCACAGATCATGAGCCCCCTGGCCAAGTGGTGAGCTCTTCCTATCCATATTACACTCATTTAAAAACAAGCAACGATGCTCTTATTCACATTCCAATGGACTGCAGGTTACCATTTGAAACAGAGTCCTAGGTATTGCAGTGCCCCCTGCTCGTCAATGCTGATGTCTCTAGCTATGCTCTCCTTGATCTCTCCCCATACAGGCACCGGTCAGAGAAAGGCCTGACGGAGCGTTTTGAGCTGTTTGTATTGAAGAAGGAGATCTGTAATGCCTACACTGAGTTGAACGACCCTATCAGACAGAGGGAGCTCTTTGAGCAACAGGCTAAGGTCAGTGTGCCTGGGCGAGTCGGCGGAGTAATGCTAGAAACGATGTAGTAGTAGGGGCCACTGAACTGACACATTTCCCAAAGATTCTTTCCTTACGTCAACTTAGTTACCGTTGGTGCTTCATTTTCTTTGTGATATTTTCCTGTTTGAGTCACCACCCTGTAAATCTTGATGAGCTATTTAGTTTTGGTTTCTCATCTAGCTCCTGTGTGTATTTTTGTGTTTTATTAGGCCAAGGCAGAGGGTGATGACGAGAGCATGTCCGTTGATGAGACTTTCTGCACGGCACTAGAGTATGGCCTGCCACCAACTGCTGGCTGGGGCATGGGCATTGACCGCCTTACCATGTTCCTCACAGACTCCAACAACATCAAGGTACAGTCATAATGCATACAGACAGATGCCAATATAGATCATGTGCAATCTCTAAAGCACTGTAGGCCTTAATGCTAAAATCAATGTCGTTTTTCAAGTCTATTTTGGAATACTGACTGTTCAAACAGGAATTCACAAGTGACCAAATCATGTGTGTGTGTGTACAGATGGCAGTCATTTGCGGACATGGCTATGCTAGTTGTCATAGTAATGACTGGTGTGTGCGCAGTGGGCTAGGCTGATTGGTGGTGGTGCTTGTGCTTCCTATCACTCAGAAGTTATGTAGCAGCTGAGGTGACAACAATGTCTTTAAATGTTCAAAGTCATAGTGTAAGAACACTTATAAAAGGCTCAAAGGATAAGATGATCCACCTTTCAAAAGGAGTCCCTTTTGGCTAGCCACAGCAGTCCGCTAGCTAGGTAGCTGTTTAGCTTTCTAGCACATTCAGTCATTTGTTTGTAAACCATTAACAAGCTCGTTAGCTACCACGTGTTCTTATCAAACTGTCAACCGAGTAGCTAGCAAGCAACAAGATATGCCAAATAAGTCTAAAAACCAATAAATCAGATTTGAGTGTTCAGACAAGTTGATTGGCCAGGAATCAGATTTGTATCTGATTTCCATTGTACTGTAGCACATGGAACCGGATATTTTCAAGCCACATTTCAAACCACCTTCGGAGGTGGTTTGAAATGTGGCTTGAAATATCCGATTCCATGTGCTTTTTGGATGTTCAGACTGCAGGAAAAGTAATAGATTTGAATCGAAGATGCAAAAGAATTTGCATTTGAGTCGCTTCAAACTGCCAATGTGAACAAGGCTTTAGGCATGCATGTTTATTATTATGCAATAGGGGACACTGTTTTGATGCTTGTTTACACATGCAATACACTACAAACTTGAATGCACTTCAGCAGGACTCTGTGTCTGTGAAACCACCTGATGTTAATTTTGTTTCACAGGAGGTGCTGTTCTTCCCTGCCATGAAGCCTGATGACAACAAGACAGCCCCTCTCACAGAGGGCACCTCTGTGTAGTATTGTGACCTCGCCTGCTGGCAGATCTCTGCAGGGGTTGGCATGGTGATGAAGCCTGGGGAAATAATCAGATTGGTCTGTTGGTCTCACTATGTGTCCCAGTGGCATTGACTGTTTTCCATTTTATCATATGGTTTGAATCTTGCCATCTGCATTATTAAGGGAAATAAGTTACTTAAATAATTTTTCCTCCATTACAATAGTGTGCTCTTATTACCTTGCTCTTTGTCTCTTTTCTGTCTTCCCACATTAGTGTGGTGGACATCCAAGCCCAATGTAATGTCAGTGAATGAGGGTTTCTGGACATGTTTGTTGTGTTATTGTATTCTATACAGTCCAACTACAAAAAAAAAAACATTGTTCACCCACACAACTCCCATTGGAACAAAAATAAAATTTGACAAAAATGTGATTCTGTATTCCCATGATTGAGTTACATGTCAAAGTATGTCTCTGCAGCTGATATACTGTTGTAGTAGGCCTACGTTACTGGTCTGTTTTTTAGCCATGGTCTTCATTATGTGCATTTTCATACGTTTTTGGATAAACCAGGGGTGAAGTCATTCAGCAGAATCTGTTGCAAAACATTTCTTAAACGGAAGCAAACGAAACGGAGGAACGTACCAGAATTTGTTCAATAGAAACACTATGGCAGAATGACCACCTATTCTAGGTATTCTAGGAATACCTGGGATAGGATAAAGTAATCCTTCTACCCCCCACCCCACCCCCAAAAATATATAGATGTACTATTGTAAAGTGGTTGTTCCACTGGATATCATAAGGTGAATGCACCAATTTGTAAGTCGCTCTGGATAAGAGCGTCTGCTAAATGACGTAAATGTAAAATGTTTTGTCTTTTCTGTTTTCCAAACAAACTAGTTTCTATTGGACAATTCAGGTAGCTCAATCCGTTTCGTTCTGTTTGTTAAACGGTAAACTGTTTCTGTAAGACGTAATAAATACACCCCTGGTGACTGAATACTTGACGACCAATGTGCACCCCACCCCTAAAAGGATTTTGTGGGAGGACCTGTGTACAATATCTTTGGTTAGAGGAGGAAGAGCACAAGGTGAGTAGATGTGTTCTGCAAGTTCATTTCCAGTGAATGCAGTCCAGTCACTTTCTAGTCATGCTGCAAAGTACTGTAGGACCCTAGTGTGAAATCTATCAAGAAAACCAGCATTTGTTTAACCCTCCTGCTGTGTGCCGGTCAAATTGGACTGATTTACAAGTTCTCTGAAAAATTGAGTTAATTTCATCTGATTTTCATAAGGTTTCATGACTGTCCACACAGGGCATCTGAACACCCAAACTACATTTTGATGATTTTCATAAAACTTTGGGTGTTAAATTTAACTTTGTACACCTGTAGTGTTCCCGGTCAAAAATGACTGGTCATAAGAAATGAATGGGGAGACTACAATTAGTGTATAAAATTGAGTTCAGGCACATGCCCATTCATCAGATGGACACACTTCCTCTCCCATACCCCCACATGCTTGTGTGTTTGAGCACACACACCTCACTCCCCTTCTTGGGTTCCATGACAAGGAACCTTTCCCCAATAGAATCTTTCCCCCATGGGAACCACACCTGTTGGCATTCTCACAAGCAATCGCAACATTGTTTCAATAATATATAGAACTTTTCTCTCAGCTCTGGTATATAAAACTTTTTTGAGGCCTTGCTCACAATTCATTCTGTGGCAGCACAATGACCAAACGATATACTGTATGTGAGGCTATTGACCTTATCTTTAATCATGACACTGGTGAGGAGGAGAGCGTCCTTGTTAAACTTTGACACAAAGTAGTCTGATAAATAGCACAATATGTTTAATCTGAGTATTTGTTATAGTCAAAATAATTCATACATGATGCTTTTTTTTACTCAAAATGAGTTGTATGAGCTCAGGTCAATGAGGCCTACAGGCCATAAATAGCAAGTAGAAGTTAAAAACTTGTAATGTTCACAAGAACTTAAGTTGATAAAAAAGATCTAACACAACTTTAGGTGATAATATATGGATTATTATGGATTATGATCAGCTATAACGGGGCGGTCATTTTGGACCGGGAACACAGAATAAGTTAACATGAAACGAACACTATGTTCTAGGAACTGTTGCCCAATCTCAGCAGTTGTGTACTACAGTACAATGGAAAACGGACACAAAAGAAACAGTGACGGGGTTAGGGCTGTAATATTCATGAAGGAAAAACTATTTAGAGTCATAACCTACCAAGCATAATGAGAATGATCGCCTTCCCCTGTTCAGATGTTGCATGAATCAACCAATGGTTGAGTGCCACGGCATCGATTGACAGATTGTTATAACGTATGTGATTAGCTGATAGTTAAAATACATATCCAGGCAGTGTAAAATATGAAATGCTTCAGCAACGCCTGGGCAGAGGAACGCGCCCAAAACCTTATGGTTAGTTCCACAATGCCTTAAAGATGCAGAGTAGACAAACCAATAGACATAATACAATCTAACATTACCAACTATGCGGGAAAAAACTATTATTTTCCGAAATATTCTGTTGCGCATTTATTACGCCTTGACAGTATCCATATAAGGAAAAAATTTATCGGCAAATACGGTCCAACTTCCACAAAGTCCTGCTGAAAATCCGCTTCTATTTCATGTCGAGAGCGCGCAAATGGTGATTGTGCGCGTTCCACTCAGTCAATTGCATGTGTAATCATTTCGGCCAACACTGTGAAGATGGCGATGAGAGTAGCGTTCCGGTGCCTTTCTGCAAACTTTTCCACAGTACTGCTTCAGCTTTCTCGACCTGTACAGATATCCGCAAATCGGCTCTTATGGAAGGCAAACACCGTACGGACACTGAGCACGGCCTCGCGACTGTCCACAGGTAACAATTTGTTACAATGTTGCCCAAATTGGCACGCTCAGTGTTGCATGTTAGATTTTTGTCAACATCACAATTGATTAACGGGTCTGTGGCTACGCATTCCAGTCGCAGAGGGGGAATAATCTCACGCTGTTTTGGTGACTTTCCCACGGTACAATTCTACACGTCAGAGAGCTTGAACTGCGACTTTTTTTAAATTTTATTTGGTGATCAGTATATCCAGTTTTGTAAGCAGTTTAGAACGCATGCCTTGCTACGATAAAGTTTGGTCGATAGCACAAATAAAAAGTAGCCTAATGCTGGCCGTTACGTGGTCTAAAAGTAAACTATCCTTAGTTATTCCCAGACAGAAATCAAGTGATTTGTTTTTATGGAATTTTGGGATTCCCTGACCAGCCTGTCGAACAACGCTCCCCGCGATAGCTTGGTTTAACCGTAACATTTTGAATTATATGGTCGCTTTCCATAAACTGCTATCTGGGATGTCCCCAAAGGTAGCCAGGTCGATTAAAGCTTTAATTTTCTTAAACAATGTTTTACAGTGTAGCCTATCAGAGGTTTAACTTGACCTTGCAACGATTTGCTGGGTCTGCTTTTCACCGTCTTTAAAAAACATTAGGGCTTGTTAGGCACTCAGACACCCACTGTCTCCTGCCCCAATGTAATGGATAATTAGATACAGCAAGTCACGCACGAGTTTGGACATGGGCTGGTCAGGAGTAACACATTTGAGCATACATCTCTATTTAGCATATTTACTACATATGTAGCCTGCAAATGGCAAATACATGTGTGGTGTTTTAGTCTAAATTATATTGAAGATCTCCATTAAGGTAAGGCTCTCCCCTGAGTCTTTCAGACAAACCAGCCATGCCCCAGCATCATGCACAGTTCACAATCTGGTTCAAACCTGTATTTTTTTCTGCATGATCTGATGCTAGCATTGGAAACTGAGGCATTTAATTCCTCCCCAGCATATCGGGAAAGATTGACAGCATTTGACATAAACCATATTTGATTGTTTCTTGCTTATAATGTGGATTACATATTTGTCCAAAATAATATAAAATATGACTAGTTAATTTAATAGAAGGAACAGTCTACATAGCAGAAGAGAGGAAGGATGTTTCACTTCAACCAATAGAGAACTGTTAAATGTGTGTGCTCCCTCCCACCACTCATACTGTGTACAACCATACTACAATGTACAGTAATAGCTAGAGAATGCTGGTACATTGTATGAGCACTTGACATCACAATGGTGATAGTAATACAATTCACATCTTGTTTGACATTACAGGGCTGAATGTGGGGCAGTACATGAATGTTATCTTTTGCCATCATGCAGTATTTTAAATTAGGTTTGCAGTTTTGCACAGTACTTTTTGGCTCTGGTCCATAGTACATTAGTGTCCTTTGGACAGTCAATAACAAGGGCAATGTGTGATTTGGGATGGGTACTTAGTTAGGGTAACCCCCCTAGAGTTTGGAAACACTAAATTGATTGTGTACTCATATAACACAGAACTTGTTTTTCAAGATTATGGCCGTGTCAACTAGTCAGTGTACTAATACGTTATTATTCTGGTTTTTCTATGCACATGCATCCCATTATCTGACGTGAATGTCTATTTTTACAGCCCTGAAATTCACAGACAAGCATGAGTGGGTACGAGTAGAGGGTGGAATTGGCACAGTTGGCATCAGCAATTTTGCTCAGGTAGGCAGTTTGGTTGATACTTTTATCAATGATTTAGTGTGCGGCTGTTTCTAAATTACTGATAATCTGACATTTATTGGTCTACATAATGCCTGTATTGTCTTGAGAGATTTATTTTGGAACTTTGTCCTGCAATACAAAGACATATACAATTTTACATGTGTATGACTATTGTTTAGGGTAATTGATTACTTGTATTATGCCTGGCTTAAAATTTGAGGGCCAATCTGATATTTGTGCAATAACTTTAAGTTTACCACAACTTTCATTGGCCTTATTTTATGCTTCATGAAATCAGTTACACGTTAGGATTCTTCCCAGATTTTCCTCAATGTATACTTCAAATATGAATATCTGCTAAAATGTTACAATTTGTGTCCCTCCATTGTAGGAAGCATTAGGTGATGTGGTGTATTGTGGACTCCCTGAGGTGGGGCAAAAACTTGAACAAATGGGTGAGATTTTTTTTCAGGTTTAAGTTTCCTCCCACAAGTAAATGTGCTTTGTTGCCAATAAGGAGGGTGATGCATGTCCTCTGTGTTTCAGAGGAGTTTGGTGCTTTGGAAAGCGTGAAGGCTGCTAGTGAGTTGTACTCTCCTCTGACTGGTGAGGTAACTGAAATCAACACAGAGCTGGCAGACAACCCTGGACTAGTGAATAAATCCTGCTACGAAGGGGGTGAGTATCAAGACGGTTACATGAGAAATCAGTTGATGCGTATGTTTGACATTTTAGTCATTCAGCAGACGCTCTTATCCAGAGCGACTTAGATGAGCAAATTAGGGTTGTCTTGCTCAAGGACACATCGACAGATTTTTCACCTATTCAGATTGGGGTTTCGAACCAGTGACCTTTCGGTTACTGGCACAACGCTCTTAACTGCTAGGGTACCTGCCACCTCCTTATGTGATTTTTGTTGGTGAATAATCATTCAACACACTAAACCCCATCTCCTGACAATGTTACTGATGGTTGCTCTGCTCTTTGACTTCCAGGCTGGCTAATTAAGATGACTATTGACAACCCTGCAGAACTTGATGGCCTCATGGACGATGGCTCCTATGAGAAATTGATCAAATCACTTGATGAGTAGACTGCTCGGCTCTCCATGTTCTTTTTTTTTTTTAAATGTTCTTTTTAATGATGATTACAGGTCTTTCACACTAATCCTATCTGGACTGGCTGTAAAATCTCAGCTAAAATGATATGTAAAGTAGCCCTATTTATTTTGCCTGTAATTGTTTCATCACCAAGATAACCAAAATGTTAATTAACAATGCTCATCTAGGTGCTTATTGCTGATGAAACCACAAGACAACCTGAAGGGTTTGTTCCCATGTCCTGTTGGCACAACGATAAATCCTGTTGGCACAATAATCAAAGATTTATTATTTCAGGTGCTTAGTTTGGACTGAAAAAAAAAAAATAGAGAAGTGGCAACAGGTTGGAAAGTGATCGTAAATGAGAAGTCAGAGACAATAAATACAGCGTACAATCCATTTTTTTTTTTCATTATGACTTTTCTATTCCATCTGGTGGGAAGGATGGAATACAGTACTATTCACTTACTTCCATAAACCACCTTAAGTCATTATTTAATAGTCAAAACTTAATTTGGTGTCTGGCAATGCAAGACTAGTCAAAACTGAACTTTGGCTGGCAGCCTGGCACTTCCAAAGACTCCCACACTTGTAGATTCACATTCTTCAGCAAGATAACCTTCTTTAGAACAAAAGGCTAAAGCACAAATGAAGCAAGAATCAATTATATTTGGGATATTTTCATATTTTGAGGTAACATCTGGAATATGTGGGATATATTGCATTTTTTGTTACACTGTTTATACACACTGCCTGTATTTATATACTGGATGGTGGCATAGCTCACTAATGTCTACTGCTATACATATTCTTAGTATATATTTTTGGTGTAGCCCTATATATGCGTAGATTGCATTTGGATTACTGATTTGTCCTGACATTCATGATATCTTGTTTTTGATTATTTGTGTACTTGTTTGACACTTTTACTGCATTGTTAGGAGCTAGGAAGCCAAGCATTTTGCTGCACCTGCTATAACCTCTGCTAAACTGTATGTGACCAATAAAATTTGATTTGATATACTGCTGCTGTATTTTCCAACTCAAGTGATTCAAGCTACTGGTAACCGAAAGTTACACTCCAGTGATATTAACACATTTAATATATCCACACAGTACCACTGATTTATTAACATATAATCAGCACAGTCAGTTAATGGAACAGTAGTTTACATTGTAAATGGCTAGTTTCCCATTCTGTGAAGGGTGTGTGTGGACCTATTCCTAGAAATTACCCTGCTTTAAACGCAAACTTTTTGTTCTGAAGCCTAACGTGAAAAACCAGGAGGATAGAGAAGCACTGCTGATGACACTGGCCGCTTCTCGTTGCTAACATTGACTCTCGGCACACCTTGACTTTTGCCCTTAGATTAAGATAGAGATGAGGTGCAGGGGAGGGTTGGTCAATGATTAATGGCAAAAGTGGGCACAGAATCAGTGTAGCAGAGAAACTGAGCAAATCTTTGACTTTATTTTTTTTATCCGTTAACTATGAAGGGGCATGGGGCTTTACTTCTTTACAGGAGAATACCATTTGGCTGTCGGACAGAAAAGATCCTCTCGGGATGGTCCTGTCTTGACCCAATGAGCAGAGTGATGGTGTTGCTGTTTATGTGCACTTTAAAAAGTGTGTGCTGCATATCTTTACTATGATTTCAAGAAAGTATTAGGGTTTAATATTTCGATGCACAACACTCCTACATTGAAAACATGTCATTCATAATTATTACAACAATGACAATGGAAAATTGGGGGATACTCTGAGAAATAGGCTGTCTGAAACGGGTCCATAAGTGAAACGTGTGTAACTTTATTGTGGGGCTGCAGTGACCCCTTGTGTACCTACAAAAATACATAAGCAATACATCAGATTTGAGTGGACGACCATTAGTTATTGAACAAATCATCTTTCATGCATGCATACTAATTGTTTCAATATGTGTTGTATTGGGGCTTGATTACGGTATGAAAAGCACGTTATTACTCAGCATTATGCCAAATCCCAAAACCAAGAAGATTTGATTTACTAACAAAAAGCGTACAAAAAGCTGATTCGATCGAAATGCATTCTAAACAAGATATATATATATATATATATTAAATCAAAGATTATGATTGAATCTGTTTTAATACAACTCTTCACACGTGAATTTTAGGACATCCGTTTGACGATCCATTGCATCTACCATTGGGTGCCATATCCCACAATGCACAGTTTTAGGACTTCCTTTTTCCTTTCAGCCATTTTCCGCCTCAGACGGTATGTGAAAATAAGCTCACCGTCTTTCAAACGAAATCGCTCTTAATCCTCCAATATATCAAAATGTATGTTATTTTTATGCATTTATTGCCAGAGTGTATGATGTTGTCGTTCAGAATATATGACTATTGATGAGTTAGTTGAGATAAAGGTAAGCCAGATAGGTTGACTGCTAAACCTTTCTGGGTTGCAGACGCATGCATGTCTGTTGTCAGTGACGTTACAAGTGTTTCATTGTCACCAACCTGTCGGTACTGATGTAGATTATCGACAATTAACTCCAATGATTACGGAGCCATTAACACAGTCAAATATACGTCTGTTTGTGTTGAAATCCATTGATGCATCCCCAGTTAGCCTGGACGTGATGGCTAGCTAACTGGCTAGCATTTAGCCTAGTAAGCACTTCGTCAGCCATTTCTTTCCACCGCTGGAATGCTAAATGTGATTAGCTTCTACATGTGTTAATTCCCTGTTTCAGGGAAGTAGGCAACCATGGCACCCAGCCGGAATGGCATGCTTTTGAACCCACACTTCCACAAAGACTGGCAGACGAGGGTGCGCACCTGGTTCAACCAGCCCGCAAGGAAGACTCGCAGGTAGGCCTTGACTAGTTACATTGGTTAAGTAAAGTATAATGGGGATAAATGTTAACTTTTGGCAGAACTGTCTTACGTTTCAAACGTCTGCTGTATGCCAACCTACCAGCTATTAACTAGCATGGTTATGTGATGTACCTAGTTGGTTAACTAGCCGAAAGGATTGAATTATGGCTATGGTGTAGTTTGTTGTGTGCCTGTGACATGCCTGCAGCTGTATGTTGTGTGCATGTGACATGCCTGCGGCTGTATGTTGTGTGCCTGTGACATGCCTGCGGCTGTATGTATGTGTGCCTGTGACATGCCTGCGGCTGTATGTATGTGATGGAGGTCATTCAAATATAACTTAATATATATGAACAGACTCCTCATTTTTCAGGCGAAAGGCCCGTCAGATCAAGGCTCGTCGTATTGCGCCACGTCCTGTGGCCGGACCCCTCAGGCCTCAAGTCAGGTGTCCCACCATCAGGTATCACACCAAGGTGCGTGCCGGACGTGGCTTCACCCTGGAGGAGCTCAAGGTAAGAGGAATATTAACAGTACATTTACTTTGTGAATAATAACCTCCAGGTTTAGGCAGTGTTAGTATGTTATGTAAGACTGAACAGTCTGAAAGACAGGTGTGAGTTTATTGAATATATTTTGGCTTGCAGACTACTAGAAACTTTTACAGCAGTCAAGTGATGACAAATCTCCGGAATCTCTGTACCCACTTGATGATTCAACTTGAACCTATTTGCTGATGTCTGCTTGTTTTAATGTGTGCTGTGCATATTAAAAAAAAAGTAAAAACTGGTCAATTGATTCATAACATGGGACTCAAGCCAGTTATTAACCCATTTCTGTTTGACAGGCTTTTTTGTCTGAATGTAGCAATCTACTTGTATTGAGTTATGTGCAAGCCTTCACACTCCTAAAAGTCCAGGCATGGCTAGCAACTAAATGCCCAACAGTCCTCAAATATTTGGTTCACTGCCTTGCATGTGCTTTGTACTCTAGGCCGCCGGTATCCACAAGAAGACAGCCCGCACCATTGGCATCTCAGTTGACACCCGCCGTCGCAACAGGTCATCGGAGTCCCTGCAGGCCAATGTACAGCGCCTGAAAGAGTATCGCTCCAAGCTCATCCTCTTCCCCAGGAAGGCCTCCGCACCCAAGAAGGGAGACAGCACTGTAAGTGTCAGTCGTAGAACGTTGGGTTGAGTGTTTAAAAGAATATGGGCACGCCATAATCATATTGTCAAAGTGATTGCTTCATTTGAGGGTCAGATTATAAACATTGGCAGTGGAAGATTTCATCAGTCATGCGTAACATTGCTGTTAAACGTGATTTCAGAAAATGAGCTTATAACTGGGGCAATGATTGAAATAATGAAACCTGGGTTGTGAGCAGCTCTGGGCCAGCAGTCAAGTGATGACAAATTCTCCGGAATCTCTGTACTACCTTGATGATTACATTTGAACCTATTATCTGATGACTGCCGGGTTCGTGTGTCCAGTGCCCATTCTGTAGTTTCTGAAACGGCCTGTTAGCAAGGAAGTTTTGAAGTTAAGGTGTGGAAATTGGGCTTCAAACTGGTCAGTGGTGGTTTTGAAATGTTTTACTGCATTTTGTGCAGAGTAACATTGATCTGCAGGGGCAGGATCTGCATGGTTATCTGGACTACTTTGTTTACGTGCTCCGTTGTAGATTAAGTTTCAGTTGGTGTGCAATTAAATGTTTGAAATGTCTTCTCTTCACCCCAGTAGCATTTTAGATTGACTGCACCGTCTTGAATGTGAAAATGGTAGAAGTTACTTTTCCTGCGAGCATTAAAACCTTTCCCTTTCTCCAGGAGGAGGAACTCAAGATGGCCACGCAGCTCTCTGGCGCTGTCATGCCCATCAAGAATGTACGTATCACACATTCATATCACTTCATTCACCCAAAAAAAAGGAAGTTCATGTTCTTTAAAATGAACTTAACGCTGATTAGGGTTATAGAATGTAAAGGGGATGACCAGGTCATAATTGAAATATTTGGAGGCTGTATCTTGAGTCTATGTATTGAACACATGTTCACACTCTTTCAGCAGTCAAGTGATGACAAATTCTCCGGAATCTCTGTATTACCTTGATGATTCTCTTTGAACCTATTATCTGATGACTGACAGATTGTGTGCTGAACCTTAACTTACAGAAGTGGACACACAAATAATTAAATCATTGAGTAATAACATGGGACTCGAGCCTAATCCATTCATTGTATTTGACTTTCTCTTTGACTGAAATGCCCTTCTACTCTTGATGAGTATATCTTTACATTAACATTGTTGTAATTGGGTGTCTTCTCCCTCTGCTGCAGGTGCACAAGAAGGAGAAGGCCAGGGTGATTTCTGAGGATGAAAAGAACTTCAAGGCTTTCGCCAGCCTGCGTATGGCCCGTGCCAATGCTCGTCTCTTCGGCATCCGTGCCAAGAGGGCGAAGGAGGCGGAAGCTGAGAGTATTGACAAGAAGAAATAACCGTTCCTTTCTATGGAACTTTCAAAAATAAAAACGTGTACAACTTCACTGGTCATTTTTCAATATGAAGGGTCATGTTTGTTACTGTCTTGTAATGTTAATTTTTTATTGCAGTTGTGGAGACATTTCTGTTCAATGGTGTTAAACACTCAACTTTGGTACGTTTGAAAAATATATTTTCATGCTTTAGTATTTCAATTCACATTTGATGGATTATAGAAATACAGGCATCAATGCTAATGTTAAATAGTGTTTACTGTGTTGCCCAAGAGACCAATGGATGGAATTTATCTTGCCCAGTCACTACCAGCAAGTGGCAGCTGTATTACATTGACAATTCCTCACTCTGGCATTTTCAAATTGTATGTGGAAACCAGTCTCCTGAATGTGAAGTACACACTATGGAAGTGACATTTTCAAGGAAGTGGTCTTAACATTTGTAGGCTTTTTGAATCGTCTTCAGCGTGTCAAATGTAGCACAATGGTCCTCGAGCCAAAAAAATTCGTAAGGCACCTGGCAGAAGTAAATTCATCCGTAAACTATAATTTATCTTACAATGTACTGCTCTTCATTAATGTCATAACCCCATTCAAAGGGTTAGGGGATGCAAAGCAGAAGTGTTTGCTTTCAAGGGGTTTTTGTTTAGCATACTTTGAATTCCTAAATATTAAATGGCTTCTTTCACAAAGCAGTCAATCTACAAAATCGCAATAGAATGTGGCACCCTTGGCGTGTCAATTCCAGCTCCGAAAAGTTTACTGCTCATGTTAGTTTCACTGCTAGTTCAACCAGAACCTTGTGTGATTGTATGTTTTAGGGACTTGTGACCAATGCTCCAGCCTTCTAGTAGTTTATGAAAATGTGGCTGAGTTGTGTAGTCAAAGAATCGATGGAAAGGTTGATTGTGGAATTCCTAGATTCCCATCCTAGCCCTAAGATTTCCAGTTCGGTATTTATAGGGGTGTAAAATGCAACATGCAACAATTTAAGATTTTACGGAGTTACAGTTCATATGAGGAAATCAGTCAATTTAAATCAACTCATTAGGCCCTTATCTTTTGATTTCACATTACTGGGAGTAGAGACTCATCTGTTCACAGATGCCAAAAAAAAAAAGTCTGATCTCGTGACCATTTGCCTCATGCAGCATGACATCTCCTTTGCATAGATTTGATTGTGTCCTGTGGAATGTTGTGCCACTCTTCAATGGCTGTGCGAAGTTGCTGGATATTGGTGGGAACTGGAACACGCTGTCATAATTGTTGATCCAGAGCACCCCAAACATGATCAATGGGTGACGTGTCTGGTGAGTATGCAGGCCATGTAAGAACTGGGACATTTTCAGCTTCCAGTAATTGTGTACAGATACTTGTGTATTGAGGCTGTGCATTATGCTGAAACATGAGGTGGTGGCGGATGAATGGCTCGACAATGGGCCTCAGGATCTCGTCATCGTATCTATGCATTCAAATTGCCATCGATAAAATGCAATTGTGTTTGTTGTCCATAGCTTATGCTTGCCCATACCATAACCCCACCGCCATCGTGGGACACTTCATAACGTTGACATCAGCAAACCGCTCGCCCACATGACACCATACATGCAGTCTGCCATCGCCCGGTACAGTTGAAACCTGGATTCATCCATGAAGAGCAGATTTCTCCAGCATGCCAGTGGCCATTGAAAGTGAGCATTTTCCTACTGAAGTTGGCTATGATGCCAAACTGCAGTCAGTGCAAGACCCTGGTGAGGACACCGAGTACACAAATGAACTTCCCTGAGACGGATTCTGACAAGGTGTGCAGAAATTCTTCGGTTGTGCAAACCCACAGTTTCATCAGCTGTCCTGGTGGCTGGTGAAGAAGCCGGATGTGGAGGTCCTGGGCTGGCATGGTTACAAGTGGTCTGCGGTTGTGAGGCCAGTTAGACGTACCGCTAAATTCTCTAAAATGACTTTGTAGACGACTTATGGTAGAGAAAATAACATATTCTCCGGTAACAGCTCTGGTGGACATTCCTGCAGTTAGCATGCCAATTGCATGCTCCCTCAAAACCTGAGACATCTGTGACATTGTGTTGTGTGACAAAACTGCACATTTTAGAGTGGCCTTTTATTGTCCCCAGTACAAGGTGCACCTGTGTAATGATGATGCTGTTTAATCTGCTTGTTGATATGCCACACCTGTCAAGTGGATGGTTTATCTTGGAAAATGAGAAATGCTCACTAATAGGTATGTAAACAAATTTGTGCACAAAATTTGAGAGAAATAAACTTTTTGTGTGTGTGGAACATTTCTGGGATCATGAAACATGGGACCAACACTTACATTTACATTTTAGTCATTTAGCAGACGCTCTTATCCAGAGCAACTTACAGTAGGGGAAAGGGGGAAACCTAGTCAGTTTTACCTCTGAATCAGAGAGGTGTGGGGGGCTGCCTAAATCGACATCCACATGTTGCTTTTATATTTTTGTTCACTATACAAGTGCCTTCGGAAAGTTTTCAGACCCATTAACTTTTTCCACATTTTGTTACGTTACAGCATTATTCTAAAATGTATTAAATAAAAAGAATGAATCAGCAATCTACACACAATACCCCGTAATGACAAAGCAAAAACAGTTTTTTAGAAATGTTTGCAAATTTATTAAAAATAAGAAACAGAATAACCTTATTTACATAAATATTCAGACCCTTTGCGATGAGACTCAAAATTGAGCTCAGGTGCATCCTGTTGCCATTGATCATCCTTGAGATATTTCTACAACTTGATTGGAGTCCACCTGTTGTAAATTCTATTGATTGGACATGATTTGGAACGGCACACACCTGTCTATATAAGGTCCCACAGTTGACATTGCATGTCAGAGCAAAAACCAAGCCATGAGGTCGAAGGAATATTCTGTAGAGGGTGCCATGAGGCACAGATCTGGGGAAGGGTACCAAAAAATGTCTGCAGCATTGAAGGTCCCCAAGTGGCCTCCATCATTCTTTAATGGAAGAAGTTTGGAACCAGCAAGACTCTTCCTTGAGCTGGCTGCCTGGCCAAAATGAGCAATCGGGGGAGAAGGTCCTTGGTTAGGTGAGGTGACCAAGAACCCGATGGTCACTCTGACAGAGCTCTAGAGTTACTCTGTGGTGATGGGAGAACCTTTCAGAAAGACAACCATCTCTGCAGCACTCCACCAACCAGGCCTTTATGGTAGAATGGCCAGATGGAAGCCACTCCTCAGTAAAAGGCACCTGACAGCCCATTTGGAGTTTGCCAAAAGGCACCTAAAGAATTCTCAGACCATGAGAAACAAGATTCTCTGGTCTGATAAAACGAAGATTGAACTCTTTGGCCTGAATGCCAAACATCACGTCTGGAGGAAACCTGACACCATCCCTACAGTGAAGCATGGTGGTTTCAGAATCATGCTGTGGGGTTGTTTTTCAGCGGCAGGGACTGGGAGACTAGTCAGGAACAAGGGGAAAGATCAACGGAGAAAAGTACAGAGATCCTTTATGAAAACCTGCTCGGGACCTGAGACTGGGGCGACGGTTCACCTTCCAACAGCACACAGCCAAGACAATGCGGGAGTGGCTTCAGGACAAGTCTCTGAATGTCCTTGAGTGGCCCAGCCGGAGCTTGGACTTGAACCCCATCGAACATCTCTGAAGAGACCTGAAAATAGCTGTGCAGCAACGCTCCCCATCCAACCTG